>NC_140495.1:111857943-112363172 GCF_964271855.1 Acomys minous
ACCCCCTAGTTCTCAGCTGGCGGTGTCCAGTGTGTGACAGGAAGGAGGCTGGGGGCACAGCCAACCTCCCCGGGAACCAGTGTTGTCCAGTGGGGCCCAGGTGCTCCAGTGGGCCTTGTCCAGTGTGTGCCCTGTTTCTGCCCCCGTCCTTTCCCAGGAGGATGGCTGGAAGAAGTCAGGCAGGAGGATCCCAACCACAGGGCCAGCTGGGTGGGTGGTGCTCAGGAGAAGGAAGACCGGGAAAGGCGTAGGCATCCGGTAACAGAGGCTTCAGCTCCCTGGGCAGGCCCAGCCCACCTGCAGAAGTGTTGCCCCTCTTGGGGATGGGCAGGTCAGGAGATGGTGGGGCGGGGTGCCATAGGCTTCTCTCTCTGGTGTTAGTGTCCAGCGTCCTCCGGACGGCTCCCAATGGGAAAGGGCTGCAGGGTCCTGAGTTTACACTGTGTTGAGTGCGTCATCTGCCAGGAACCGATGAAGCTGGGCAAAGGGTGGCCGCTGCTCGGGCTCTCGGCTCCAGCACCGTAGCATGAGCTCATACAGGGTCTGCGGGCAGGCGGGAGGCCTGGACAAGTAGACCTGCGAGAGGCAAGGACAGGCACCCTTTAGTCCCCGCTCCTCCCACAAGCCACGCCCTCTCCCTATGACCTGCCGGCCCTGGTCCCTGAGTTCTTCCTGTCTTTCCATGCTCCGCCCCTCCGGGCCCCTCCCACAAGCCACACCCCGCCCCACAAGCCACGCCCCCTCCCTCGGCTCTGACCTGCCGGCCCTGGTCCCTGAAGAACTCGCCAGCGTTCTCGATGACCTGCTCGTCTGTAAGCTGCCCAAAGGGCTGGGACCTGCATAGCATCAGCACCTCCCATAGGGTCACTCCAAAGGCCCAGACATCACTCGCTGTCGTGAACTTCCCCTGGCACACGGGAAGGCAAAAAGGGCGGAGAAAGATCTCAGACAGGGTAGGTTTGAGGTCCGCCACCCTCACCCTGGGCTGTCCCCCCCCCTCGCCCCCTACCTAAGCCCCTTTCACCTGTGCCTGCCTCCCCCTGCCCCATCCTCCTTCTCCCAGTCCTCTTCCTACCTTCCCCCCCCGGCCCCCCCTCCCGGCTAGCTCTGAGCCGCTACCCTAACCCCTGCGCCTCAGCACCCACACTCTTGGCTCCTGGATTCCTTCTTTTCCCAGTTCCCTGATCCAGAGGGACCCTGGATTTCCAAACGAGGAGAGGGCAGTGGGGACTACATGGAGCCCGAGAAGCCGGGTGCCCCGCTTCTACCCCCACCTCCCCAGAACTGAGTGCGGAGGTGGGAGGGGGTGTGTGTACGGAGCCGGTGTTGGCCGCTCACCATGAGGATGCACTCCCACGCCATCCACCTGATGGGCAGCACCGCCCGGCCCTGCACACGGTAATAATCCCCAGCGTAGAGATTCCGGCTCATGCCAAAGTCGGCGATCTTGATGGTGAAATTTTCCCCAACCAGGCAGTTCCGGGTGGCCAGGTCCCGATGCACAAAGTTAAGTGTGGCCAGGTACCGCATGCCTGAGGCGATCTGGGCCCCCACGTGCAACAGCATAGGGTAGCTGAAGGAAGGGGTCAGAGACAAGGTCACTGGAAGTCCAGACCCCTCCCCACTTTGGGACCCGTACCTGCTCGTCCCTACCCCGTGCTCCCCTTCCTTCCTCCCTTCCTTCCCAGCTTGAGGGAGGGTCAGCAGACCCACACGGGGTACCCTTCGGAAGGGTACCTGATTGTGGGCCCCTGGTCAGACTCTCGGTCCCCAGGAAGCCCCTGCGTGGCCTTGTTTTCCAGCTGGTGAGCGCTAAGGAACTGGTTCAGGTCGCCGTTCTCCATGTAGTCTGTAATCATACAGAGGGGGTCGTCCTGCACACACACGCCCAGGAGCCGGATGATGTTTGGGTCCTTCAGCCGCGACATGATCTTCACTTCCTTTAGGAAGTCATTCCTGGAGAGGCGGGGAGAAGGCTGGGGACGCGCCAAGGCAGTGTGCCTTACTTCTTAACACCAAGGGTGTCCCCCAGACACCATGCTCCGTCGCTCCCTCACTTTTCTATACATCATTCCTGGTCCTTACCTAGCATTCTTTATTATTTTTTTTTTAAGATTTATTTATTTAATATTATATATACAGTGCTTTGCCTGCATGCACTCCTGCAAGCCAGAAGAGGGCGCCATATCACATTACAGATGGTTATGAGCCACCATGTGGTTGCTGGGAATTGAACTCAGGACCTTTGGAAGAGCAGGCGGTGCTTTTAACCACTGAGCCATCTCTCCAGCCCCTTAACCTAGCATTCTTAAAAATTATCTTTTTGTTTATTTGTTTGTTTTTTGAGACAGGGTTTCTCTGTGTAGCCTTGGCTGTCCTGGACTCCCTTTGTAGACCAGGCTGGCCTCGAACTCACAGCGATCCGCCTGCCTCTGCCTCCCGAGTGTTGGGATTACAGGCGTGCACCACCACACCCAGCTCTCTCAGCAGGTGTTAATTGACGATCGCTGCTCTCTATCCGGGAGTGGGGCCCCACATGACACTTCCGACCCTCCACGTTCCCCCGAGCATGTGTTTTCACTATTAATGCCATGGGTCTCACCTGGCATTTTTGGTGGCATCTGGCCGGAGGATCTTCACTGCTACCAGCAAGGGGTGTCCCTTGTGCACACTGATGGGGAAGTCACTACTGACTAGATCTTCAGGGTCCTCTACTTCACACAGGTGTACCTGGAGGATGACAGTCATCCACCAGGTCACCAGGTCCTCCCAGGGCACAGGGTCAGATGGCAGGTTGCCAGGCCGAGGAGGCACGTGGGGCGTGGCTACAAAGCCCTGGTGCGACCAGACCTGACGCTCCCAGAGCTGATTCCCTCCTTACCTCCCCAAACTGGCCCTCGCCAAGCTTTTCCTTGAACCGGAGCCGTGACCGGGGGAAATCCACTCTGGGGGGGCCGTCCCCAACCGCCCCTGGGGGCAGTGCGGGCACGGCGTAGGTGTTGCCCCCAGTGACGCCCTGCAGGGTGACAATGTCAGCTTCGGCATAGTGGGGGACGCTGTTCTGGGGAGGTGGGGGTAGAAGCGGGGCCCCCGGCTTCTCGGGCTCCATGTAGTCCCCACTGCAGGCTGGAGGGGTAACGGGAGAGAAGATAGGATGAAGGGTCGGGAGCAGCCCTGAGGTCCCAGAGGTCCCTCCCGCCTCTATGCCCGCTATGTCCCAGCTGCTGGCCTCAAACCAGAGGGGACAGTGCTACGCACCCAGAGGCTGCTGAGGAAGCACATACAGTTAAACAGAAGGTTCCAGGAAATTTTACCCTCTGGGGTCTCCCGGCACAACCCTGACGACAGTCTGGGCTGGAAGAGGGATTCCCTTCACCCAGCATCTGAAGGGTCCACGGTCGGTCCAAACCTCATCCCACTGACCAGCGAGCAGCCCCTGCTGCCACCAGCTCAGCCCCTCCCTGCCCCAGTTACTCCCCGCCCCGTCCCGCACACACCCAGCTCGAAGATAGGCAGAGACAGGGCACACAGAGAGGGGAGAGGGTGACAGGTCTTCACAGGCCCCCAAGACAAGATGTTCATAGACAAGAGAGAGGCAGAGTTGTCCCCTCCGGGCCCTGGGGAAGGGGCCACAATGAGAAAGCGACACAGAGGGAAGGAGGAGCAGATGGGAGGGCGGCATGAGCCTTCACCTCTGGGACTGCAGAGAGAGGACACAGGGGGAAGGGGGCAAGCGGCCAGGGTGAGGCCCTCCTCCTCCTCCTCCTCCTCCTTGTAGCTCTAGAGAGAGGGGAGAATAAAGGAGGGGTTACGGAAGAGTGGGCACCACAGCAGCGCCCCCTAGCTCTGGAGAGCAGTGTGAGGAAGAGGGGCCAGAGCTGAGGCCAGCAGCCTTCCCCTTGGCTCCAGGGGCGCCAGAGCTTTCAGCTGAGAGCTCAGGAGAGCAGAAGAGGCCACAGCGGGGCAAGCGGAGAGTGCCGGGTGTGAGGGCTTTTCCCTGCCAGGTAGAGGTGCGGGAGCCTGCGGAGCCCAGCAGCGGAGGGGCTTACCCTGGGTGTTGGTGGGTTTGGCCCAGGCGGGTGTGGGGGGGCCCGAGCCTCGAGAGGGACGGGCGTAAGTGGCCAGAAGGAGGCGGTAGGCCGGATTGGAGAGCAGCAACGCTGTCGGGAGAAGGAGGGGGAGAGACACGGGGGAAGGGATGAGACTCAAGGCTGGACAGACAGGGAGACCTGGGTAAGGCAAGACTCAGGAGACAGACAGAGCGCAGGAAGGCCTCCAGGGTAGCGGAGAGCAGAGTGGATGCTGGGTAGGTGAGGGTGGAAGCGTGGACGGCGGATGGATGCTCATGCTGATGTCTGAGCACTGGATGGACAAGTGGGTTTATGAAAATGGATGGAAGCTGATGGGTGGCTAAATGAGTGGACAAAGAGATGTGGATGGATGGGCAGACGGATGAGGATGCAAAGAACAAAGGCGGTCGTGGCGCACACCTTTAATCCCAGCACTCGGGAGGCAGAGGCAGGTGGATCGCTGTGAGTTGGAGGCCAGCCTGATCTACAGAGAGAGTCCAGGACAGTGAAGGCTACACAGAGAAACCCTGTCTCAAAAAAACAAAAACAAAACAAAACGTGGAGGGCACGACAGAAACCTATGACACAGTGACAGGATGAGACCATGGGCATTCTGGGTAATAGATAGGAAAGCCTTGGGGGAGACTCTATGGAGGTGGGTAGAAATGAGAAAGCGAGCCGGAACCGGTGTAGACAGCGAGTGGAAGAGAAGGGCAAGAACACAGGCAGAAGACAAGGTGGGGCTGGAGCAATGGCCTTACCAGAGCCATTGGGGACACAGGGCGCAGAGTGGGGCGGAGTCCCTCGGGGCCGGGGCTCCTGGTAAGGGGGTGGCTCTCGGGGCCCTGGGCGGTTGTTGATGAGGATGGTGTCCCCAGGGACAGAGAGGTGGACCGTCAGCTCCTCCTCCAACACGCGGCGCTCAGCCTGGTGATGGGATTGGTCAACGTTAGCGGAGCCGTGGCTCAGCACAGCTTCCTGAGTTGGCCGCTTCTCTCTTCCGAGTTTTCTCCTACGGCAGCCAGCGCTACACCCGTAGCTCCTGAGGCCCCAACACAAATCCGACCAGGCCCTAGTTATCAACCGCAATTGACGTCTCCCTCCCTGACCTGCGGGAGCCCAGGGCACACGGACAGCAGGCAACGGCCACCTGACCACTTCCCTGAGCTCCTCGCCAGCTTTTGCTCCCAGCACGTTGGGCTTGGACAGAGAAGAGCTTCAGGTGGAGGAAACTGAGGCAGGGAGACGTGTCCTCCCGGCTCCTCCCTGGGAGCTGGTCTGCCACCTGTTACACCCTGCACTACCTTGCAGGTGTGTGTGTGTGTGTGTGTGTGTGTGTGTGCGCGCGCCTCCCGTAACTGCCGCCCCCAACCCAAGGGGGCCCACAGTGGTGGGAACTGACTCACGTGGTGCTCCGCTCACACACCATGCTCACTCTTGAGAATGGTCACTGATTCTGAGATTAATCCAAGCTCTGTATATCCTACTGGCCCCTGACTGAGTGTGCATGTGTGCGCACACTCACACACATGTACACATCCACACACACACACACAAGAGCATACATGTGAGAGTGCACACACACACAGATACAGGGGCACTCATGTGAGTACACACATTCATGAGCACACGCACACACAGGCACACATACACTCACACCAAGGGCTTGCATGCTAGTGCACACCCACACACATGCGCGCGCACAGGCATGCATGTGAGCACACGCACTCACACACGCACGCCGATGCCCTGCCCACCTTGCTGAGCAGCCGGCGCCAGTGCAGCCTCCACAGCATGAGGGCGATGATGAGCAGCAGCAGCAGGATGATGGCCACCAGGCAGCCGATGAGGATGGCGGTCGGGCTCCCCTCTGCCTTGGCCACGGGCTGTTGGCCCCTCGGCTCCAGCTCTGACAGAGGAGAAAGGTCAGCGCCAGAGCCCCGGAGCCGCGTGCTGCCCCACCAGCCGCGGAGGCCCCGCAGGAACCCTGCCCCAGGCCTGCTCACCCAGGCTGCTGACGTTGGTGGGAGGAGGACCAGGCGGCCACCAGGGGGCGGGTGGGAGGGAGTCGGAGGAACCGTTCACCACATCTGGGACGAAGGAAGAAGAGGGAAGAGGGGGTCAGAGCAGGGACCCACCCGAGGGTACGCAGGTGTGCGTGCGTGCGTGCGTGCGTGCGTGCGTGCGTGCGTGCGTGCGAGCGAGCGAGCGAGACCCAGGGCGCTTAGTGACCAGTCAGAGCTGGGAAGAGGGGGACTCATGGAGGGGCCTTGGGCTCTGCAGGCTTAGAGAAAATGCTGCGGTCTTTCAGGCCTAACCACACTTCTGCTGCCCTCACTCCGATGGATCAGGAATCAGGGACTCATACAGGAAAGATCTGGGGACAAAGGTGACGTCTATAATCCTGACACTTAGGAGGCTGAGGCAGGGGGATCATGAGGGTTAGGCTGGTCCAGGTTACATAATGAGACCTGTCTAAAAAAAATTTTTTTGGGGGGGGGGGCCGAGTGTGGTGGCGCGTGCCTTTAATCCCAGCTGGCAGATCGCTGTGAGTTCGAGGCCAGCCTGGTCTACGAAGCGAGTCCAGGACAGCCAAGGCTACACAGAGAAACCCTGTCTTGAAAAACCAATAAATAAATAAAATAAAATAAAATAAGAATCTGCCTAGTCGTGGTGGCACAGGCTTTTCATCCCAGCACTCCAGAGGCAGATGGATGGATCACTGTGAATTCATGGCCATTGAGGGCCACACAGTGAGACCTTGTCTCAAAAAAAAAAAAAAACCCACAATAAAATGAAAAAGAACCTACACCACATACATACAGGAAAACAAAACAAAGACTCTACAAAGGCTGTGGTCTGATTATTCTGGCCCAGCTTGAGGATCTCACGGTGAGGCGGGTGGTTAAATAAGCCTAGCCCGCCCCATGGCAGGTTTCATGTTCTCACAGTGCCAGCCTAGGCCTAAGTTTCTGTTCCTCAGAAATAGAGACTTCAGTTACAGGGGAAAACCACAGGAAACGAGCATCCAATCAGAACTGGCCAAGACACCTGGCCAGGGGAAGAGAAGGTTGCCCAGCTGCACTTGAAGCAGGTCCCTAACTCATGACTAACTCCTGGCTTGGTTTTTCGAGACTGGGTTTCTGTGTAGCCTTGGCTGCCCTGTACTCGCGTTGTAGACCAGGCTGGCCTCGAACTCACAGGGATCTGCCTGCCTCTGCCTCCCGAGTGCTGGGATTACAGGCGTGCACCACCACTCCTGGCAATAAAGATGACCTAACTGAACCCGCAATTCCCCTAACTGGCTTTTAAAAAGAGCCTTCGAGGCTCACCTCCGTGATCACCTGAGTGGTGACCCCTGCATGCTGGACCTTCTGCGGAAATAAACGGCTCTTTGCTGTTTACAAACTATCTGAGCCTGGGGGGGGGGGGTCTCTCCTTCCGTGAATTTCGGACCCTAACAATGGATGGGAGGAGACCTGGGATCCATAGGCCAGGGACACCACGGGGTTAACAATCAGGTGATAGACAAATCTAAGCAGGCTAGGGCCAGGCAAGTTCTGCAGCTTACCGGAGATGAAAGAGATCTCGCTGAAGAGTAACCAGGGTCCTGCAAAGAGGAACCGGCACTGCAGGAAGCGGCCCACGCGGCCACCCAGGGGCACGGAGACGGCCCTGGCTCTGGGGTCTCCGAGGCTGCCCCCCAGGGCATGGCGCACGGGCTCTCCCTCCCAGGCCATGGCAGGACCCCGTTTAAATCGGCATTCCACCCCGCCCGGCAGGCGCGCTCCCAGGGTGTGCATGTTGTTACAGTGGACCTGAGGGAAAGAGAGCAGGGGGGGCAGGGGGGACACCGAGTCAGGACCAGGGAAACCCAGTGGCCGCCTCCCGGAGGGCAGAACTCACTCACCTGCATGGTCTGGAAGGTCCTCAGCCGGTCAAACTCAAACTCCATCTCCACGTAGCCACCGGGAAAGCTGTGGTTGCTCCACCCCACGTAGTCGTAGCCCGGCCAGACCCGCAGCTCCAGGCTCTGCCTGAAGTCATCCAACCCTACCACGCCGTCTGCCAGTTGGCCCAGACCTCCGTACTGCAGCCTGAGTGGAGGGGACGGGAAGGGAACGGTGAGGGACGGTGGTGAGGTCCGTGCGTGAGTTCTGCCCGCGCACTCCCGATAGCCTGGTTCTCACCCACTCCCCCTTCCCTGCCCATCCCCCGCTCACGCAATGCTCTCCTGTATGCACCGCACTCACAACCATCACAAGGTGTTCTGTGGTCACACACCGCGGTGCAGTGCCACCTCTAAGGTGCACAGGTCAGTCTATGGTGTGCACTTTCTGTAGCATTCCCAGCCGATACTCTTGGCTGTCCGTAGACCCCGGCTTTGATTTTTAGATAGTCTCAGGTAGCCAGGGGGGCCTTTGACTTGCTGTGTAACAAGACTGACTGAAGTCCTTGACGCTACTGCCTCTGTCTCCCAAGTACTGGGCTTACAGACTTCCAGATGTCCTGCAGGTTTTCTTTCAAGGTGGTCCTCATCTGGACCACCGGGTGCCTCTTCCTAATCCACACAGATTGGCCTTTGGGCTAGTGGCCACCTCACTATCCTTTGTTCCCGGCCTGTTCTCCCCAGTTCTTCCATGCCACTGCCCAGGGTACGCCCTGCTCTACCTCACCTTACAGTCAAGCATGCACAAACATACACACATACATACATACATACATACTACACAGATACATGCAGGTACACACGCACGCACGCACTAGCCTTCTCCCACCCCAAGCTCCACGTTCCGCGGGGCCATCCCCCTTACCCGCCGGCGGTGTATCCGTCGTAGGTGGAGTCATTGAGATGCACCACCTCAGACAAGTACATGGTCTGCCCCACGGGGGCTGTGTACGACAGGAGTCCGTCTGGGGGGTGGAAAGAGGAGAGTTAGGGGCGTCAGACCTGAGGGACTGCAGCTCCCTTACTAGTGTGGAGAAGGCAACACTGTCCCGTCGCTGACAGCTTCCTGACAGGAGAGATCCCCATGCCCCTCTTCACGTCCTCTCCATCCCGTGCTCCCAGGACTGGAGAGGGCTCTGCAGCGCCTGACCTACTCACCCCGCCAGAGGCAGCCGTAGAGCTCCACCCTCAGACAGACACTCATGACGCGGTCCGCCCGGGGGTAGAAGCGGACCAACCGGGCCACCATGGGGGGCCCAAGGTCCTTCAGCACCACTCCCCCAGGATCCTCATTACCCGAAATCACCTGCGGGCCAGGAAAAGAAAAAAGGCGGCTGGGTGGGTAGGGCTCCAGGAGACAGCTAACCTCCTAGCCTTCAGGGGTCACCGAGAGGCCGGCACAGGGTGACACTGAGCTCACGGTACTGTGGGGGAGGACGCAGCTGGGCATTTAAAAAAGGGGGTTCTGTATCAGTGACCACTGGTGCCTCTGGAAGCTCTGGAGGTCTGTCCTCAGTTGCACCTCAGCTCCCCTCTCCCCTGGCCTGGTCCCATGTGTCCATGTGCCTCCGAGCCGTTCGTGCGGCTGCATCCAGACCCTCACCCAGGCCCGGAACCCTGGCTCAGCCCCTCCTTCCCCTCCTCTCCTTCACTCCACTCCCTCTGTCCGTTCAAGAGCTGACTGAGCGCCCACTCTGGACCAGACATGACCTCAGTGGTCAGTCTCCCTCACAGGACAGCTGTGAGAAACAAGGGACAGTGTGTGGCAGAGCAGCAGTGAGGTGGGTGTCCAGAGCGAGGTCTGCAGGGGGTGACATCTCCCTGCAGAACCAGATGGAGCAAGAGGGAGCCTGTGGGCGTGGGGGGGGGGATGGGGGCGGAGGGTGGGGGTGGAGGAGGGCCTGCCAGGCCTACAGAGCAACAAGTGTACAAGCCCTGACTGTGGGGAGGGACCCGGGTTTGTTCCATGAACAGCAATAAAGATGTACGTATGGTGGTACGGCCACCGTGTATGTACACGCCCATAGGTTTGCACACTTGAGTGCAGTACCTGCAGAGACCGAGGAGGGTGCAAGGTCCCCTGGTGCTGGAACTAGACTAATCAAATCACACTGCACTCAGCCAAAAAACTAGGGTTTTTGTTATTGTTTTTGTTTTCTGACAGAGCCAAAGCCATCGCTGGGCTGAGAGCTGGGTCTGACTTACTCCAGCAAACGCGTGCTGTTTGTAGCCCTGAGGAAGAGGTTGGTTACGTAGTAGACAGGCTGCTGGTTCAGACTTCGCGTCAGCCGGATCAAACAGAACAACTTAGAGGTGGGACCGGAAGGGGAGGCGAGTGGTGGGGCTCAGGAAACCCCACAGAGGAGCCGAGAGAGTGAACCACCGCTTCCATCTTAGTTTACATCTTAGTTTACGGTCTGAGTTACTAAACATGGCATGGGGGGCTGGGGGAGGGAGGGAAATGTCCCCAGGTTGAAAACAAGAAAAAGGAACAGGTCTGAGGTAGGAGTGGGAACCCCGGTCCACTGGAGCAATCGAGGGTGAGGCTCCCGTGGGATGTTGTAACACTGGAGATGCTTGGGCGGGCGCGGGCGCGGGCGCGGGCGCGGGTGGTTGCGAATGCTGTGTGGGGCCTGGTGAGGAGAGGGATGCTGTCCTTCCCAGATGCCCCTCCTCCCTCCCAGCCTCACCTCCTGACCCCAGCGGTCCTTCCAGTCCATCCAGCGGCGGCCGTCTCGGGAGTACCGCAAGCGGTAGCTTCGGGAGAACTCTTTCCCCAGCCCGCCCGCATGGCGTCCCTGTGTGCCCACCAGAGCCACCAGGTGCAGCCTCCGGAGGTCCACCTGCAGGTACTCATCTTCTTTGGGGAACACGGGCCCTGCAGGGCACCACGCCCCATCTCCATCACTGCTTTCCAGCCTGGGAGGAAGAAAGAGGTCGGTCGGGCAGCACTCGACCCTCTGTCTTTTCTGCTGGCCCCGCTGTGTAACCCTTAACCTCTGTTCTTTCTGAGTGATGGGGTTACGGCATATGTCTCCACGCCCGTTTATGGGGCGCTGGGAGTTGAATACAGAACTTCATACGGGGGGGGGGGCACGTTGCCAGCCTGCGGTGGGTCTATTTAAAACCTGCTCCCAAAAGCCGGGAGTGGGTGGCGCACGCCTTTAATCCCAGCACTCGGGAGGCAGAGGCAGGTGGATCGCTGTGAGTTTGAGGCCAGCCTGGTCTACAAAGTGAGTTCAGGACAGCCAAGGCTACAACAGTGAAACCCTGTCTCGAAAAAAACCTAAATAAATAAATAAATAAATAAATAAATAAATAAATAAATAAATAAAACCTGCTCCCACCACACTGCGTATGTCTCGCTGGCCTGGGCCCTTCTCAAAAGCCTCTTGGCTTGCGCAGAGGGGCTGGACAGGCACAGTTGGGGTCCATAAAAGAGCTTCGTCAAGGAGATTTCCCCCAGGGTCAGGTACCTGCTATGGCGGGCAGCTGTGGAGTCCGACCAGGAGCTGGACACGGAGATGTCGCTATCGGGAATGGTACGGTCCTGCATGCCCAGGGCATAGCGGCATTTGGCTGAAGGACACAGGCACAGGATGCAGTCAGGGTCTTCCCCTCCCTAGCCCCACCCCAAGTTTCTGACCCCCAACCTCTACTCCTCAGAGATTCAGCCTCCTCACCAGGGTCAAAGTGTCCTTTCATGTCAGCATCTCCAATTGTCACCAGAAGCAGCAGTAGCAGTAGAGATGACAGGGCCCCTGTCCCCATTGCTCCTGATCCCTCTGGCCTACGGAGGAGAGGACAGCATCTCTGCAGAGGACACACAGGGAGAAGGGTCTAGGTGCAGCCAACAGCAAGAGACAGACAGGAAGGGTGGTTCAGGGACCAGAACAGTAAAGCAGCCAAAAACAAAAGTAAGAAGTCACTGTTTAGAGTGTGGTTCTAGGTGGTGGCGCACACCTTTAATCCCAGCACTTGGGAGGCAGAGGCAGGCGAGTTGCAGTGAGTTCGAGGCCAGCCTGGTCTACAAAGCGAGCCCAGGACAGTCAAGGCTACACAGAGAGACCCTGTCTCGAAAAACCGAAAAATAGAAAATAAAAAAAATAGAATGTGATCCGGGTGGTGGTGGCGCACACCTTTAATCCCAGCACTCGGGAGGCAGAGGTGGGGCGGATCGCTGTGAGTTCGAGGCCAGCCTGGTCTACAAAGTGAGTCTAGGACAGCCAAGGCTACACAGAGAAACCTTGTCTCGAAAAACAAAAAAACAAAAAAAAAAATGTGGTTCTACTTTTAGGCCTGCCTCCTACACACCAGACACTGGCTCAGCCCTTAAACGTGACTTCATCATCAGCCACAGAATAAGATGCGTGTTTAACACACAAAGAAACCAGATGGAGACTCACTCAGTCTACAATGTGCCAAAAACCCCTCTACGCCTTCAATCAATAAAGAAAATAAGGACAAAACCAAAATAAAAACAAAACAGTGACTTCAAAGATGTAAGCTACACACAGAACAGGAAAAAGGGTCAATAGTTATAATAAACTAAGAGTGCTTACAAACAGACAAGAGGAACAATTATACAAACAACCCAATGTAGATACGGCCCAAAACTCTGAATATTCACTCCACAGAAGAACAAAGCAAACTTGTTTAAAATGCATATTTTAAGAAATAACCAGGTTCATTAGAATCAGAAAAATACAGATCAGACTGACAGGAATATTGTTTGAGTCAGGTCTTTACTGTGTAGCCCAAGCTGACCTCACACTTACTATGTAAGCCTACACTGATCTTGAACAATCTTCCTGTCTCAATACCCCAAATACTGGAATTACAGACACACACTTTACATGCCTAACGTGACAAAGTATTTTTAAAAGATTTCTTAACTGGAGAGTTGGCTCAGAGGTTAAGAGCACCGACCGCTCTTCCAAAGGTCGTAAGTTCAATTCCCAGCAACCACATGGTGGCTCACAACCATCTATAATGAGATCTAGTGTCCTCTTCTGGCTTGCAGGTTGGATATTGTATACATAATAAGTAAAGAAATCTTTTTTAAAAAACAAACAAACAAACAAAAAAAAAACACCGGCTGCTCTTCCAGAGGACGGTGGTTCAGCTCCCAGCAACCACATGGCGGCACACGACTGTAACTCCAGTTCCAGGGGATCTGACACCCTCACAGACATGCGTGCAAGCAAAAAACAAATGCACATAAAAAATACAGAGGAATCATCAAGATTTTTTTTTAAATATTTAATTTAATTTTAATTTGTGTATGTTGGTGTGAGGGTGTCAGATCTTGGAGTTGCAGACAGTTGTGAGCTGCCATGTGGGTGCTGGGAATCTAACCCTGGTCCTTTGGAAGAGCAGGCGGTGCTCTTAACCACTGAGCCATCTCTCCAGCCCAAGATTTTTTTTTTAATTTTATATTCATATTAGTGTTTGCATGTACAGTTGTGTGCCACATGCCTGCAATACTTGAAGAGGCCAGAAGAGGGAGCCAAAACCCTAGAACTTGAGCTATTGGTGGTTGTGACTGGACTCTATGTCGGGTCCTCTGCAAGAGCAGTAAGTGCTCTTAAACACTCAGCCATCTCTCCAGCTCCAGCAAAGTATTTTTAAAGATTATATCTTTGTAGGAAGAGGGGACAAAGGCGAAGCCACCATGGCGTGGGGGTGGGGGCATCTGCTACAGTATTGTCATCGGCTTGGAAAGCAATCCAGCCATGTGATCATGTCAGTTCAAACAGGGAGCAGCGGAAGAATTGCGAGGCGTGAGAACGCAAAACTGCCCTGCCCAGATGTCCATCACGGAGCCCTTGGTGAGGACCCAAGCTCCTAAGCTATGTGAGTGCCCAGGGGGGATGTTTTCTGAGGTGTTATGTTATGGGGGGGAGGGGTAAGTTTCTACGCAGCTACAAAAAGAAAAACAGTAATGAGCCAGAGAGATGACTCAGAGGGCAAAGGCACTTGGCCCCTAAGCTCGATGACCCCGAGTCGTATCCCTGGGACTCACTCAGGGACTGAAGGTGAAAATCAACTTTTTAATTAGTCCGTTTGTTTTGAGACACGGTCTGTCTACATAGCCCTGACTGTCCTGTGACTGTGTAGACCAGGCTGGACTTGAACTTACGGAGATCCACCTGCTGCTGGGGTTAAAGATATGTGTCACCATCACTGGCAGGATGGTGAAAGCCATCCTCTGACCTACACATGCACAAATAATATGAATATATATGTGTGCATATAATATACATACTATATATATGTATGATATATAATAATTATATATATATTAAAGAAAAGGCTGGAGAGGTGGCTCAGCAGTTGAGAGTACTGGCTGCTCTTCAGAGGACCCAAGTTAGATTCCCAGCAACATGGACAGTCACAACCATCTGTAACTCAAGTCCCCGGGGACCCAATGTTCTCTTCTGGCCTCTGAGGACACCACAAACGCCTGTGGTACACAGACACACATGTAAGGCAAAACACCCATACAAATCACATAAATAATAGTAAATACATTTACTCTAAAACAAAACAAAGCAGGGTGTGGTAGCATACGCTGGTGATCCTAACACGTGAGAGGTGAAGGATCAGGAGTTCAAGGCCAGGCACAGCCCCATCCTAAGGTTGAATCCAGCCTGGGCTCCATGGGACTCTGAATGAAGCACCAAAAAACCAAAAGACAACAAACATTTTTAAAGAAAGAGAGAGAGAGAGAGAGAGAGAGAGAGAGAGAGAGAGAGAGAGGGAGGGAGGCTGGAAAGATGGCTCAGCAGCTAGGCACACCTGTCGTTCTTACAGGGGATTTCAGCTCAGTTCCCAGCACCCACACTGTGGATCACAACCATCCATCCAAAACTCCAGTCCTACGGAACCCAATGCCCTCTTCTAAGCTTCATGGGCATCAGGCACACACACACACACACACACACACACACACACACACACACACTGCACAGACACACATGCAGGAAAAACACTTATGAACAAAAAAATAAAAAATACATACATACATCTGAATTTAAAAAAAAAAGAAGAAGAAGAAGAAGAAAGTATGAGTCTTCCTCACTGTGTGCTCCTCACAGCGCTGCTGACCAGGGTAAGGAGAACTCACTCCACCCTGTGAAGACGAGGGCGGACAAACCCGTGCAGGCCCACACGCTCATGGGTATGTCTAGTGAGGCTGTGCACCAACACAAACAGGGAGGGCAGAGCACAAAAAAAGAGAGACAGGCAGAGGCAGGTGGATGGCTGCGAGTCTGAGGCCAGCCTGGTCTACAAAGCGAGTCCAGGACAGCCAAGGCTACACAGAGAAACCCTGTCTCGAAAAAAAGAGACAACGGGTTGGCTGTGCTAACGCTCTAAAACCTGTGAGATAATGACATGCATTCCTGTAAAAGCATGCAACATATAAGCCAACGTCAGGCTTTCAAAGCATAGAGGTGCCCTACAGACCTGCATTGGCCTTCCTGAGGAAAATACCCTAGAAGGAAGTGGCCGCTGACACCTCACACCTTAAAGCCTGCAACCTAAGGCCAAGACTCCATCAACTCTCCAAACTTGCTGTCCTCCATAGGTGCTGCAGTAGCTAGACCAGCTGACTGGACACCTGAGAGCTTGGCAGGGAGCCCACCTGGACCTAACTGGGTGCTTTCTCTGTTCCTTCTGAGGTTCAGGCAGCTCACCCCCTCCCCAGAACCTTCCCAGCTGAAGTCTCCATATAAACAAGGAGATCTGCAGTCCTCTGTGGTGGGGACACCTGGTAATGCCTGAAGCCTGGGCTGAATTCTAAAGGTCTTGGAACGCTGAGGGACACCTACTGCTGCCCCTCAGACCCTCCTGCCACTGGGTCCGTCCCCTCCCCCAGCCCTCCTTGCCGGGCCTCTGACATCCCGTTGCCCCAAGTTCCCAGACTTACTACTGAAGATAGCAGAAGAGCCTTGGGCTGAGAAGAGGCTGAGTTGCCTTGGAGATGAGGGCAGGCTTGACTACTGGGAAGCCAGGTCACCCCAGGAGGTAGGAGGAGTTGGGGGGAGACTCCCCCACCCCTTTGTCCTCCTCCAGCTGCTCCCACAATGCTCTAGGGCAGGAATGTAAGAGGCAGCTGAGACCCCCCATCACCAAAGCAGCAGCTGAGGGGGCTGACTCAGTTGCCAGAGGGCACTTGGCTATCGACAAGAGAGCCCAGAACCAAATGGCATCAGGACCAGTCCCTTGAGGGTACAGCCCCATGGTGCAGCGGAGCGGGCTGGGCCCATGGGGCTGAAAAGTCTGGCAGGGAATCTCTGGGTGCCACTCTCCACCCCCACCACGGCAGTAACAGCAAGCCCCTTGTTCCCCTGGGCAACCTTCACGTCCATCCCAGATGAGTCATCGGAGCCAGACAGTACTGAGAGGAGCCTGGGGCAGAGACACAAAGCCAGGCAGGAGGAGACAGTGCAGAAACACAAAGCCAGGAGAGAGGTAAATAGAGCAGGCTCCGGAGCAGGGCGCAGGGCCAAGTGGGGGAGCTACAGGAATGCACGCTGACAAGGTCTGGGACAATCCTTGCCCATTGTCCCCTAGGACCTGATTAACACAATCACACAGGCTCAATGAATGGCCCCTCCTCAACCAGTTACAAGCCGAGCTCTAACCCTAACCCTAACCCTAACCCTAACCCTAACCCTAACCCTCCTAAACCTCTTCTCTCAGTTCTGAGAGCTGCAGACACACACACACACACACACACACACACACACACACACACACACGGTGAGACTTAAGTCCACTGTAAACACTAACTGTACCATGCTCACACCTTTGGGGTGTCTTGCAACCTCTCACAAGCATTCTTTTCTTTTCTTTTTGCCTCCCGCCACCTCCCGCCTCTACAGCTTATCCTGTTGGCCTGTGCCCAACCCCCAAGGCCGCACCACACACACCTAGGCATCTTCTGCCGTGTCTGTTTGATTGCTTTATGTTTTTCAGGTGGGTGGGAGGGATTGGTTGGTGGGGTTTTGTTGTCATTTGGGGGGGGACTTTTTGAGACAGGGTCTCACAAATGTAGACCCGGCTGGCCTGGAACTCACCAAAATCCCCCTGCCTCTGAGTGCTGGGATTAAAGACACTACAGCAAGATGGTTGGTTTTGCCTCCACCCCCCCCCCCCAGAGACTGCCATTAGAAGTGTGTGCCACACACCCTGAGGTAACCTATAAAGTCAGATCTCACCAGTTAGTGAGTTAGTTACCACTCGTAAATACTAAATGGCAGACATACGCTCCTGTGATCAGAAAACAATGTAAGGCACACTCAGGCCCTGGGGTACAGGATCCTCAGAAAACTGGGCCACCCCCCAAACACACATAGATGAATAAGCCTGCGAGAGGCCAAGAGCAGGTGGGGACAGGTGGAACTGAGCTAGGAAGAGCAGCCATTTCTCCACGTTCTCCCGCATTCCACTATGTGTGACCCGACCCTACAGCGCCAGCGTCTGGACACACCTCCATCCTCAAGCAGTCAGTTCCTGGCCAACCAGACGATGGCTGGGAGCGCGGGTGCTGGACAGAAATGCCCGGCCCAGAAGGGTACCCTGGGAGTGTTGCTCACTGGGCGGTGACCTCGGTCTCTTGGCACAACCCGGCAACCACCGAGTGTGGCTGGTCTGGTAGGTTGGGCGTCGGGCTGGCTCTCTCTGGCCTGGGCAGCTTAACAGAGCATGCCAGTAAGCACGGCAGAGGGGGAACACCGAGAGGATGATGACTCAGTGGGCTACAAATGCGCACCTGTCCTCTTGGGGCTCGGCTCTCCCCCTCACCGAGGAAAACACAGATCCTTCCCTACCAGAAAATACTTATTCGGAAAGTCAGGGCCTTCTGTTTCGAATGGGGAATGGAAACCCCGAGGCGACGGGCCAGAGCTGGGGCTCCCCAACCCGCGACCCCTGCCTCTTGCGCATCCCCACCTCGCTTCCTACCTCTCCGCGCTCTCCGGGGCCGACCCGTGCGTCCGGCCCCGGCTTGGGGCCTCCTCCGCGGCGGGGCGCGGGAGGGGAGCGCAGGCGCCGGCGGGGCTCGGGTGTCGGGAGGCGGCTCCCGCGAGCAGCTGTCGGGGGCCTGTTCCGGGGAGAGAAGCCAGCGCCGGGCCGGATCGCGCCCTGGCGCCGCCTCCTCGCGCCAGTCCCCTCCCGTCCTCCCGCCCCGGCGCCCGCGCTCCCACGCCCGGCGCCGCCCCTCGCTCCTCTCCCAGCGCGGTGCCTGCCCCGCAAGTGCCCCCCAAAGCTCAGCCTTCCCCTAGGTGATCCTCACGCCCATCCCCCGCCGCCGGATGCTGGGGCACAGCATCACCAGCACGGACCCGGCTGCAGCCTGGCCAGGGCCCTCCACGCGGCGGCCCGCACGGAGATGGCGCATTCCCTCCTCCCCTTTTTCTGGGCATGGTTCCTGGAGTGAGAGGGAGAGACGCTGGGAGAAGCAGCCCCAGGGCGTGCAGGAAGGAGCAGGTTCTAACAAGCCCAGCTCCGGAGCGAGAGCCGGAGCCCGGCTGGGGGGAGCGAGACGGGCTCACCTACCTAGTTAGACCATCTTGGTTTTCGTTCTTTGCTACCCACCCACCCCTCAGGCTCCCAAGCTAGATTACCCCGAGCCTGAGAGGCGACCACTTTTAGTCTCCACTTCTCTCTGCCAACTTCTTCCAGAACCTCTCCTCAGCTCTGCAGCTCCCTCTTGTCCTCTCAGGAGCCCTGAGGTCCAACCCCCTCCCCCCCGAAGTTCTGGGTCCCCCAGGCAAGCCTCCCTCAGTCACAGCCAGCTCGGTCCCTGGTGGGAGCCGCAGCCGAGTCTGGTTTCTGGCAAGGAGAGGCGCAAAACGAAGCCAAGACCGGGTGGGGGTGGCGGAGGGAGATAGAGAGGCACCCTGGAAATCAGACGCTGTCCAAAAAGCTGGGAACACAAGACCCGGGGACGCAAGGAAACAATGAAGTGAGAGGGAGAGATGGGGGCAGGGAGGAACGGCGGCAGGGCTTGGGTGGGAGGTGTTCCTACCCGTCCAACGCCACCTGTCTGTCAGTCCTACCCTGTCCACACCCCTGTACCTGCCAAGTACCCAGACAATGTCAGGTCACAGTAAAGTCTCCGGCGACCTTGCCGGTCTTACCACCCTGTTGCGCTTTCCAACTGATTGAAAACTCACACACCCAAAAGCATTTCCAAACAGTCTCAAGAGAAACACAAAGTCCAAACCAGACAAGTACACAAAAAACCACCAGGAAGGTAAGCTGCTCCTAGGAGGAGGCCAAGGCAGGCTGGGTCTCCAGTTTACAAACCCAGGGCCCCTCCAGCTGATGACGGACATGAGAACCGCCCCCATGGTCACTGGGAGAATGGCCTCCGGAGCTCTTAGGGACCACTCCAACCCCCTCCCCAAATCACCTACCGCTCTGCAGACAGCCATAGGAAAGCTGGGCCCCGCAGAGGCAGGGCGGGGTGTGGAGCCTGCTTGGGGGTGGGGCAAGGTTTCCAGGTAATCTCACCTGTGCTGGTGACAGCCCCTCCTCCTAGGAGGGACGCTCTGGGGGAAGCACCGGACAGGAAAAGCAAAGCTGAAATCTCCTCCTCATACCCTGTGGGACATTCCACGCCCCCGACCCTCCCTGACCAGTGATGGGTCCATGGGAGGTGTGGAGGAAACCAGAGTCTCCAAGCCTCAGCCCCTTCCTCACTCTCCCGGGAAAAATTCCTAATCGGTGATGCCCACCTCGCCCCAGACCAGGCCTGGAGGAGTAGGAGGGACGCCGGGCTGGGGCTCAACGGAGTCAAGTGACTGCAGAAAAGGAGCTGGAGCCGCCTGGAATGTGCTGCTTGGAGCCCAGATTCCCAGGGGCCAGAGAGGGAAATCCCAGGGAGCCCACCGCCCCTCTCCCCCGCCAGTCACAACGCCAGAGGCCTCCACTGTACCCTAGAGGCCCTCATGCACACTCTCCCATGCTGGACTGACTTTTTCCGCAAGCCCAGCTGGGGGAAAATGTGAAGAGAGGCCCGTAGGAGAAACAGGGGCTCAGCCCCAGGCCTGCAGACCACCCGGCCTCTGCAGGGAAGCAGGACAGAACCACTGAGTTAGGTAGACCAGATGGACCCACCCTCACTGCCCCCAACACACACTGCCCTGAGTTGCAGCTGCCTCTGGGGAGCAGGTCGGGTCAGCAGCTGGGGAGAATGGGGAGCTTCTGGCGGGGGGTTGGGGGGGAGCTGGAAAAGACCCCAGCCATAGGTCATACTTTAAAGCCATTGAGTTCACATGGGGAAACAAGGCCTGGGGTATCGTGGCAAAGGAAGAGATGGCAAAAGCCTGGAAACAGAAAAAGTGAGACAGACTAGCTGCGCCGCTAGTGTAGGGGAGGGAACCTGAAGGGATGAAGGACCAGGGGACCAAGAGTCCCGGGACAGAGGCTGATGGTCACATGGGGACGATGGGGACAGAACCTGGGGGGGGGGCGGGCACTGCACACAACTGGAGTGCAGACAGGGGACCACTGTAGGGATGGGAGACAGAGGGACTCTGGATAAGAGGGGAGTCCGGGTGCGGGAGGGCAGATCGGAACAGAAGGAAAAGCAAACTGGAATAAACTGGAATAAAGAAAACAGAGGGAGAGGAGGTTGGAATGCAATCCAGATATGAGGCAGGAAGGTAGAGAGCAGGCGTGGAGTTTGAAAGAAAAAGAAAAAAAAAAGACACGGGGGGGGGGTCGGGGGCAAGCTTAGAAAGGAAGGGAACCTCCAAGACAGCCTGGAAGGCCCGGAGATAGAGTTAAACCTGTCTCCAGCCTGTAGACCACCAAGGCCCCGCCCTCTAGCTGGTCTACCTGTTTCCACACAGAGCCTCCATCCTCCCTTCCCACCACACTTCCAGCCAGGCCTACTTGGTCCCTCCCCACAAAGGCAGCGACCACCCCCTGCCCGCCCCCACCCCACCCCTGCGCGCGCGCTCCCTGCTCCCCGCCCCCCCCCCCAGGCCTGCCCCTCCACTCCCAGGTGAGCTCTGACTGCCTTCTGCTCACCTCCAGGCTCTTCTCAGCTTCAGTCTCCCTGGGCCCAGGCCTTTGGGGATCCAGGTCTGAGGCCGAGGAAGCCTCCAGGCTTTGTCCAAGCTCCAGCCTCAGGGGCCCAAGAGCAGCTGCCCTGGCCAGCTGCGGCTGGCTTCAAGGTGACCATGGCAACCCGGCTCTGCTTCCCCCTCACCGAGCCTCTCAGCCCCCGCAGAGAGGGAGGGGACAGCCTAACCCAGAGAAAGAGAGGGGAGGCTGAGAACTGTGAAACTGGACCAAAGGGGTCTCCTAGACAAAGAGACCCCTAGACAAAGGCCGCTGCGGAGGAGGCCCGGTGGAAAGCAGCGTTTGCTAGCCGCAGACAAGGAGGACAAAGCGGGCCGCGAGGACTGAAGCTAGAAGAAGAGGGTTTGGGGGCAGAGGGCTGCCTTTGGGGGCCCTCCTTCTGAGTCCCCAACAATGCACACACACCCTTTCCCGGGACTTTGGTTTTGTTCCCCTGAGACGAAGCCCAGTCTCTTGACGGGCCGTTTCTGAAGTATGAAACAGCGAGCGCTCTCCGCCAGCTGCGGCGGCGGCAAATGGCCCCGCAGACGCACCTCAGGCCAAAAGGCTTCAGTTCAGTTTAGTTTTCTGACGCTGTCACCTGTCACCTGTTCAGTGAAAACAGCATCTTCAGAGGGCTCTCTCCAGTCTGTGGTTTGAAAATCCTGAACCCCAAAGCCAAAGGACATTGATGGGACTGGGTCAGCACATGGGAGGAAGCCAAGCTCGGCCCTCTGAAAGGACAGAAATGTTGACGCCCCCCCATTCCATCTGCCCCCCCCCCTTGGCTGCGTCTTCCACGGTCCAGGCCCCTCCCACTAGGATGAGGCGCCCAGGAGTGTGGGTGGGTGGTAACTCCACTAGCCTCGGCGCTTTCCTTGTGGCTTTTTCCTGCGCCACCACTGGGATCTCCCAGCCCCGCCTCCTAATCCATTTCACAGAGTTATTAAGACTTTGCACGGGGCAGGGCTCTGACAGAGCTCCGAGGACCGCACTCTCTTCAAGTGCTTCCTTCCCCACAGAGGGAGAGTCTGTGGTCACAGACGGCGGGCTCCATGTGCAGTAGACGCAGCTGTGGGGGCCATGAGACTCCTGAGTGGGGTGGGAAGAGACTGAGGAGATCTAGGTGAGGTTAAGATTTGCAGCTGCGCCGAGCGTGGTGGCGCACGCCTTTAATCCCAGCACTCGGGAGGCAGAGGCAGGCGGATCACTGTGAGTTCGAGTCAGCCTCGTCTACAAAGTGAGTCCAGGATGGCCAAGGCTGCACAGAGAAACCCTGTCTCGAAAAACAAACAACAACAACAACAAAAGATTTGCAGCTGGATCTAGTTCTGCTTTTACGTGAGGCCAGGCTGGTCTACAAATCAAGCGCAGGACAGGCAAGGCTACACAGAGAAACCCTGCCTCGGAAAAAAAAAAAAGCAACACCTGTAGTAGATCTCTTCCCCGGACATCTCTGTCGTGTGTTGTCTCCTCCAACCCCGGGAGGAGGGTGGTGGCAGATTCTTCACAGAAACCACCACCAGGTCCAGAGATGTTAGAACTTGCCCCGAATCCAAGGCAAGTTGACACCTCCCGCCCAGAGCTTCTGGATTCTTCCACCGCACTTTTCCAAGATAGGGGTGGGGGATATACGTGGCGCCCTGCACGCACTCCTGAGCCCTGTGCGTGAGTTCTGGTCACTTGGTAAACCTTATAGAAGTAGTTCTGTCATCTGTCTTCCTTGGATTTCCCAGAGGCAGCAATGAACAAGAAAGCCACTGGGGGGCGCTGAAAGGCCTGGGGGTGGGGGTGGGGTGGAGAAGCTGGCAGAGCAGGGAGGGTGGGGAGTAGCCCAAAGCCACAAATACCGGTCAGAGCGGATGAATGTCAGCGCTGGGGGGTGGGGCGGGACACCAGGCTGTTGACATTAGTTCTCCAAAACAAAAAGGTCACTTTTTCTGCTGTCACTGACTGAGGGGCCCTTAGCCTGTGATGTGCCAGGCTTTCCAGACTTTCTCAGTTTGATCTGCACAGCAGTTCTGTGTGTGTGTGTGTGTGTGTGTGTGTGTGTGTGTGTGTGTGTGTGTGTGTGTGTGTGTGTTTTGTTTTGTTTTTTGAGACAGGATCTTTCTATGTAGCCCTGGCTGTCCTGGAACTCCATATGTAGGCCAGGCTGGCCTAGACTCGAAGGCACCTGCCTGCCTTTGCCTCCCCAGTGTACCACCATTGCTCTACCATGATGGAGAATTTTAAAGTATGCTCACTCTCAGCAGGCATGGTGGTGCAGGCCTGTAATCTCATCACTGCAGAGAACCTAGAGGGAATCTAGGCAGGCAAGCAGACAGATAGACAGACAGACAGTGCAGGCACTGTGATCCCAGCTGCTTGGGAGCCAGGATCAAAAGTTCAAGTCCTACCTAAGTTACCAAGTAAGCTCTAGGAGTGAGCTTGTTCTGTGACTCCACTCTCTCTGCCTCCAAAGCTGGGATTACGGACAGACCACGGCAAACACCTGGTGTTTATGCGGGCCCTGGATATTGGAAGCCCTCACACTTGGGGACAACCACTTAACCACTGAGCTGTCGTCCCAGCCCCACAATAAGTTTGAGACCATCCTGGAGAGGAGATCCTGCCTCAAAGGCTGGAGGTGGTGCTGGAGAGATGGCTCAGCAGCTAGCTGCAGATGTTGCTCTTCCAGAAAACCTGAGTTTGGTTCTTAGGCCCATGTTGGGCAATTCACAAATACCTATAATTCCAGTTCCAAGAGATCCAGCACCCTCCTCTGGCCTCCGTGGCACTCACACAAACTCATACACATAACTTAAAAAAAAAAAAAGACGTCTTTGGAAAGAATGCTACCTGCAGCTCTTTCCTTCATCTCTCAGGAAGAACACTAGCAAGAGAGAATGAACAGAGATCTGAAAATGGCCAGGGAGGGACTGGAAGATGGCTCAGTGGTCAAGGGCACTGGCTGCTCTTGCAGAGAACCCGGGTTCAGCTGCCAACAACTACAGGCTCACAACCATCTGTACCTCCAGTTCCAGGGAATCCGACACCCTCTTCCGGCCTCCACAGGCCCTGCAAACACATGGTGCACTTAACATACATGCAAATCCAAGACTCATATGCATAAAATAAAAATAAATTTAGCTGGGTGTTCTCATATATGCCTTTTAATTCCAGTCCTTGGAAGGCAGCGACAAAGGGCCTCTGTGAGGTTTAGGCCAGCCTGCTCTACGGGAGAGCTCCAGGCTAGGCGGCAGCCCTACGTAGTGAGAACCTGTCTCAAAACCCCAAAACACTACTGCTAACAGTAATTATAATAAACAAAAGACTTAAAATAACATTTCTTTTAAGGTGGCAAATAATTAGCTTATGGCCACACTGGGAGTCAAGGTCGAGATTTCCCAGCCAAGGCCCGTGAGACATCTGTGAGTCTGTGTGAAAACTGTTCACACTCCGTGTTTTTGTTTTCTCAGAAGCTTTGAAGATTACAGAAGCATGTTTGGGTCGTGTATAAAAAAGGCACCGCCTGCAGGTGAGCACCTGACTCGTGATGCCGTCTGTCCCTTCACAGCCCCAACACCTCGGTTGCTTTCACACCGAGTGAAAGCCACAGGGCCAGTGCTAACATATTTCTTGGCAGTCTGGATAGACCCGAGCCAGGGAAGAACTGAGTCATTGCTGGGCACACGGAGGAAAGCAGTGCCAAGTTAAGAAGAACCTCACGCCCACGCCGCGCGGAGCTCATGTTGCAGCAGCAACTTCATTTCAGAAAAACAAACACCGTTCATCACCTCAAGCTGGCATGAATTCTCAAGTTGCCTTTTTGTTTGTGTTGACTGCTACCCTGTTTGGGTTTTATTGCTGTCTAGGGCACTCAGAGTGCATACCTAGCTGATTTTTGCAGACATGATAAAAATGGCTTCAGTCAGGTTCATGAAAACGACTCTTCCCCCGACTGTGTCTGCCCATATGTCCCTGTTTTCCTCCCTGCAGGACTAACGTAAACCTGGGCCCCAGGAGACTCCAGCGGAATCTTGTGCTGGGATCCCTGGGGAAGCTCAGAGCCGGCCCCAACCCCTCACATACCTCAAGACCAAGCTCAAGAAACTTGGAGCCTGGGGCAGAGCGGAGAAGGTGGAAATGCCAAGGCAAATTAAAGGATGGACTCAAGAATTAAAATGAGGGAAGGGGCTGGGATGTGCCTCAGTTGGCACAGGACTTGCCTAGCATGAACGGCCCTGGGTTCAGACTCCAGCATGGTCTGGGACAGGCACGGTAGTGCACCCACCTTTAACCATGGATCGCTATGACTTACAGGCCAGCCATGTCTATACAGGAAGTTCCAGGACAGCCAGGGCTACACAGTGCCTCTCCTTTCCCTTTCTCCCTCCCCACTCCACCCCTACTTTGCCCTCAGACAGGGACTCTCTACATAAGCCTGCCTGTCCTGGAACTCAGGGAGGCCTGCCTCTGCCTCCTGAGAGCTAGGATTTAAAGGGGTGTACCACAACATCTGGTCTTTTTTTTTTGGGGGGGGGAGGGCTCTTTCTCAAAACAACAACAACAACAACAACAAAATCAACGTGGGCTATCTGAAATTTTTCCCAAATAAATGTGCATACTTTTTTTTTTTCTTTCGGTAAGACAGTACCTCCTATATCCCAGGCTGACCTCCATATTGTTATGTAGCTAAAGATGACTTTGATCCTCCTGCCTCCGTCTCCTGAGCGTAAGCATGCACATAATGCCTGCTTTGTATTATGCTGGGGACACAAACAAGGGCTTTGTGTATGTTAGGCAAAGGAGCCTCAGGCCCAGCAATAGCAATATGTCACATTTTTGAAGGACAGGACTTCCCCTCGCCCCACCCCAAGACAAGGTTTCTCTGTGTAGCCTTGGCTATCCTGGACTCACTTTGTACACCAGGCTGGCCTCGAACTCACAGCAATCCTCCTGCCTCTGCCTCCCAAGTGCTGGGATTAAAAGCGTGCACCACCACCTCCCGGTGAGTTCCAGGTTGTGTTAAGAGGTCTACAGACCCAGTCTTTCCAGGACAGCCAGGGCTACACAGAGAAATCTTGTCTGGAAAAACAACAACAACAAAGCTGTGGCTGCAAACTTAAGAGGACACTTAAACAAAAATGCTGGAAGGTTCTGACTTAGCTTGATGTCATCGGGTCATAGTGGGGTTTTTCTCCCTGCTCCACATACGTAGACTCACCCCCAGACATTGAGCAGATGCCTCAGATACAAACATCACATCCCTACAGACGTTTCCAGAAGTGCCCTGCAGACACCCCATGTCCCTGCAGTGAGGACCAAAGGGTTGCTGACATGTCTCTGCAGTGAGGGCCGGGGGAGGAGGGGTGTGTGTGTGTGTGTGTGTGTGTGTGTGTGTGTGTGTGTGTGTGCTGACATGTCCTTGTAGTGAGGGTGAGAGGCTGACATGTCCCCGCAGTGAGGGTGGGGGGCTGACAAGTCTCAAAGAACACTTTCCTGAGCCACTTACTTTCCTCCAATCATTTGTCTGGCTGGGTGGGCCCAGGGGCCTTTAAAACAACAGAGCTGAGCTGTGCAGGGTCAGATAAATACGTGGGAGAGAAAGTGACTTAGAGGTAGGGGTGTCACGGATCGCAAGGAGGTTTCTGTTTTGAGGTACATTTATCTCTCTGGGTTTTGCAAACAGGGTCTTACTCTTTGTCCTGGACTGGCCTACAATTTGAGGTAAATCCTTTTTCCTGAGCCTCCTGAATGCTGGGATTACAGTGATGAATAACCTACTCACCCGGCTTTTTTTCTTTTTCTTTTTTAAAAGTCTTATGTGGGTGGGACTGGCTTAAATTTGCTGTGCATTCAGGGATGCCTCAAACTCCTGATGCTCAGCTTTCTCCTCCCTTTCCAGGGTGGGAAAGGGACCACCCTAGACAGAAAGTGGGCATCTCTGGCGGTCATAGTCACTTTCTGAACACTAAGAGTTAATCCCCTGAGGGAAGAGAGGACCCTGGCAGCCTAGCAGGAGGGGGCCGGGAGGAGGCTTCTGTGGTGAGGCAAGCTGTCAGGGCCCATCTGCTTGAGAGCTAGCAGGCTTTGCAAAAAACTCACCCAAGCAGAAACAGCACACAAGTGCCATGAACTTGATCTGGTGCCGGAGTCTTTGGCCTTAAAGTGTGTGTGTGTGTGTGTGTGTGTGTGTATGTGTGTGTGTGTGTGTGTGTGTGTTGTTTGGGTCTCAAACTGCATGTACGCAGAGACTTTGTTTACCTTGTGCACCGTGTGGGTCATCCTGAAGAGGATTCCAGAAAGCAGTGCATATTGCTAGCCACCACATCAAATAATCAAATAACAGCCCTGCCTCCAGCCTAAGCAGAGAAGTGTGGATGATGCAGAGACACTGAGCGAACTCACTGGTTGCCTGGTGAAGATTTGGGAGGCGGCAGGGCTCAGATTCCTCAGCGAGGAACCTCAGTGGAGGCTGAGCTGAGCCCAGCCTGGATGGCTGGGCTCCTGAGCTCGCAGGAACCGTAGGAGCAGGCGTGATGGAGTGCAGACAGATGGATCAGGAGTTTATGGGCAGCCTTAGCTACATTGTGAGTGTAAGGCCAGCTCGGGCTACTTGAGGCCTTTTCTCATCAAGGAAGGAAGAGGAGAAGGAGGGAAAGAAAGGAGAATTACCAGGGACAACAGCAGCTTCTGTCATAAACCTCACAGAAGGAAGTAAACACCCACTCCTTCCGCACTATGGGCAGCTGTTGTATAAATGATGCAAAGAAAAGGAAAAAGCCTTAAGTCTAAATAAAGCTTCTTCAGGATGCAGAGTCATGTGGGTCTATGTGAGCTTGAGGCTAGCCTGGTCTACACAGTGAGTTCCAGGACAGCCAGGTATTTCGGCCCCAGGCCTGAACAGTTTGCCTGGTGCTTCCTTAACCTCTGAGCTGTGGCTGTTAGCCTTCAGACCTGTTGCTTCTAGCTGAAAAGAAAAACTTTATTCTTGTGACCTGGGTCTAGAGCTGCAGCGCCACATTCTGAGACACCTGCTGTCTCTCTAGCTCCTGGGCTATCCTGGGCTATCCTTTAAATGTTCTTTTTATGAGACAGGGTCTTAACTCTATATCCTCACCTAGCCTGGAACTTGAGGCAATCCTCCTGCATCTGCCTCCTCCGTGCTGGGGTTACACTCATGTGCTCCACAAAGCCAACAAAAGCTTTGCGGAGAGGCAGTCGGCATGTAATAAACTATAGAACTGCAGAACCGGGAAGCAAGCGCTTTAGCCAGGCGTGGAGGTGTGTGTGTCTATAGCCAGGACCATCCTCAGCTGCAGAGCAAGTTCAAGGCCCAGCCAGACTACTTGAAACCTGCATCAAAAAAGCAAGTGGGAGGGGGGGGAGAAAAGAAGGAAAAACCAAGAGCCTGAGGCCTTCGCTAAACGGAGTCCTATGTAGAGCCATGAAACCACAGGACAGTGTGCATGGCTCCCACCCTCTTTCCCTCCGTTTCCAAGCCACCACTGACCTGTTTCCTGTCTCTGTGTTTTCTAGAGTTTCCTGTAGATGAGCTTACACAGGAGATCACCTTCCTGGGCCTGGCTTTGCTCACTTTGATGAAAACTTTGAGGAGACCCCCATTCCAACTAAACACCGTTGAGCTCAGGAACCAGGCCAGGGAGTCCCCGCCTCTCAGTGTCTCAGGGTTGCGTTAGGCTGCGTAGTTTTTCTGCAAGGATGCCTTCAGTATTTTGTGGTTAATGGATCTTTCTTAATAAAAAAAGAGGAATAAATTATACTCGTTTTTCTTTCTTTCTTTGGTTTTTAGAAACTGGGTTTCTCTGTGTAACCTTGGCTGTCCTGGACTCTCTTTGTAGACCAGGCTGGCCTTGAACTCACAGAGATCCACCTGCCTCTGCCTCCGGAATGCTGGGATTAAAGACATATGCCACCACGCCTGGCTTCTGCACTAATTCTTACCAAAACCTCAGCGAGGGGCAACAAAGGACACAGAGTCCCTCCACACTGTGGGTCAGTAGCCTCAGATGCCGCCAGCAGTGGCTACTCAACGGCACTACTGTATATTACTATAGCTGATTAGTTTTAGTGGTTGGCAGGCTCGAGTTCTTTAGCCCAGACCTACCTGGAATTTGCTACGTAGGCTAGATTGGCCTCTGACAAGTGGTAATTCTCCTGCCTCAGCTTCCTGAGTGATGGGAATTACAAGTCTGGAGCGCCAACCTAGTTAGACTATATCAGTTTGTTTTTATTTATAATGTTTTGAGTTATTTTTAAGCTATATTTATTTATTTGTATGGGGGGGTGCCCCTGTATGCATAGCTCACCTGTGGAAGTCAGAGGACAACTTTCTGGGGTCTGTTCTTGCCTGCAGTCTGGTCCTACTTGCTATTGGATCCACCTGCAATCGGGTTCCACCTGCAATCAGGTTCCACCTGCAATTGGGTCCCCTGGATTGAATCCAGGTTGCCAGGCTCGGCAGCAAGTGCCTTTGCCCACTGGATCGTTTCATCAGCCTGACTATTGTTTCAAACCTGTATCAAGCGCCTTACAGTGAGCTGTGCTTCCAGCCTTCAAGGAGGCAGTAAGGACCATAGACCAGATGCCAAGATGAAATTCTACGGTGTCTATAATTCGTTTGAAAAGATCTCCAGCAAGCCAAAGCGTAGAGTCTACCGCTGGTTATGTCAGGACTTGGGAAGGTAAAGTGGGGGGGACTTCCATTGGCTAGCTGATCTCAAAACAAAAGCTCCAGCAAAAAAGTGCTAGGGGCAGAAAGAGCGAACCTGACTCCATCCAGGCAGCGTGTGAAGTCCTGGGATGGGGACAGAAAGGCTCCGTCTGATTGAGAATCGCCGCCATCAGTTTTCTAAGTGGGCTAGGATGTCCTCACATTTCTTTACTGTGGGATCTTGTGTTAGATATTGATAATTCATCCTTCCCAAACCACCCTGCTGTAGGCTCAATTTTCTTAGCAAATATATCTTATTATAAATGTATTAACTGAGAGTACCTCACTTATAACCCGACTATCCTAAACTATAGAAAAAGAAGATTAAAGAATACGATAATGAAACCATAAGGATATCAGTTCCAGGGAATTCTGTAATCAGCAGGATTTCTTCTGCTGGAACCTGGAGCCACCAGAACCCAGAACCTCAGCCAGAGCCCAGAGCCCTGAAGCCTTCCCTCGATCGGTTCTCTCTAGGAGCGTCTCGAAGTGGAGCGATGAACAGCCAAAACTATCCCAAGTCTCCAAAGGCCCCGCCTCCTGTTTTGGGCTCACATTTATACTTCCTCTCAGAATTTGTTTAAGGATGTTTTTCAGCTGGTTAACAACCAATCTCCCCCACACGGTGGCTCGACTTCTAAGGGGATAAACATCACCTGCTCTCTCACAGGTCTTTTTCTCATCCCCCACTTGTGATCTAAACAAAAAACATGTTTATCTCTCCTTCACCTTGCTTCAGACAATAAACTAAGCATGATTACCCTAGTTACACAGAGCAAGCAGCCGGCACCCACTAGAAAGCGAGCTCGTCAGCCTCCGTTCATGGGTGTGGGTAGCCGCGCCTGATGGATGGAACCTGGAGGTTTCCTTTGCTAATGTGCGAAGAACAGAGAAAAGAAAGTGTCTTTCTTCTGGAAAGTTGCTTTTAGGAAGTTCCCTTAGTGCCTGCTTTATGCAGTGTGAGAGAAGAAATGCAGCGCTTCGGCCTGCCAGCAAGCTCTCCTCCTGGACCCCGAGCTCTGGACATTTTCTGAAAGAACTTTTAAGGCATCTAGATTCTCCCTGGATGTGGTGATGTACACCTGCGATCGTGGCGCATGGGAGGTGTGGGCAGGAGAAGCACCAGTCTGCTCTGCATAGAAAGTTCCAGACCAGCAAGGACTGCAAAGTGAGACCCCTGTCTTGGGATCCAATACAAGCAGACAGTAAAATAAAAACATTTCTCGAGTCTCGATCCAGGAGGTCAAACACTTCACATAAAGGGCTGGAGAGATGGTTCAGTGGTTAAGAGTATTTGCTGCCCCCACAGAGAACCGGGACCTGGTTCCCAGCACCCACACAGGGCCACTCACAACAGTGCCTGGAACTCCAGTTCCTTTTTCTGGCCTCCCCAGACACACACACACACACACACACACACACACACACACACACACACTGTGTGCTCTGCAGAGCAGAAAGTGCCCTTAACTACTGAACCGTCTCTCGGTCCCCACAATGTAGTTAAAGACTGTCCTCCAAACCGATGTGTAACTGAGACTGACCTTGAGTCCTCAAGTCTTCACTTTCTGAGAGCTGGGACATCAAGCATGCAGCACCACACCTGGCTAACCGCCCTTAGGTGCGAGCGAACAGCATTCCACAGCATTCGAGCGCCACACTACCCAAGGAGCTGAGCTAGCTCAGCAAGGCCACAGGTGAGTGGTTAATATTTCACCAGGTTGGGGGCTGGAGGGATGGCTCAGAGGTTAAGAGGTTAAGAGCACTGACTGCTCTTCCAAAGGTCCTGAGTTCAATTCCCAGCAACCACATGGTGGCTCATAACCATGTACAATGAGACCTGGCGCCCTCTTCTGGTGCGCAGACATACATGCAAGAAAAACACTATATATGATAAATAAATAAAATATATTTCACCAGGTTGCTAGGTAAAAGCAGCCATCCGCTTGATATGAAGCCATGGCTTTAAGTGGCCCGGTATAAATACCAGACATCTGTCTCCAGCATGACAGAAGCAGAGCCAGTCTGGGCCACTAGGAGGTGCTGTGTCTTTCACAACAAAGTGTTGCCTTTCACAACAGAGTGTTGCCGTACTCTGTGACACAGGATGCCCTGGATCTCATGATTGTCAGCTGCCTCCGCTTCCCTAGTTCAGGGACTACAGGCACGGCACGTGACGACAAAACCTTTAAAGGTGTGTTTCAGTCACCTCTGTGCTGCTATAATAAAACGCCTGGAGTAAACCACCTGAAAGAAGGAAGGGTTTATTCTGTTCCAGGGTTTCTGAGTCTTAGACAGTGACCATTTGGGCCCCAAAGCTCCAAGCCCAGGGTGAGGGAGAACACTTCAGTGGGAGCACAGGGCTTGAACAGAGCCAAAGTTGCTCGCTTCCCAGTGGCTGGGTGGCAGACAGGAAGTTCAATTTTACGACTGGGAAGCTACGAGCTCATAAATGAATTAGTCCTGCTGAGCAAGGCGGATCTAGATCTGTGCACGAGCCACTGGGGAGGCTGAGGCAGGATGTGGCAAGTCAGGGTCAGTCAGGGAAACCAGCCACTTCAACCCCCAGGAAGCTGAATTTCACAGATACACCACAAGGAAAGCAGAACTATGACAGAGCTGAAACCGGGGTAGGGGGGTAAGGGGAGGGTGGGGGGTGGTAAATAGCTTTATATTCTCTTCCATGACTCCTGTGTCCTTTTCCCACATTCTGCCTTCTCTGTCACCTAATGTCTCTCTGCTTGGTCTTGTTTCTAAAATTTAGACTATACTCTTTTCCAAGAGGAGAAGGACTTCGTAAACTGAAAACGTACCCCTTTCTCCTCTCTTTAAAACCATATCAAAGCTGAGCGGTGGTGGCGCACGCCTCTGATCCCGGCACTCGGGAGGCAGAGGCAGGCGATGGATCGCTGTGAGTTCCAGGTCAGCCTGGTCTACAGAGCGAGTTCCAGGTCAGCTAGAGCAGTTACACAGAGAAACTCTGTCTCGAAAAACCAAAACAACAAACAACAACAATAAAACCCATATCAAGTCAAGCCAGGCAGTGGTGGCGCACGCCTCTAATCCCAGCACTTGGGAGGCAGAGGCAGAGGCAGGCGGATCACTGTGAGTTCCAGGCCAGCCTGGTCTACAGAGTGAGTCTAGGACAGCCAGGCCAGGGCTACACAGAGAAAGCCGGTCTTGAACATCCTTTCACCATGCTATACAATAGGTGAACTGTGTTGTCATTTCTTTGTCTTGCAGAGTCTGATAAATCTCTTGGGGGAGGAGAAGTTCAAGGCTGGACGACGTGACACTGGATTGCCAGTCGCACACCACCTGAATCAACAGTGGCTTTCTTAGCGCGGTTTGAATAAATTTTGGTATCACATAGAAATGTGGTCCCATCTCAGGAGGAAAACTTCAACATCTGACTTATAGCCCTGGGCTCAGATTCATTAGCTCCCATTTCTTCTGAGATCTGTAGGCTTTGAAGGTTTCCACGCCTACTTTATTTGGGGTTCTTTCATGCTTACATCTCCCTTCCAACCCCCCTATCCTAGACAGGAGAGAAAAGGGGTTAATGGGAACAGGAGAAGTAGACCTTTTTAGTCTCAGTTCCTTGGAGCGATTCCACTGGTGTAGTCCGCAGGATTCCAATAGACCAGTTAAACAGCAGACCAGCAGTTCAGTGAGGGTGACTGCAACCGCAGCAGCTGCAACCCTGAGCCTCCAAGCGTTTGCTGGAGCCTCCGAGCGGTTCTCTCTAGAAGTGTCTTGAAGTGGAGCGATGAACAGCCAAGACCAAAAAGCCCCGTGCTTGTTTTCGATATATATCTCCTCCTAGGATGTTTATCAGTTGGCAAAGACCATGTCCCCACAAGGGGCGGCTCCTCTTCCAGTGCACAAACATCACCTGTTCTCTCACAAGTCTGTTTTCAGCAGAAAAACACTACAAACCCTCACACAAGTCTGCTTCACGTCCCACGCTTGGGATCAAAACAAAAACATGTTTACATCCACTAGAGATTTGTGCCATCGCCAGCATTTTTTGGGGATGTTCTTGGGAGAGACTCCATGACACTCAGTGATCAGATTTCTCCATCCGTCACTCATTTTAACGTTGTCAGTCCTGATCTTGATGCGAGGTCTTTGCCTGGTGTGGCCTTTCCAACCCCCGAGGTGGCAATCCTCCCTCACATGCCTTTTTCCCCCCTTAATGGTCGTCATATCACATAAAGGATAAAAAGACTGCTTTATTTAATACTGTAGGGTGAAGATTAACCTGACAGAACTAATTTTAAAAAGGTCTGAAGTGGGCTGGAGAGATGGCTCAGTGGTTAAGAGCACTGTCTGCTCTTCCAGAGGTCCTGAGTTCAATTCCCAGGAACCACTTAGCGGCTCACAGCCATCTATCATGAAATCTGATGCCCTCTTCTGGCCTGCAGGTGTACATGCAGGCAGGGAACTCATATACACAAAATAAATAAAATCCTTTAGGAAAAAAAAAGGATCTGAAAGGTGACCAACTTTCTCTTAGATTTTTAACCCCACCATACCCTTTGGGGTCACATAACTAAAGACCCCTTTCCCGATGTGGTGTCCCTTTTGGGTGCAGTCCTCAGACTTACAGTCAGGCTTTAGGTATTTCTCTCTTGAATTTAACATCATTGACTGGTGCAAAATGATCAATACACCTAATGTGGACAGGAGAGCAGCCTGGGCCAGCCCTTGACTGAATTTATGCCGTGCACCTTGACGATCACTGGGACTCACGCTCACTCACCAACCCTTGGAAAGCCCCATAGTTCCAAACAGGTTATAAATAGCAGTTGAAAAAGCCTTGGATTGCTGGGGATCTCTGAGTTCAAGGCCAGCCTGGTCTACAAAGCGAGTCCAGGACAGCCAAGGCTACACAGAGAGACCCTGTCTCGGGGGTGGGGGGGGAGGAAAAGTATGGGTCAGAGAGATGGCTCAGGGGGTGAGGGAGCTCGACACCAAGCCTTATGACCCGAGTTCGATCCCTGAGCCCGTGGTAGAAAAGAGAAAGCTATGACTCCGGAATGCCTTCTGAGTCCCACCAACGCTCTACGGCACATGTGTGCACATGCCTATAACATACATGAAAGTCAGTTGTTTATAACACAAACAACATAGAAAAGGCAAAAGGAGATCTAGGAAATCAAAAATAAATAAAATAAATTATGTTGGGGATACACTTCAGTATCTGCTAAACACGTGTGTGAGGCCCTAAGTCAACGGTAGGACATAGTGGTGCATGCAGTCCCACCACTAAGGATGCTGAGGTGAGGAATCTTCCTGAGTTCAAGGTCACCCTGGTCTGTATGATGAACTCCAGATCAGAATGGGTTGCATAGCAAGTTGCTGTTTAAAAACAAAAACTAGCCACATTCAGACAGGATGGCATCCATCTATTACTCTAGCCCTTGGGAGGTAGAGACAGGAGGATTGGGAATTCAAGGTCATCCTCAGCTCTGTACCAAATGTGAGGAAATCTTCTATATATAAGACCACGTCTTAAAACAGAAATGATAACACCGGGCGTGGTGGCGCATGGCTTCAACCCCAGCACTTGGGGAGGCAGAAGCAAGTGGATCTTTGAGTTAGATGCCAGCCTGGTCTACAGAGAGAGAGAGAGAGTTCCAGGACAGGCAGGGCTACACAGAGAAACCCTGTCTTAAAGGACAAAAACAAATAATCACAATAAATAAGCAAATAAATGGATTAATCCCATTTGTGAGGTCAGAACCATCGTGACCCAATCACCCCTCAAAGGCTCTACTTCCTGCTATCCTGGGGATGGAGCACACGAGCCTTTCAGGACATGCCTGATTCAGACCGCAACAGTGGACAAATGTCTTCCCCCCCCCCCTTTGATTGACAAATGTTTCTTATGAACCAGCATTCATAGTTTCGAGTTACAAGGAGACAGTTTGAGCAACAGCTGTGGACCGCAAACCCGAGGTGTCTGTGAGAAGCTCTCAAAAGGAGTGACAGGGCTGAATACAGAGGCCGGGCCAGGTGGGCTCCCTGCCATGGGCATCCCAGACACTGCTGCTCAAGGGACGGAGACAGGGCCTTGGCCTGGGTGCAGCTGTCCTTGGAGGACAAGGGTACATCGGAGTCCCCGCTAGGCTGAGAGGTAAGGGGCTAGGAATCCTCATGAAGGCCTCAGGGGGACTCCTCGGTCTCCTGCCTCGGTTCCCAGCCCTTTTGGCCGTCTCCTTCAGAGACAGATCCTGTCCAGGCCCTGCTGACAGCATGGATGACAAACTCCCCCTCTCCACAGCACCTCGGAATTCTCTGCATTCCAGGGAGGAGTTATCTCCGTCTCCAGATGCTTGTGAGGACTGAGCAGCATTCCACACACGTCCACACAGCACACGCCAGAGAGGTGGGAAGGAGCCGGAGAGACCAATGCAGCAGCTCACTTGGACAGAGGTGGGAAGACGGGAGGCCAGGGCAAGCCTCCTCCTGCCCCACGGGGCTAGAAAGCCCAGCCTCCTCCAGGCAGGGCTCAGAGGCCTCCGTTGCTCACACCTCTTCTTTTCCTCCCCTCTGCTGCTGATAGGTTTTCCCTGCCAACAAAATAAGCCAAGTCAAGCCAAATTAAAAGTATAACAGCAGGTTTATTTGGGGCAGCTCTTGGGCAGGTTCACTGGCCTCAGAGAATGCGGCCAGGAAAATCACCATTGCAGACTGGAAGGCAGAAGATAAAGTTAAGGACTTTCAGGAGAAAAAAAATTTACCTTAGGTGTATATTTGAAACTTTAGGCCCATGATCTTGGTAGTTGGGGTGGGGTGGGGTGGGGTGGGGTGGGGTGAGTCTCAAAACCAGAGAAATGGGGAGAGAGGGGGCAGGGGGAGAGGGGGGAAGGAGGGGGGCAGGAGGGAGGAGGGAGAGAAGAAGGGAGGGAGGGAGGGATCCCATCCTCTGGCATAGACAATAGGTGGGGCTGGGGAGATGCCTCCCCTGTTAGGTGCCTGTATTGCTCTTACAGAGGACCTGAGAGCAGCCCCAGGACCTCCTCCTCCTCCTCCTCCTCCTCCTCCTCCTCCTCCTCCCTGCCTCCAGAGCACCTCCCAAGGGCTTCGCTCCGGATCCAGGGGATCAGAGACGCTCTTCTGGATTCCGAGAGCACAAACCCACACTCAGCCAGCCACATCTATACGCAACTAAAAAAATTGTTATTTTATTTATTTATTTATTTATTTTGTTTGTTTGTTTGTTTTGTTTTTCGAGACAGGGTTTCTCTGTGTAGCCTTAATTGTCCTGGACTCACTTTGTAGACCAGGCTGGCCTCGAACTCACAGAGATCCGCCTGCCTTTGCCTCCCAAGTGCTGGAATTAAAGGCATGCGCCACCACCGCCCAGCTCAAAATAAAATAACTCTTTTTTTTTTTTTTTTAAAGAGGACACTTTTATTGTAAATTGCTTTCTCTGGGTTTTTGGAGAAAATAAAATAACTCTTAAAGCTGCCTTTAGGCCAAGTATTACAGTGCGTGCCTGCATTCCCAGCCTCGTGGGAAACTGAGGCAGGAAGATTATTTGAGCCCAGGAGTTCAAAAAGTCAGCCTGGGAAGCCTAATGAGAAAGAAAAAGTCACAACAGCGCAGGACCTGGGAGCAGACCTGGTGGAACTCTTTCTTAGCACGAGGCCCAGAGTTCTGTTCCCCAGCACAAAAACAAAAACAAACAAACAGAAAACCCCACCATTTGTTTTGTGTCCTAGCCAAGCATGGTGGCGCACACCTGTAGCCATAGCACCTGGGAAGGGGAGCCAGGAAGATTAAACGTGCAGGGTCATCCTGAGCAACGTGGCTAGTCTGTGCTACAGGAAACTTTGTCCAGAAAAATGGGGCGGGGTGGGGGGTGGGGGTGAGGGTGGGGGAATGTAGTCAAGACCTACTAAAGTGGGGCTGGAGAGATGGCTCAGTGGTTAAGAGCGCCGCCTGCTCTTCCAAAGGTCCTGAGTTCAATTCCCAGCAACCACATGGTGATTCACAGCCATCTGTAATGAGATCTGGCCTACAGGTGTACATGCAGGAAGAACACTCAATACATAATAATAATAATAATTAATAAATAAACAACAACAACAAAAACTACCACAGTACACCTTCAGCTCAGAGCTGAGGTCACCCCCATAGGTCCAGGTCTTACCAGCAGCAGCAGCAGCAGCCATGGCAGCTGAAGTCAAGTTTTCTTTCTTTTCTTTCTTTTTTTTTTTTTGTTTGTTTTTGTTTTTTGTTTTTTTTTATTGGTGTTGGTGTTTTGGTTTTTTTTTTTTCGAGACAGGGTTTCTCTGTGTAGCCTTGGCTGTCCTGGACTCGCTTTGTAGACCAGGCTGGCCTCGAACTCACAGCCATCCTCCTGCCTCTGCCTCCCTAGTGCTGGGATTAAAGGCGTGTGCCACTATGCCTGGCTTTGAAGTCAAGTTTTCTGACTGGAGAACACAAACTCCTGGGCGACTGAGTGAGTGACTCTAAATTTACGCTTTCCTTTTCTTCAGCCACCCTCACCTCCTCGTCCTCCCCACTCCACGCTCCGGAGCCAAGACAAAGGACTCTGGACTCCCTTTGCCTGGGAGGCCAGAGTTCAGAAGCCCCTGCACAGGCCTCTGTGTGCTACAGCCTGGAGCGTCCCGTGAGGATCACATGGCTGGGAGTGTGCAAGAGCCTCAGAGCCTTTGAGGGCAGGCGGAAGAGGAGAGTCCCTGGGCTGGGAAGCCAAGATGTCGTGGAATTGTACCTAGCTCCACAGCCCAGGCCAGCCCAAGGTCCAGCAAGACCCCGGGGAGGCCAGCTACAGAGCAGGGAGGGAGGGAGGAAAGACCTCCAGGGTGCGTGCGCCACACCCCCTAATCCCTGCCCCACCCCCCAAGGGCTCCTGAGTCCACAAGCAGCCTCAGACAAGCAAAGGTGGAGGCCTTGGGATTTTAGCAGGAAATGGGAAAGATATGGATCACATACAAGCTAAGGATTCACAGGGTACAGAGGTGGCTGCCTAGCTCGACGGGACACAGGGAGCCTGGAGGCTTTTTCCCTGGACCCTCCTCGGACACTCCGTCAAAGCCAGGAAGTAACGCCCCATGCTCTGCTTCCCACAACCTTGGTTTTCTTTCAGTCTTTCCATTTGGGATAGTGTCTCACTATGTAGCCCAGGAGGCCTGGATCTCACAGCAATTCTCCTGCCTCGGTTGTTGAGTTCTGGGATTTCAGGCATGAGCCACATTCGCTGGCTTCATGCAAGGCACCAGCTTGATAGAACGTCTGTGAACAACCGGGCTGTGGTAGCGCACGCCTTTAATCCCAGCACTCGGGAGGCAGAGGCAGGTGGATCGCTGTGAGTTCGAGGCCAGCCTGGTCTACAAAGTGAGCCCAGGACAGCCAAGGCTACACAGAGAAACCTTGTCTTGAAAAAAACAAAACGAAACCCAAACAAATACACTAAAAAAAAAAAAGTCTGTGAACAGTTTCCTCCGCTCGGGATTTCTGCATTTGTGTGCTCTGCTTTACCAGCCCTAAGAAAGAGCCAGGAGTCGGACACGGGCCTATCAGCTAGCACGTGGGAGGCTGAGGCAGAGGGATCGCCGTGACATCAAGGCCAGCCTGGACTAGATAGTGAGAATCTGTATCAAAAAAAAAAAAATCAGGAAGATGCCAAGCCCAAGAGAGAAGCCTGTTCCCAGATGGCCTCTCTGAAAGACCAAATCAAACACGCCGCTGTGGTTGCTGCTGTGGTCGGCTTCCTGCTGAATGTGGTAGGATTGGAGAAGAACAGGGTGAAAGCAGTTGGGGGAAATTTAAAACATTCCTCACCAGCTACAACTGAAAGGACGCGGAGCTAGGCGCCTCTGCCATCTCCCTTGGGCCTTGACACTGATGCTCTTAGCCAGTTTCGTACTCTTGAAAATACACAGGCTGTGAGGATGACCCAGCAGCTAAGAGCACAGAAGGCTAGCCCAACGCTCACGTGATAGCTCCAAGACATCTCATGCCCTTTTCTGCCCTCCACAGATATTAAATTAAAACACACAAATGTGGGGCTGGAGAGGTGGGTCAGATGTTAAGAGCACTGATTGCTCTTTCAGAGTTCAGTTCCCAGCAACCACATGGTGGCTCACAAGCATCTATAATGAGATCTGGTGCCCTCTTCTGGTCTACAAAGCAAGTCCAGGACAGCCAAGGCTAACACAGAGAGACCCTGTCTTGAAAAGCAAACAAACAAAAACAAAACAAAAAAACCCTCTCAAAAAACAAAGAAACAAAACAAAACCATCCAGCACATTGCCCAGTGTTTAGGGTTTTTTAAAACTTTCTTTCTCATTCACTTACTCATTATTATTTAATTAATAATATTTTAATTAATGATGAATAATTATTTAAATTGCTCAAGTTAATACATATTAATTAATATCTTTAATGTTTTTATTTATGTGCCTCTGTGTAAATGAATCCCACCTATGTGCAGGTGTCCATGGAAACCACAAGAGGGAGCTAGATACCCTGGAGATGGAGTTACAGAGTAGTCACACAGCCCTGATGTGGGTTCTAAGAACCAAGCACCCTCATGTGGTTCACAACTGTCTGTAACTCCTGGTCCAGAGGACCCAACACCCCCTTCTGACTTCCCTGAGCACCAGGCACACATGTGGTGCACATCCACGTGCAAGCAGAACACCCATACACATAAAGTAAAATAAATAAATGTTTAAAGAAGGAAAGTAGCTGTGTGAGGGACGTCGGCGACACACAGGTGTCCTGGGTGCCCTCTGGTCCTCAGGTCTCTAGGTCACAGCCACCCTACTGAATCCACTGTGAACACCAGGCAAAACCATGAGCTGTGCCTGCTGCCTCCCGCTTGCTGACGGGACCCACACCTTCTCTGTCCGCCTCCTGGCTCGGCTGTCTGTCTTTTGCAAAAGCCACAAGGTAAGCATTCCCTTGCTGACTGCCATCCAGGCTCTCCCCTCAGGACCACCAAGGAAGCCTCATCAATCCGTCCTCCTCACAGACACCGCAGAGGATCCCGCACCTCATCTCCCATAAACTTAGACCACCACCCCACACACCACCTCCTACAATCTGGCAGCAATGTACTGAACGTGCCATTTTTCTAGAAAAACATAGCACCCTCCTAGCCTTGTCCAGGGGGTTTCTCAGCCCAGAACCTTGAAATCCCCCCTCCCCCCGCCCCTCGCTGGTTGGACGGCTTTCAACACCTTCCTTGCTTGTGTTTTGAGCCAGGCTGGGTGAACAGTGCTTTGTGCAGAGGCTTAGTAAGGATGGTGGCACACGGTGCTCTTTCCGCCGCTCAGACAGAAGCCGAGCCAGGCCCTTGGGTCCTGCTTACTTTAAGCTGCCTCCCTGCAGCCCCACTTCGTTGTCCTCTGCTGGCCTGTGCGGGCCAGCCCGGCAGATCCTGGGCCACGACTGCCTGTAACAAGGAGAATTTGCCACTGGCCCCAAACATCTTTTAATTGGGGGGGGGGGCAGGCGGGGGTGCTGGAGGAGACAGGGTTTCTCTGTGTAGTCCTGGCTGTTCTGGAACTTGCTTTGTAGACCAGGCTGGCCACAGAGATCTCTGGGCCTCTGTCTCCCAAGTGCTGGGATTAAAGGCGCGTGCCACCACCGCCTTGCCGTCCCTGAACCTTTTAAAGCCACTGTGGCACCTTCTGGAGAATGGGAGAATTCATCCAAAGGCTGGAGGTCATGACTCAGCCGCCGCGCACCCCTCCTCCCTCCGCTGGGTCCCCAACCCACTATCTTGTGACCCCGACAGCAGTGTGAGTCTTGTGAGCTGCCGCTGTTTGTCAGTGTGAATCATCACTCCTTTTCCCCCAGCACACTGTCAAGGGTTAATATGTTACATAACGAAAGCCAGGTGTAACTCTCGACATGCCCAAGCTGCTGCAGAAGACTGGGTTGAATAAGGAATAAGTTGAATTAGGAAGGCTGAATCATGACTTTGTAATTACAGAAAAGCAACACACTCATGCGCGGTCTCTAGGTGTGAGAAGGGCGGCCCCTGGTGGCACCCTCCTGAACTGCAGGCCCCGCCCGCCGCAGCTCTGCAATCTGCGACCTCACGCAGGACTGACTGCAAGGCTCTGCTTGCCTTCGCGGGGCCAAGTTCCACTCCTGGCATTCTCTGTCCTGAACCGACACCCAGTTCCAGGAAGAGCTGGCTGCTGGAACGGACTTGCACCGGCGGACCGGGAGACAGTCTGGCTACGCGGGTTGTCTAAAGTAACTCGGAGAAGACTGCCCACAGGGCTCCACCCAACTGCCTGGCCAAAGGCCCCGCCCTGCAAAGGGAGCCGGGACCACAGGGTTGCTGCTAGGGTCGGGGCCTCGGTCTCTGCACAGTAGCGGCTACTCACCTAACGCTTTAGTCTCCACGTTTTCAAATACTCAGGGTCAGCCACGGCTACAAAAAAAAACTGACTGGAAAATTCCACAAATAATTCATGGCTCTAAGAGCTTCCTATACCGCACACACCAGCACTCCATCAGCTTGTGTTGTTACTGCACCTAGCTAATCAATTAAGGCAGGTTTGATGGCACATGCCTTACTCCTAAAACTTGAGAGATAGAGGCAGAAGGGCAAAGCGTTCAAGGCCAGCCTGGGAAACATGAAACCCTTTCTTTTAAAAAAAAAAAAAGGTGGCTGGAGAGATGGCTCGACAGTTAAAGGCACATTCTGCTCTTGCAGAGGACCCCAGTTTAGTTCCCAGTACCCACACTGAGCCACCCATAAGCCTGTAACTCCAGCTTTAAGTGACCTGACACCTCTGGACTCCACATGCACCTGTACATATACAATTAAAAATCAGAGCCAGGCATAGTGGCGCACACTTGTAATTCCCAGCATTTGGGAGACAGAGGCAGGGGGATCTCTGTGCGTTTGAGGCCAAAATGGTCTACAAGCTAGTCCAGGACAGCCAAGATAGCATAGAGAAACCCTGTCTCCAATAACCAAAAACAAAACCAACAACAACAACAAAAAACCAACCCACCCACAACTGCCTAGCTGCCTCTCCCTGTCAGCCAGTCAGTCCTTCCTGCCAAGGCAGCCCGGGTGCTTAAACACTCCACAGATACCGCAAAGAAACTTAACTGCAACTGTGGCTGCTGTTTCCATAGTTCCCCGAAATAAAGCCAGGTAGCAACTTACTGAATGACGGCTGCTCAATCAGCCGGCCCTCCTAGGGAGTAGCTTCTGACAGCTTCTGTTCTCCCCGCAGTTTAGGGAACTGTTTGCACATTGCTGAAGGGGGGCCTTTGGGAAGGAGTGTGATGTCCGCTTGTAAAGGGTTCTCATGCACAGACAGACAGACAGACAGACACGCACCCACGCACACACGCACAGAGAGGAGGGGAGAGAGAGAGAGAGAGAGAGAGAGAGAGAGAGAGAGAGAGAGAGAGAGAGAGAGAGAGAGTGTGTTTGTGTTCCGGTCCCATCAACAGAGGCTAATATGAGGCAGCCATAAAATGGAGAAAAAGTGGTCCAGAGACAAAGTGACAAAGAGCAGTTGCCCCAGAGGGCGGCTTCAAGTTAGAATGGGGCACCAGCCAGGCACTGGCGGTCAGAAAGCTCCCAGATGGGTGTGAATGTGTGAATGGCTCCCTACTGTGCATGTGTGAATGAGGTCAGAGGGGAAGAAAGGCTCAACTTTTCCTCCTCCTTAAACGTTTGTTTGTTCATTCGTTTAGGGTTTTATGTGTATGAGTGCTTGCCTGCAGAGGTGTGCGTGCACCCCATCCACGGATGTCAGAAGAGGGTGTCTTATCCCCTAGAGATGGGTTATGAGTGGCTGTGAACAACCTGGGTCCTCTACAGGAGAAACAAGTGTGGAGCAACCATGGAGCCATCTCTCCAGCCTCTCTTCTTTTGGAAACACAGTGTCACCCCGCAGGGCAGCTTCTTTGACCTTATGGTCCTTACCCTAGTCTTCTGCCTCCGTTCCTGAGTGCTGGGGCTAAAAGCATGCACCACCACATCCCACTATTTATTTATTTATTTAGACTTTTTTCTTCTTTTAATATATTTTTATTACATATACACGCCAGAAAAGGGCACCAGATCTCATTATAGAGGTTGTGAGCCACCATGTGGTTGCTGGGAATTGAACTCAGGACCTCTGGAAGAGCAGACAGGGCTCTTAACCTCTGAGCCGTCTCTCCAGCCTGGCTACTTCTCCATCCCTTTGCATTTTGCTCATAGAGAAGGGTTCCTTTCCCAGGGCCAGGTGAGTCTCTTTTACAGTGAAAGGGGAGGGTGGGGCAATGGGAGAACCCTCTTTCTACAGGAGGGTGTGAGGAAACAAAGTCCTTTTCTGGACTCTGGGGGCATGGCGTGCAGTAGTGCACAGACACACGTGCCACAGAGCACCCACACGCACAAAACAAAAAAATAAAGACAGGGAAAACTATGGCCACGGGGGAAGGAACGAAGCGCCCCACACCAGGATCTGGTTTGCTCAGCTTCCTGCTGAGAGCCAAGTTAAAGCCAAATGCCTGGGAGGTAATGCGTGTTGTTCTAAAGGCATCTTAGCGTGTCAAAGCCAACACATGAGGAGTTGAGCAGATGGCTCAGTCTCTTCAGAGGACGCTGGTTACTTTCTCAGCACCAAACGGTGGCTCACAACTGCCTGTAACTCCAGTTCCAGGGGATCCCATGCCCTCTTCTGGCCTCTGTGGATACCAGGTCTGCATGTAATATACATACATACATACATACATACATACATACATACATACATCATACAGGAAAAATCCTCGTGTGTGTGTGTGTGTGTGTGTGTGTGTGTTGGTTTTTTGAGACAGGGTTTCTCTGTGTCACCTTCTTTGTGTACTCTGTGAGTCCTGGACTCACTTTGTAGACCAAGCTGGTTTCGAACTCACAGCACTCCACCTGCCTCTGTCTCCCAAGTGCTGGGATTAAAGCTGAACTTTGGTCTTTCTTTCTTTCTTTCTTTCTTTCTTTCTTTCTTTCTTTCTTTCTTTCTTTGTTTTTCATGACAGGGTTTCTCTGTGTATCCCTGGCTGTCCTGGACTCACTTTATAGACCAGGCTGGCAATGAACTCACAGCCATCCACCTGCCTCTGCCTCCCGAGTGCTGGGATTAAAGGCATGTGCCACCATACCTGGCTGAACTCTGATCTTTAAGCAGACTTTTATCTTCCTTTCTAGCCATATCGATGTCTTCTTCACATGGCCATGGACTGAGATGCTACCGACGGCCATTTTGACTTCTTCATCACAATTAACAATTTAAATCAAATTCTGTCTCCAAGAGCAGTGCCCCTGTGCACATCTGTGCACAACAGGTGTTCCCTCTAAACTCCAAAGAGCCCCTGCTGGATGCCCAGTTTGTCTTTGTGGAGCTGAAAAAACAAACAAACAAACAAAAAACAAAAACAAAAAACAAAATCAGAAAGTTTGAGTCTGGGAACTCAGTGGTGGAGCCCAGGCTTCCGGTCTGAGAGCCCCAGAGTTTATTTTCCACACAAGAACAAAGGATGAAGGAGGGAGCAGGGAAGTGTGAGAGGGCAGGAGAGGGCCGAGCTTCCTCCATCTTGTATTCTTGCTGAGGGCCATTTCAGGTTTAACTAGAATTTGATCTCCTTGATGGAGACTCCCATGGAAAACGACCCAACTCAGTTCCAGGCACCCAGGGTCAGGCTGTCCTAGCTAACTTGCAGCTTCTGTTAAACTGCCTGCTTGCACAAACCTCCCCTCCATCTGACTGCTTACCTTCTGTCGAGGCTGCCGGGCCCCTGTGCCACAGCCCCACCCCCACCCCAAGCTGCTAAATGAAATGCCGAACGCGGCCCTTGCTTTATGGACACTCAGGGCCACACCCAGGCCCTTGAATACCTGAGTGTAGTCCCAGCTGACTGGGATAAAGACTTTCAGTTGGTTAAAATCTGTCTCTGAGAGGCTATCTCAGGTGGGCTCCCCGCAACAGGAGGAAGATCTGAGAAAGGCAAGAGCCCTTCTATTTAGTATTGTTTTTAGGCAGGGTCTCATGTACATAAGGCTGGTCTCAAACTTGCCATGGAGCCAAGGATGGCCTTGAACTTCCGATGTCCCCCCCTCCACATCTGAGAGCTGAGGTTATAGGCACGTGTCACCACACCCTGCCTATGCAGTGACTGTGGAGTGTCTGGGAGTGATGAGAGCTGGACACCCTCAGCTCCCACAGAGGCACAAACAAAGACTGGTTGCCTTTCTTTCCTTGGTCCCCTTCTTTTTCTTCTTCTCTTGTTTTTTGTTTTTCATGACAGGGTTTCTCTGTGTAGCCTTGGCTGTTCTGGACTTGCTTTGTAGACCAGGCTGGCCTCGAACTCAGAGATCTGCCTTCCTCTGCCTCCAGAGTGCTGGGATTAAAGGCATGCGCCACCATACCCAGCTCCCCTTTCTTGACATAACCCACACCTGACATGCTAAATTATATCCAGTTGTAAGCAGAAGGGGCTGCCCGGCACTCAGGAGTCAATTCCAGTCACCTCGAGCTACCACAAGATAGCCAGAAACCTTTTCACAGGATATGGTAATATTGCCCTCTTCAGTCAACTCAAGATTTAGTAGGGAGAAGTTCACAGCAAAGAAAGGTACTGTTTAGGACAGATTAGGGACCCGCCAGTGCCTGGGGCACCACAGTAGAAGCTAAGTGTTCTTAAGGCAATGTAAGAGCTGTTAAAGAGTTCCTGAGGGGCATCCAGAGAGCTCTGGAGGAAAAGGCATCAAGCCTGATAATCTGAGTTCAGTCCCTAGGACGCACATAGTGAAAGCTGAGAACTCACTGGCTCTTTCACTTTTGCATGCATGCGCGCACATACACACACACACACACACACACACACACACACACACCACAGAGAAACCCTGTCTCAGAAAAACAAAAACAAACAAAAAAGTGGCAGCGCCTGCGGCTGCCAGGTATCAGGGGCTAAAGCACAGAGCAGCAAGCCTCTGGCCCAAGGTTTTGCAGCCCAGGATGCTGGCTTCTAAAGCCTGGAGGAGTAATAGGCCCTACGCCTTAGGCACTCAACGGCTGGAATGACCAGTTCTGGAAAAGCTCTTCCCTACTCACAATTCTAGCTAAGTAGAGCCAAAGGGCTCCAGCCAGCTCACAGAGAACATTAACAGAGACAGGGGGCCTTTCATCTTCCTCTCAGGGGGCTTTTTATACTTGAATAGTTAGGGTCTTCAAAACAGTGAGCCTCAGAGAAGGGCTTCTTTGATTTGAAAGGCTTTTTAATTTTATATATATATATATATATATATATATATATTTTTTTTTTTTTTTTTTTTTTTTTTTTTAAGGGGTTGGAGAGATGGCTCAGAGGTTGAGAGCACATACTGTTCTTCCAGAGGACACAAGTTCAGTTCCCAACACCCATGTCTAATGTCTCACAAGCACCTGAAACTCCAGCTCCTGGGAATGTGACATCCTCTTCTAGGACTGGGCCACCGGCTCAAGTGTGGGGACCAGAGGACAATGTTCAGGAGTCATTTCTCTTGTTCTACCATGTGGCTTCTGGGGACTCAACTCAGATCATCAGGCTTGTTGGCAAATGCCTTCCCAGCTGAACCACCGTGCTGGCCCCTAACGACTTGCCGCAATGCCAGAGGCTGGACGCAGGACCTAGTTCATTCTAAACAAGCTTTTGTTTTACCTCTGAACTTTATCACCAGTCCGCTACACCAACCGCCCCCACTCCCACCCACCCTGCTTTTGTTTTGAAACAGAGTTTCAGTATGCATCCAGCTCTGGCTGGCCTGGAACTTGCTACGTAGACCAGACTGCCCTCCTACTCGGATATCCACCTGCCTCCTTCTCCCAAGAGCTAGGAACAAAAGCGCATGTGTGGGGACGAAACAAAAGCCGTCTTGCACCAAGCCTCTGTCTTGCCCCCAGAGTGAACCCCCTTCTTTCCCCTATGTTCCCCAAGTTCTCGGAAAGCCCACAAAAATACCCCTGGGGGCCAATTCAAAGGTGAAAACTCCACAATGTTACAATAGATAAAAAAAAAAATTAGGGGCTGGAGATATGGCTCAGGGGTTAAGAGCACGGCCTGTTCTTCTAAAGGTCCTGAGTTCAATTCCCAGCAACCACATAGTGGTTCACAACCATCTATAATGTGATCTAATGCTCTCTTCTGGTATGCAGGTGTACATGCAGGCAGAGCACTGTGTACATAATAATTGATTAATAAATAAATATTTTTTTAAATTAGATAAAATTCCCCTTGCAGTTGGCCCAAACCCCCTACCCTATTATGCCCTCTCAGCACTAAGGCCAACTTCCCTACAACTCCCTTACCAATTATGAAACACCCGGAAAGCCCCGCTTGTGGTTTTGCCTTTATAAATCCTGTATCCTAAGGAGTCTGAGCTACCACCTTCCTCCAGGTATTGGGGAACTGATGGTCCTTTCTCTGGAGCTTGTCCGATAAAAGACCCCGTGCATCTTACATCCATCTGGTCTCTTGGCCTACGGGGTCCATACACTTGGCATAACACATGCCAATACCTCTGGCTCTCCAGCCCCTTTAATTTCACGTTTAAAAGATCTTTAGCCGGGCGATGATGCCACACGCCTTTAATCCCAGCACTTGAGAGGCAGAAGCAGACAGATCGCTGTGAGTTTGAGGACAGCCTGGTCTACAACGCAAGTCCAGGACACCCAAGACTACACAGAGAAAACCTGTTTCGAAAAACAAAACAAAACAAAACAAAAACCAAATCTTTATTATTTTTAATTCTGTATAGGTGCCTCTGTGTGTATGTCTAAGCAGTGACACACATATGTGAGTGCAGGTGCCTGGGGAGGCGAGAGGCATCAAATGCTCTTAGACCAAGAGCCACAGGTAATTGTGAGGCGCTGGCTGTGGGTGTGCTGGGTGGACCGAAGTCAGGTCCTCTGAAAGAGCAGCACTTGCTCTTGACCACTGAGTCAGTTCTCCAGCCTCTTTTTCACTTTTTGTTTTGTTTTGTTTGTTTTTTTGAGACAGAGTATCTCTGTGTTAGCCTTGGCTGTCCTGGACTCACTTTGTAGACCAGGCTGGCCTTGAACTCACAGTGATCCGCCTGCCTCTGCCTCCCGAGTGCTGGGATTACAGGCGTGTGCCATCACGCCCGGCCCTTTTTCCACTTTTAACTTTGAGACCGGCGTCTGATAAATTGCCCAAACTGGACACGAACTGACTGGAACTCACAGTGAAGTCTAACTTCAGGTGATCCTTGGCCTCCAGCTCCCAGAATCATGGGAGTCCACGGTAACACCCACCAAGGAAAGGATTTCAAACGCTCACCACTGTCCTGTGATGGACAGAGAGCGCACTGAAATGCCACAGCACTGGGAACAGGCGCTGGAATGCACTTCGCCGGTCAGCAACCTCTAGGCAGGTTTCTTTTGTCTTTTGTTTCTGAGCCCCCAACACTTCCTCTCTCCTCCTTGACTCAACTCTGCCCTCTGGCACCACATTAGTCAGACCTGCACATTCCCTCTTCTCAGGCCTGAGCAGGGGCCTTTGTGACAGTGTAGCCATGAATGTGTGTCTTCTCAGGCCTGAGCAGGGGCCTTTGCGACAGTGTAGCCATGAATGTGTCATCTTCTCAGGCCTGAGTAGGGGCCTTTGCGACAGTGTAGCCATGAATGTGGTCTTCTCCAGCGTGAGCAGGGGCCTTTACGACAGTGTAGCCATGAATGTGTCATCTTCTCAGGCCTGAGCAGGGGCCTTTGCGACAGTGTAGCCATGAATGTGTGTCTTCTCAGGCCTGAGCAGGGGCCTTTGTGACAGTGTAGCCATGAATGTATCATCTTCTCAGGCCTGAGCAGGGGCCTTTGCGACAGTGTAGCCATGAATGTGTGTCTTCTCAGGCCTGAGCAGGGGCCTTTGCGACAGTGTAGCCATGAATGTGGTCTTCTCCAGCGTGAGCAGGGGCCTTTACGACAGTGTAGCCATGAATGTGTCATCTTCTCAGGCCTGAGCAGGGGCCTTTGCGACAGTGTAGCCATGAATGTGTGTCTTCTCAGGCCTGAGCAGGGGCCTTTGCGACAGTGTAGCCATGAATGTGTGTCTTCTCAGGCCTGAGCAGGGGCCTTTGCGACAGTGTAGCCATGAATGTGGTCTTCTCCAGCGTGAGCAGGGGCCTTTACGACAGTGTAGCCATGAATGTGTCATCTTCTCAGGCCTGAGCAGGGGCCTTTGCGACAGTGTAGCCATGAATGTGTGTCTTCTCAGGCCTGAGCAGGGGCCTTTGCGACAGTGTAGCCATGAATGTGTGTCTTCTCAGGCCTGAGCAGGGGCCTTTGCGACAGTGTAGCCATGAATGTGTCATCTTCTCAGGCCTGAGCAGGGGCCTTTGCGACAGTGTAGCCATGAATGTGTGTCTTCTCAGGCCTGAGCAGGGGCCTTTGCGACAGTGTAGCCATGAATGTGTCATCTTCTCAGGCCTGAGCAGGGGCCTTTGTGACAGTGTAGCCATGAATGTGTGTCTTCTCAGGCTTGAGCAGGGGCCTTTGTGACAGTGTAGCCATGAATGTGTGTCTTCTCAGGCCTGAGCAGGGGCCTTTGCGACAGTGTAGCCATGAATGTGTGTCTTCTCAGGCCTGAGCAGGGGCCTTTGCGACAGTGTAGCCATGAATGTGTGTCTTCTCAGGCCTGAGCAGAGGCCTTTGCGACAGTGTAGCCATGAATGTATCATCTTCTCAGGCCTGAGCAGGGGCCTTTGCGACAGTGTAGCTGCGAATATGTTGTTTCAGAGTCACCCCCCTTCCCCACCAGCATCCAGCGCTCCCCACTTCAGGAAACCGTCTGGATCCGAGTGGGAAAAGCCAGGCAGCTTGGTCTTGGCATGAACAAAATTGGTTATGACAAAATAAAAGATGGGGCTCGGGCCCGTAGCACAGCCGGGAGGGTACTTACCTACCTACCTACCTACCATGCACGGAGCCCTGGGTTCGATTCCCAAGACGCAACAGCCCCGCCTGCAATCCAGCATCTGGAGGCAGAAGGATCTAGAGTGCAAGACCATCTAAGCCCGTGGATCCCACCCTGGGGGTCACCATCCCTTTCACAAGGGTTGCTAAGACAATAGGAAAACACAGATATTTATGTCACAATTAATAAGACTAGAAGAATTACAGTTATGAAAATAGTTTTATGTTGGGGGGGCTCACCACAACACGAGGAACTGTATTAAAGTGTCACAGTGTTAGGAAGGTTGAGAGCCACTAATCTAAGCTATATCCTGGGGCTACATAAGACCCTGGTTATAAAAAGAAAGAGTGCTGTGAGTTCGAGGCCAGCCTGGCCTACAAAGCGAGTCCAGGACAGCCAAGGCTACACAGAGAAACCCTGTCTTGAAAAACCAAAGTAAATAAATAAATAAAAAGAAAGTAAAGTAAAAAGAAAGAGGCCTGAGAGACGGCTCGGTATTTATGCGCACCTGCTGCCCTTTCAGAGCGCTAGATCAGTCGTCACCATTCCCAGCCTGTAACTCCAGTCCCAGGGGTCCTGTGGCCTCTTGTGGGTCCTTCTAGTACCCACATACGTGTCCTCACACGGAGACAAACACGGACGCATCATTAAAAACAGATGCTTTCTACAGAGAAGAGAGAGGCTTTCCCTCAGACTCCCCCTCAGACTCCATGGTTTATGGTCTTCAGAGACTGAGCAGTCTTGTGCCCCTCCAGCGTCCCCGAAGGAATCCCTGACTGACACCCCGACATGCAGGAATTACTGCACAACCCCAGGAAAGAATGTCCCGGGGAGGCAGCTCTAAAAGCAGAGTATCCAAACCTGAATTAACGATGCAGGCACCGTGGGGAGGCAGGAGGGCAATGGGAAGTCAGCAGAGCAGAGATCTGACTTCCCAAGGTCTAACTAACCTTCCTCCAAGATGCCAAGACAAGCACAGTGCCACCAAGGTTCACTGTGGGGGACCAATGCTCTTCCTTACAGAGCACCTGTGAGGGGTTACTTACAGGGGTGTGGTGTTCCTCCTCAAAGGGCCGCACCTGGAAAACCTTCACCCCTCAGGAATGAGGGCGGCTCCACAGCCAGCTACAAAATGGATTCCCCACTCCCGTTTTCGTACATACTATAGTCCACCCCCCTAACCCTGCCGCCCCCCACCCCTCAGGCCACGAGCAATTAAGGCAGCTGGATTCTCAGGTGAGGGCCTCCCGACCCCTCCCCTCCTTAGGCAGAGCAGAAGCTCAGCAGGCTCCTTCTGCAAGGGGCAACCGATGGCAGCTGCTTGGCTAGGAGGATAGTCCCACAAACGGACAGAAAAATAGACGACGGTCAGAAATACAGGCCGGCAGCCTTAGCGAGACTGTGGCAAAACCTTCAAAAGAGAGCCAAATAGTGTCCTGTGAATCCGGCGAACAAAATGTGTCTGGGTGTGGACGCGTGCACCCATGCATGGTCCCAGCGCTTGGGAGACCGAGGAACACCAGATTCAGGGCAGCAGACTGGGTTATGAAACATTAAAACGTGTGGCCACCAGAGGGCGCTGGGAGCTCATCCAGGACAGGTCACACCCGCAGCTATTTCATGCCCTGTCCTCAAGGCAGCACCGGAGAGAGCAAGGGTTCTTTTCTCTGTGGTCTGCTGTCTTAGTTTAGATTTTTAAATTGCTGTAATAAAAGCTATGACAAAAAGCAGTCTGAGGAGGAAAAGGGTTTATCTCATCCTTACATCACGGAGGGACGTCAGGGCAGGCACCTGGAGGCGGAACTGAATCTGAGACCAGGGAGGAACCACAGTTTGCTCAGACCACCTGCCCAGCGTGGCACCGCTCACCATGGCCTGGGAGCTCCAATATGGCACTGCCCACAGGCCAATCTTGTGGGCATCACTTTCTCAACTGAGGTTCCCTCTTCCTAGATGACCTGTGTTTGTGTCAAGTTGACAACAAACAACTAACCACTGAGATGAATCCGGCGGCCCTGTGAGGGGCAGGGTCTCACCGCAGTCTTGTCCTGTTCCCTCTTCAAATGACAAGGGTCTCATGTACCTCAGGCTAGCCTCAAACTCACTATGTAGCCAAGGCTGGCGAGTTCCTGATTTTCTGCCGCTGCTTCCCAAGTGCTGGGATTACAGGTGTCGGTTACCGACCTCAAGCGTGTCCTGTGGACACATTCTGCACACGTGTGGATGGTTGTGTGGACAATTCTCCAATTGCAACAGGAGGGGGAGGCAAGTCTTCCCTCTCCCCCAGGCCTCACGTGCTGGCCTTACAGGTTTCTCTTCTGTCCTCACCTGTGTTAAAGCTTCACCCAGAAAGGGTCAGAGGGCACCCTCAAAGGTCCTTCCCAAGGGTGGCAGGTCATCCTGTGGTGGTGTAGAGTCCCTGGGAGGAGAGCTTCAGTGAGAGGCTGTTTGTGGGAGAGGACCGTGATATGAGATAAGATAACTGCCCACCGTGGGCCACGGCATTCCCTAGGCAGGAGATCCTGGGCCGTCTCCGTTCCAGGCTATGGATGTGGTGTGGCCTCAAGCTCCTGCCTCTGTGATTTCCCTGCTCTGATGGGCTACAATCTGGAACTGTGAACTAAATTAAACCTTTTCCCCAAGTTGCTTTTGTTGGGGGTGTTTTTATCACAGCAACGGGAACGAAACCAGAGGTCATTGGCCATGCAACCGAAGACATGGGGCAGGTCACTGGCGTGCACTATAGACGTCAGGCCTCTCTGATGCCTCCCAAGCCACACTCGAGTCACCAGTCTTCAGCCTAATCCTCGGAGCCTCTCTTGTTCCAGGCTAAATACGTGTGCGTGTGCGTGTGTGCGTGCCCGTGTGCGTGTGTGTGTGCATGTGTGCGTGTGTGTGTGTGCGTGCGTGTGTGTGTGCGCGTGCGTGTGTGTTTGAAGAGGCCCCTGTGTGCACATGGCCCCAGAGGTTGAGGTCCAGTGTCTCGCTCCATTATTCTTCACCCTGTTTTGTTGTTTATTTTTACTGGTTTTCAGTGTGTGTGGAGGTCAGAGGGCAAGTCACAGGAATGGGTTGTCTACTTCAAACATGTAGCTCCTAGGGAACTCTGGCCGTCAGGCTCACCAGCAAATGCCTTCATCTAATGAGCCACCTTACCAGCCTGTGTGCTTGCGGCAGCAGAGTCTCTCTGTGCACATGGAGCTTGCTGTTTTAGCTGGATTGCCTGCCCTGAGAGCTCTCAAGATCCGCCCATCTTCCTTAGACACCCGCAATGCTGGGGCTGTCAGTGCAGCTTTGACACAGATGCTGGGAGCTGACTTCATGATTCATGCCCTCACGATCGCCTGGCAGACACGTTATCCACAGAGCATCTTCCCAGCCCTTTCCTAGGCCTTAAAATCAATTTCCTCTTCCTCCTCCTCCCCTTCCTCCTCCTTTTCCTTTTCCTCCTCCTCTTCCTCCTTCTCCTCCAATTTTAAGTACTCCTCTGCTTGGCTCCTTCCTCTCCTTTCTACTCTTAAAAAGAAGGGTTTTCCCCACTTTCCCTCACCTTGCATCTCAAAGGGAAGCAGACCCAGAGCCCCGGAGCACTGCCCACTGCAGAGAGCTTGGAGCAGCATGGGCTGCCAGTCAGAGCTGGACACTCCCTTCCTGGCCCTCCACCCAGAAGAGCTGCAAGCAGGGACAGGGGCCTGGAAGCTGCGCAGCCTGGTGGACCTGAAAGAGCTGATGGCTAGAGCTGTCCACCATCAACTCCTCTTGGTCCCCCGTCAGGTTTGGTGGCACGTCCCCATGTCTGCCATACTCCCGGGGACTCCTCCTTCCTCTCTGGCACCCGAGTCCACCTCCAACCCTGCCTTTGTTACGTCATCCCATCCCTTTCCCCTACTGGAAAAAGTGCTTTTGGAAACTTATTGGACATCACCAACTACTACAGTCCCCTGGGGCCCACGGTCTGTCTCTCTTTCTGTTTCCCTCTGTGCTGTCTTCGTGGCCACAATCACTTCCTCTCCAACCGCTTGGCCTTCCCAGAGGAGCCTTCCTGGCTTCCACAAGCATCTTGCCTTCCACACACCCCTTCGTGCTGGGCCTGCCGCTGTCTGCCTGCCCGCTATGCCATCTCCTGCTGTCACAGTGAGTTCCCGTTTCCACAGTCACTTTCAAATCTGTTCGGCAGCCCTCCCAAGCTTGCCCCGCTCCTCTTTCTCTCTTTCCTTCCCCCCCTCCCCCTTTGTCTGTCTCAAAACGAAACACTTCTTGGAGCTAGAGAGATGTCTCATGCTGAAGAGCATGTACTGTTTTTTGTTTGTTTTTGGGGGGCCGGAGTTCTTTTGTTTTATTTATCTTAAAGGTTTGGTTCCCAGTATCCATGTCCTGACAACCATCTGTAACTTCAGTTCCTGAAGTTTCCAATGCCTTTAACCTCCATGGGTAACTACACTCAATGTGTGTGTACACACACACACACACACACACACACACACACACACACACACACTTACAAATAAAACAACTTTTGTTTTTCCAGACAGGGTTTCTTTGTGTAGTCCTCTGTAGGCTCAATTTTCTTAACCAATATATTTTATTAACAACTTAGTGACTGCGCATACGTCACTTATAACCCAACTAACCAAAACAATAGGAAATGAGGATTAATGGACACAATAACAAAACCTTAAGGATATCAGTTCTGAGGAGCGATTCTCTGGGTGTGAGCCACAGGATATTTCTTCTGCTGGAACCTGGGGTAACTAGAACCCAGAGCCTCAGCAGGAGCTGGAGCCCCGAAGCCTTCCCTTGAGAGGTTCTCTCTAGAAGTGCCTTGAAGTGCAGCAATGAACAGCCAAATCTATCCCAAGTCTCCAAAAAGTCCCCCCCCCTCCAGTCCTGGGCTCATTTATATATCTTCTCCTAGAGTCTGTTCATGGGATCTTTTTAGCTGGCAACAACTAAGCTCCTGCACGAGGTGGTTGCTCTTCTAGTGAATTAACCTCACCTGTTTTCTCATGAGACCATTCGATCACACACTTGGAATCCTAAAAACCAGGTTTCTCTCCTTCATCTCCCCCTTTCGACTTAATAATCTATCTACAACAAACTAAGAATTGCCCACTAAGTCAACATTTACAAGGACCAGTCCATTTATAGTTAACAATTTTTAAGAAATTATTCCACTGTCCTATACTACTGATTCTTTTAACTAAACCTATAGTCAAACTGTGGCTACATAGTCTTCACCATCAGAGACCCCAGAAGGAAAAACTACCTAATATGAAGGAAGTGCAGGCAAGCGACTTCCAAAAGTACCGACAGGACAGAGAGCTGACTGTCTGGACAGTGACAAGTTCCTCTCCATTGCTGGGGCAGCCAGTCTTCAGCCAGCCGGCCCAAGGCATCTGACAGACTTGTTTCTGGACTGTCACAGGTTTCTCTCCATGGTAGGTGCATCCCACCTTCAGCCAGCTCAAAGCATCTCAGAGACTGCTCTGAAGCAGGAATCCTGAAGGACTAGCTCACCTGGTCTCTGCAAGGTTGGGCAGCCAGTCTCTCAGTATCAGGCTGGATCACATCAGATAGTCATTCTGTCATCAGCAGTAGAGATAAGCACAGTTCCTCAGTCCGGTGCCTATTCTGCCACTATCATCTCTTGATGCCTGCATAATTAGACTGGAGGCGCGGCCAGGAACGAATGTCTCTCTGTCATAAAAGCCCTTTATCATTAAATGCCATTTTCTGTAGATCTCTGAGGTGTTTGAAGACCATCTATCTATCTATCATCTACCTATTCCTTGGAAAACATATACAAAAATCTAAATAAAGCTTATTCTATAATTAAGTACTTTAGTATCTAGTAAGATTTATAAGTGACCAACTACCAATTTCTATTTCCAACCATCCTGAACAAGTTATAACAGCTATTTTTCACCTTTTCAAATAAGTTGTACATGTATAATACATTAAATAAATGTCAAACAAAATGATCTTATGTTTGTACCAACATACAATATATAATTTAAGTTTCCATTAACATACCATATTTCATACATAAAGCAAAAGTTGAAAAAGGAAAACAAAGCCGGGCGTGGTGGCGCACGCCTTTAATCCCAGCACTCCGGAGGCAGAGGCAGGCGGATCACTGTGAGTTCAAGGCCAGCCTGGTCTACAAAGCGAGACCAGGACAGCCAAGGCTACATAGAGAAACCCTGACTCAAAAAAAACAAAAAAAAAAGAAAGAAAAAAAAGGAAAAGGAAAACAATCATAAATTTCCATCAGTCTATAATACCAATGTGAAATATTTGAATACCAATGCAAATTATTTGAGGCTAGTAGATTCAATAATCTACTTTTTATTCTATAAACCTATATCCTCCTTTCCTTCCCCCCTTTTCCTTAATATTAGATGGGATAGAAAGATGAGAGAATCCCAATAATTTTTGAAAGTCATTAAGAATTTGCAATTGATCTCTACAGATCTGTACCTTTTGTGGTCGAATTTGTTGTTATTTTATAGCCTAAATGGGTAATTGAATCTCCTCTTTGTGTTTTTTTCCACAGCAATCTGTAATCCCCAGCATGGCAGAATTCTTTGTGCCTCCTGAAACATTTTTTCTACAACAGTAGGATCAGAATCAGCTAGCAGAATATCATCCATGTAATGGTATATGATAGATTGAGGAAACTACCTACAAATTATTTCTAAAGGTTGTTGCACAGAATACTGGCATAAAGTTGGGCTATTCAACATTCCCTGTGGAAGTACCTTCCAATGATATTTCTTCATTGGAGAATTACTGTTCAGAGTAGGTACTGAGAAAGCAAACCTTTCCCTGTCCTTCTCATGTAGAGGTATGGTGAAAAAACAATCTTTTAAATCAATTGTAATTATATGCCAAGACCTAGGCAACAAGGAAGGCAAAGGAATTTCTTTCTTACCACAAACGCAGGGGAATTCCAGGGACTGGAAGATTCTTCATGTGTTGAGCCTCCAGCTGCTCTTTCACTAAACAGTGAAGCAGTGGGTGCAACTTTTCTTTTGTTAAGGGCCACTGCTCGGGCCATACAGGTCTGTTTGAAATCCATTTTAGGGGCAGGGCTGTTGGTATCTCAGCAGTGGCCCCTCTTATAAATTTTGACGATCTAAACGTCCAAAGCACGTTGGGCGCCACTTGTAGGCTCAGTTCTCTTAACCAATATATTTTATTAACAACTTAGTGACCGAGCATACGTCGCTTATAACCCGACTAACCAAAACAATAGGAAATGAGGATTAATGGACACAATAACAAAACCTTAAGGATATCAGTTCCGAGGAGCGATTCTCCAGGCGTGAGCCGCAGGATTTCTTCTGCTGGAACCTGGAGTAACCAGAACCCAGAACCTCAGCAGGAGCTGGATCCCCGAAGCCTTCCCTCCAGCAATTCTCTCTAGGAGCATCTTGAAGGGCAGCGATGAACAGCCAAAACTATCCCAAGTCTCCAAAAAGCGCCCCCCCTCCAGTTCTGGGCTCATTTATATATCTCCTTCCAGAGTCTGTTCACGGGATCTTTTCAGCTGGCAACAATTAAGCTCAGGCACGAGGTGGTTGCTCTTCTAGTGGATTAACCTCACATGTTCTATCATGAGACCGTTCTGATCCCGCACTTGGGATCCTAAAAACCAGGTTTATCTCTCCTTCAGTCCTTGTTGTCCTGTATCTGGCTCTGCAGACCAGGCTGTCCTTGAACGCACCTACCTCTGCCTCTCCGAGTGCTAGCCTAAAAGGCCTGAGCCATCACCGCCCGGCAATTTTTCCTTTTTAAAGGCTATGAAAAGGCTATGCTTTTACACATGGACTTACACAGGGCTGATGGAAGTTGGAAAAGGCAGCTGGGAAACCAACTCTGGTGTTCTACAAGAGTACAAATCGCTATTAAACACCCAGCGGTCTCCGCAGCCTGCCTCTCTCCAAGCGCCCCATCCGCCTATCTAACTGGCTCTGGATGTCTCCAGGCCCAGGCCGGCAGGACAGTGAACTCAGTATCTCCCTGAGAGAGGCCCCCTAACTCCTTTCCATTGGCTCCGGCTCAGGCGTTGAACCAGCCTGTGCCCCCCCCCCCCCCCCCCCGCGTGTGTGCGAGAGAACCCAGAGTGCTGACAGGGCCCTGACTATGGGGATTTACCTTACTGCTACATAACTAACTGGTGTTCGGGTGCTGCCGCCAAGAGATCAGTCACCTGGCCACACCCTCTCCTTGCCTAACTAGGCGTGAGCTCTGACTCAGTGGGTCCCTGGGGATGTTATTCAGGGTTCCCTCCTAACAGGTGATGAAAGGCTCTTCTAAGAGAGTCCCTTGAGCAGTTGGGTCTTAGCCAAACCTTTCATTCCCAAGCCTAGACCTGCTTGAAGGGGAGTCGCGTCTCAAGGGGTATTATCTGCATGTTATTTAACTCAGCGCACTTGGTGTATATCTGTCACCTCTCCCCAAATCGAAATTTTCAGTTGCATTTAATGAGTAATCGTGGGCAAGGCCAAGCATGGTACCCGATGCGGGGGCGCATGGTCTCTGCCTCAGGGCCCATGCGAGGGAGAAAGGTCCCTGCCTTAGAGGCCGGTGTGTGGAGGCGCACAGTCCCTGCCTTAGAGACCAGTGGGGGTGCGGGCGGACGCATGGTCCTCGCCTTAGAGACCGGAGGGGATGGGGCGCATGGTCCGGAGGTGGATGGGGCTCATGGTCTCCGCCTCAGGGCTGATGCAGGGGAGAAAGGTCCCCGCCTTAGAGGCTGGTGCGCACAATCCCTGCCCTAGAGACCGGTGGGAGGTGCGGGGGGGGGGGGGGACGGGGACGGGGACGGGGACGCATGGTCCCCGCCTTAAAGACCGGCGCGGGGGAGGGGGGCGCATGGTCCTCGCCTCAGGGCCGGTGCGGGGAGGGGGTCGGGGGTGCATGGTCTCGCCCTCAGGGCCAATGCGGGTGTGTGTGATGGGGTGTGTGAAGGGGGCGCGTGGTCCCCGCCTTAGAGACCGGTGCGGGTGGTGGGGGCATGGTCCCCGCCTTAGAGACCGGTGCGGGGGTCCGGGGTGGGGGCGCACAGTTTCCGCCTCACAGGCTGGTGTGGGGGCCTAAGGCTACCACAAGCACGGATCAGCAGCTAGAGCTCCAGAAAGCCATTGCCACTGAGTGATGTGGGTTTCCAGGCACTGGAAGGGCACCTCAAGTGACCTAAGGACAGATCAAATTTCAAGAAGAAATAGGAAATAAGCAGGAGATAATGGTGGTACATTGTGAGAGGGGAAAGGACGGCCATTTGCAAAAAGGCCGTTGGAAGAATATCATCAGAAAATTACAAAAATGATAACAAGGAATTAGAGCCAAGGCCAAACACCGCAGCAATGAAATACCCGGGAGGTTAGGGAAGGAAACAGACAAGGCGGGGGGGGGGGGGGGGGGGGGGAGAAGGAAGGAGGGGTTATTAACATAATATTCTGTTTGCTTCAAGCTGTAAGAGGACATCTCATTTGTCACTTGTGCACAGTGTGACAGAGTTCCTGTTTGGGGTATCACAGGCTGAAATCAATGAGGCTGAGTTTTTTGTTTTGTTGTTGTTGTTTTTGTTTTGTGAGACTGGGTCTCACACTTACTGCCCCCCACCTTCAAATCCCAAGCTTGCTCCTATGAGCCAGAGCTGGGATTCGCAGACACTGTTGGCGGCAGGCAGCTTAGCAGCCACCCGTGTGGGCTTCCCACAAATCAGCATTAACTTCTTCAGAGCGGAATAATATCATCACAAGGCAACGCCGGGAAAGGCCAGATCACCGCCCCCTGGTCCTCCACAGGCCGCAGCTCACACTCAGTCTCCTATTGTACGTTTCCCCCGCCGCCTCCCCGCCCCCATCATCATGGGTCAGATGGGTGTCGGTGGCCCCAACAACCATCTCTACTAGTTCCCTAAGGACGGTGCCCAACACAAAGGGGACTGTTAGCCAGGCCTGGGGTACACACTCTTTTAAAATACACAACCAGCCTATTTTCTTTTCTAGATTTATTTATTTACTATTATGTATACAGTGTTTAATCTGCATGACAGAAGAGGGCACCAGATCTCATTATGGATGGTCGTGAGCCACCATATGGTTGCTAGGAATTGAACTTAGGACCTCTGGAAGGGCAGTCGGTACTCTTAACCTCTGAGCCATCTCTCCAGTCCCAAATTACGAATTTCAGTATAAAATTTTTACTATTGTAATAACTAAGATTAGAGGGAAAAAAAGTTTTACATTGGCTTCTGACTACCAGGAGTTGAGTAAAGGAGTCTGGCACCCTGGATCTCTTATTTCAGTGGCATTATATACAGGTCTTTTTAATTTTTCTGTTTCGAAGTTGGGCAGATGATGACACATATATTTAATACCAACACTTGGAGCTGGGCGTGGTGGCGCACACCTATAATCCCAGCACTCAGGGAAGCAGAGGCAGGTGGATCCCTATGAGTTCGAGGCCAGCCTGGTCTACAAAGTGAGTCTGGGACAGCCAAGGCAAACACAGAGAAACCCTGTCTCCAAAAACCAAAACAAACAAACAAACAAACAAAAAACCACCAAAAACAAAAATGCCGGGGCTGAAGAGACAGCTCAGAGGTTCAGAGCACTGCCTGCTCATCCTGAGTTCCTGAGTTCAATTCCCAGCAACCACATGGTGGCTCACAACCATCTATAATGACATCTGATGCCCGCTTCTGGCCTGCAGGTGAACATGCAGGCAGAACATTGTATACATAATAAATAAATAAATAAGTAAATCTTTTTTTAAAAGCCCCCCAACAAGCAAACGGCAGCAAGAGCGCTCAGCGGGCAAAGGCGTCTGAGGCCCCGGCTCATTCTTCAGTTCACACATGGCGGCAGGAGAAACACAGTTCCAACAACTTGGTTCCCCATGTTAGTCACGGCACATGACAAGTAAATAAATGTAATTTAAAAACAGATACCAATTGGTAGGAATATGAAACCCATATTCACGAATATGATGAAGGACTTCCCAAGCCTTTTCAAGCTGTACACACAGAAGACAGTGTTAGTGCACACACTGGCATAAAAAGCAAGTCTGGCCTCCGGCTGGACCCCAGAGGCTTGAAGGGGCCAACGTTCTGCTCACACTCAACCCAAGCCTACAGGTAAAGAGGCAGAAAAATGCTGGCAGGCAATTAGCCACTCTTAGACGATTTCTTATCATTCCAGACCTAAGTGCACAAAAGTAATTTCGATCTTTTTTTTTAAAGATTTATTTGTTATTACGTATACATTCTCTGCCTGCATGTACACCTGCAGGCCAGAAGAGGGCGTCAGGTCACATTACAGACGGTTGTGAGCCACCATGTGGGTGATGGGAATTGAACTCAGGACCTCTGGAAGAGCAGTCAGTGCTCTTAACCTCTGAGCCATCTTTCCAGCCCCTCAGTCTCTTGTTTACACAGGCAAAGAGGAGCTGGGGGCGTGGCTGAGCCAGAGGAGAGTTTGCCTGGCAAACTCTGGGTTTAATCACCAGAACTATGAAACGAGGCATGCAGCGAACACTTGCCATCCCAGCACTTGGGAGGAGGAAGTAGGTGAACATCTGAGTTCAAGGCCAGCCAGGGTGACACAGAGAAACCCTGTCTCAAAAAACCAAAGCGAAACAAAAGGGTTCAGGAGTTTCCTCCAGTCAGGGGTGTGGAGACCCTGGGTAAGAACAACGCACAAGTGAACTCACACACTAACAATGGCCAGGTCAGGCTGACCCAGGGAAAGCGCTCTAATGGGCACAGTGTTTGCTTTAATCCACAGGCCACCTCTCTTCCGGGCCTTTGCTCATGGGTGAAGACTCAGGTGGAGAGGGAATCTTCCTGGTGTGAGGTTGGCAGCAGACGCTCCTTTGGCTGTGGAGAGACACTTTCCATCGCTGTGATAAAAACAACTTGGGAAGGAGACTGTTAATCCGGCTTACACATCCTGAGCCACAGTCTACTGCGGGAAGGAACCTGAGGCCATGGAGGCTCACTGCTTTCTGGCTCACTCACTGCTTACTGGCTCTCTCCCTGCGGCCTGCTCAGCTGACTTTCTTACACAACTCAGGACCCCTATCAAGGAGTGACACCACAGGTGGTGGGCTGGGCCTTTCCACAGCATTCATTTCATTTTTTCATTAATTTGTTCAGATTACAACTCAGCTGATATCCCATCACTCGTATCCTCCCATTCCTCCCTCCCTCCCTCCCGTCTACAGCAATCATCAATCAAGAAAAAGCCCTACAGACTTGCCTCCAGGCAATCTGGTTGAGGTTCTCAGCTGAGGTTCCTCTTCTCAGATGACCCTAGCTGTGTCAAGTTGACAAATAAACTAACCAGGGAGGACCCTAAAAATCTTGAAGGGAAGGGCGGGAGAGATGGCTCAGCAGTTAAGAGCACTGGCTGCCCTTCCAGAGGACCTGGGTTTGATTCCCAGCACCGCATGGTGGCTCACAGCCATCTGTGACTCCTCTTCCAGGGCGTCTGACAACCTTCACACAACATATGTTCAGGCACAACACCAATGTGCATAAAAAATAAATAATAAATTATTTTTAAAAATTAAAATCTTAAAGAGAAAGAACACTTAACAGTAGTAATAAGAGGTGCTGGTAAGAGAGTACGGGGTTGCAGGGTTTTGTTTGCTGGGTTTGTTTGTTTTGTTTTGGACAGGGTCTCACTGTGTAGAATAGTCTGGACTCAGACTTGAAGCACTCGCCCTGCCTGGTCTTTCCAGGTGCTGGCATTGAAGGAGTGCATCATACAGCCGGGGTTCTTAACACAGTGTGCCCCAACTTACAAGAACACCATGATGCTGTACCACAGGGCCGGAGAGAGAAGGAAGTATGTGGGCGTCTCCCGTGTGTATGTTTACGCATCTGCATTTTGTGTCTGGGCAGTAACTTGGGGCTCAGCCTGAGAGGCAAGGACAGATCCAACTCTGTGAACCCCAACTCTCCCTGTACCCACTTCCCCTCCAAGCAAAGTTACAAAGACAAAAATTGGGCTACTTAAGCTTGTACTTGATTTTTTAAAAAGATTTGTTTATTCTATTTTGGTGTTGTTGTTTGTTTGTTGAGACAGGGTTTCTCTGTGCAGCCCTAGCTGTCCTGGACTCGCTTTGTAGACCAGGCTGGCCTTGAACTCACAGCGACCACCTGCCTCTGCCTCATGAGTGCTAGGATTAAAGGCGTGCACCGCCACACCCAGCTTGTACTTGATTCTTTGTAAGATTTATTTTTGGTTTTTGTTTGTTTGTTGTTTATTCTATTTTAAGGGTATAAGCATTGCTACCCGCATGTGTGTTAGGCACCACACGCACAGCACAGCTGTGAAGGACAGAGGAGGGAATCAGATCCTCTGGAACTAGAGCCACAGACTCTGAGCCACAATGCGGGGTAGGAATGGAACCCAGCCCTCTTCACCACTACTGCATCTCTCCAGCCCCTCACATTTGCCTCCTTTTGAATAACAAAAACTCAGTGCAAAGCCAGCAGTGATATCACAGCTGTAATCCCAGCACTCAGAGGGGTGGGTAAGGGGATCAGGAGTCTAAGGCCAGCTTTGGGTACGCACTGAGTTCAAAGAGGTTAGGGACATGAAAAATGGAGTAGGTAAACTGGGGCTGGGGGAGCTCCCGGGAATTCACCAAAGGCCCAGTCCTCTGTTTGATACCTTCACGGGTGCACGACGGCCACTCCACTCTCGGGAGTCACCTGCCAGGATGACCTGCACCTCTGGACCAGCTCAGGTAGAAGGGGCTTGAGGAAGTGAGTGTTTCTAGGAGAGAGGGCGCCGCAGCACGCGGGAGGCAGAATTGACCGCTCTGCCAGAGCGAGTCCAAAGGAGCTGCCAAGTGAGAAACTGGAGGAGGCAGCGAAACCCAGTGGAAGAGCCGCCACGGGCACCAGCTTGTTCTGTTCCCGTGGGTGTCAGCTGATGAGTGATAGGGAAAGAGTGGGTTGTTTCACTGCCTCGGGCCATGAGACGGCAGAGCAGGGACTCAACCTGTTTCATAACACGGGGCCCGGGTTCTTTCTGCGGTCCGCACGCGTGCAAACCACACTCAACACGATGGGACACAGCGATGGGGGCTGAGTTAGGCGTGCTGTGCCACGAGCTCCACTGTGAGACATATTAGGTGACAGAGGTGACACGTGGACGGGGTACAGGGTGGAAAGCTTTCACCTGGAATGGGATCAGGGTGTGGGAAGAAAGTGGAAGTTGGGGGAAGGTTGTGTGAAGAAACCACAAAGAGATCTACTACTTTATAAGCTGACTAAAAAGTCTAAGTAAATAAAGATGGCTGAACAGAGACACCCAACATGGGTGCCTGATGATCTCACAGCTATAAGTGTTTAAGGCAAAAAAAATCCCACGTCCAGGTATAGCATACTTTTTTGTTTGTTTGTTTTTTGGAGACAGGGTTTCTCTGTGTAGCCTTGGTTGTCTTGGACTCGCTTTGTAGACCAGGCTGGCCCCGAACTCACAACAATCCTCCTGCCTCTGCCTCTGTAGGATTTGGCCTTTTATATACTGGGCAGGGGCCGTGCCCCCATGGCAGGTAGGCAGATTGGAGCAGAATCTTTTTTTTTTTTTTTTTTTTGGTTCTTCAAGACAGGGTTTCTCTGTGTAGCCTTGACTGTCCTGGACTCACTTTGTAGACCAGGCTGGCCTTGAACTCACAGCAACCCGACTGCCTCTGCCTCCCGAGTGCTGGGATTAAAGGTGTGCGCCACCATGCCCGGCTGGAGCAGAATCTTAATACTTTTCTATGGGTTGTTGACCTGGGAGCCCTCAGAGGCCCCCGAAAAAACTCAGGCCATTGTCACTGCTCTTGGTTGCCCATCAGAACCAGAGAGTAAGACACCTCACACTCTGAATATGAGACACGACGGCGGAATCAAGCTGTAAGCTTTTCCTCTGGCTGGCGAGCACTCACAGCCCCAGCAGGTGTTCTGCATGCTGCTAGGGAAGAAAAATCGCCAATACTCTTAACCTAGCTGTGGACTCGACATGCCACAGGACAGACCCACCCACTTGGGCAAGAGATTACTAGGACAACACTGGCGTGCCTGCTCTAGAAGTAACCACACACTCTCTACTTGGATTCTACAAGGGGAAACAAACTCCTGCTACTGTAAACCAGGTTTAAAACCCTACGGTTGGGGAGGCTGTAGGCTCCAGGACAGAATCTAATTCAGATCGTTTTGCTAACTTACTACGTAGTAAAACTGCCTAGTAAATGTTTGTGTTGATTCTAACAGGCTAGCTCAGCTCTCAGCCTTAGTCAGCGAAGTCCTTTTCAGCAGCGGCCAACATTTAAAGCAACGACACGTAACTAGGCCAAATGCTGAGAATAAGGGGCTGCTGGCTTGCTTGCTCTCCCTACTGTCTGCTGATCCAGATGTAAGACTCTCAGCTCCTCTCCAGCACATCTGTCTGTGGAGGGTCGGGCATTCAAGGCCAGTCCTAGCTGCACAGTAGACCGAAGTCAGCCTGAGCCATGTGAGACTGTATCTCCAAAAAATAAAAATAAAAACCCACAACCAAACCCGATGATGATGAGGAGGATAGCTGGGTGTGGTGGCGCAGGCTTGTAGTCCCAGCACTCAGGAGGCAGAGGCAGGGGGATCACTATGAGTTTGAGACCAGCCTGGTCTACAAAGTGAGTCCAGGACAGCCAGGGCTACAGAGATAAACCCTGTCTCAAAATACAAAAGCAAAACCAAAAAGATGATGGTGGTGGTGGTGGTGGTGGTGATGATGACGATGCAATTGACTCGTGGGAATCCTCCTGTCTCTACTTCCAGAGTGTGAGGATTACAGAAGGGCCCACCACACTCCACTGGGCTGTAGGGCATAGCTAAGTGGCTGATGAGCCCTTGCCTATCATCTGTGAGGCTCTAGAGAGACAAGGCACAGGCAGCTGGCAGACACACACAAACCTGGCAACAAAGAGCCCCTTTCATGTTTTTATGTGAGTCAGAAAGAGGGGCTTCTTCCTTCCTGTGGGCAGGCAGCCCGTGGCCTGACCGAGGAGCTGAGTCCAGGCTGGCAGTCAGCCCTGTTTCCCAGGCTCTGTTGGAGTTCATAGGCGGGGTGGTAGCGATCCAACCCACCAGGTGGCCCTGATCTCTGTTGGGACACATCTGAAACACAAAAGCCTTTTCAGTTAGGGACGTGGGCTTTGGAAAAGAGGAGGAAGGGGTGTGGAGGGCCGTCCGCTCTGTGCCCTTTCTGTGATGTGCGGGCTCGCATACAGCAGGGAGCCGGTCCATCTGAAGCCTCCAAAGGTTTCAGTAACAATCACGCTTCCTAAAAATAGGCCAGCTGGCAAGCGCAGGGGACTCTTACCACTCGGAGTTCCTGAATTATATGCAAATTACATCTTGGAAAGCCAACAAATAAACAGGAAACGTAGAGTTAAGAAACCAGAGTTTGACGGAGCTCAAGGAAGTTTATGTGACCACCCCTCAAAAGAGTAAATAGGCAGAGAAGCCGAGGACTGGGGAGAATCAGCTCCCTGTGTGATCCTGGTGCAGGGGTGTGGGGGTGTTGTGAGGGTGCTGGAGAGGGCAGCAGATCTGGCATCTGGTCCCCCACTTCTTTTGTGTGTGTATATGTGTGTGGCCTGTGTGGGTGTGCGTGTTCCTGACGGTGGGCACACGTGCGTTCGCAGGTGCCTGTGCGTGTGTGTGTGTGTGTGTGTGTGTGTGTGTGTGTGTGTGTGTGTAGGTCGGAAGTCACTTCTCCATCTTATATTCTGTCTCAGGGTCTCTCACTGCGCCCGGAGCTTCCAGGCATCCAGGGCTGCATCTCTGCATCACACAGGGCCACTGCCGCCCACCCCCTGTTTCCCCACCTTTGGGTAAAGAGTTAGGAGATGGGCAGACAATGAAACTTGTCTTCTGGGGGAGGGGGGGCCAAAAACAGAGCCTTTAATCCCAGCACCTGGGAGGCAGAGGCAGGAGGCCAGCCTGGTCTACAAAGTGAGTTCCAGGACAGCCAAGGCTACTCAGGGAAACCTTGTCTCAAAAAAACCAAACCAAACCAAACCAAAAAAACAAAACAAAAACATTCAAGCTAAGAGATCTTTCAGACTTTCCTTTTATAGTAGGGAGGTAGACATGGGCCCTGACCTGAGGGGCCATCTCAGCCTAGCTTCCCTCATCACCAGCAGTGGGCTCCCTGAGGACCAGCAACCAGAATTCTGAATTTGTTTAACTTAAATTTTTTCCTGGGCATGGTGGTGCACCCCTTTAATCCCAGCACTTGAGAGGCAGAGGGAGGTGGATCTCTGTGAGTGAATTCAAGGCCAGCCTGCTCTACAAAAGTGAGTCCAGGACAGCTACGGCTGTTACACAGAGAAACCCCATCTTGAAAACAAAAAAATTATGTGAATGAGTGCTTCCTCCGCATGTGTGATTAAGCACCTCTTGCTTGCAGTGCCTGTGATGGCCAGACAGAGGAGGTGTCGGATCTTCCCCCTGGAACTGGAGTTAAGGACAGTCATGTGCCACCATACATGCCCTGTGAATTGAACCTGGGTTCTCTGAAAGAGTGGCCAGTGCTTATGACTTCTGAGCCATCTCTCCAGCTCTGCTGCTGAAAGGGCTGAAGAGATGGTTCAGGGGTTAAGAATGTAGACTCCTCTTGCAGAGGACCCAAGTTCAATTCCCAGTACTTGACTGACTGTAGCTTCGGCTACAGGGGATCCGACACTCTCTTCTGTCCTCCTCAAACACCCGCATGCACGTGTACACACATACACATCCATTAAAAAATCACACTAAAAATATTCTGTTGCCTAGGTAAGAAAAGCAAGCACCCAGGTGAGAGCGTGGAAGAAAGCAATACCCCAAAGAAAAGTTGGGTGTGGTGACGTGTGGCTGTTATTCCAACAGTCAGGCGAGTCTTGGGGATAGAGAATTGCTTTTCCGTTTAAGGCCAGCCTCAACTACATAGTGGGATCCTGGAGAAAGGTGGGGGAGAGGAGGGACAAAGGTGTTGGTATGAAAAAAGAAAAAAAAATATGGAAAGAAAGAAGTTGGGGCTGGAGACTGCTCTTCCAAAGGTCCTGAGTTCAATTCCCAGCAACGACACGTTAGCTCACAACCATCTGTAATGAGATCCGGTGCCCTCTTCTGGCATGCAGGTGTACACGCAGGCAGAACATTGTATACATAATAATAAATGAAATTAAAAAGAAAGACGTTGGTGGCCATGCATGATGGCGCACGCCTTTAATCCCAGCAATCGGGAGGCAGAGGCAGGCGGATCTCTGAGAGTTTGAGGCTAGCCTGGGCTACAGAGTGAGTTTAAGGCAGCCCAGGTTATACTACAAAGCAAGTCTATGACAGCCAGGGCTGTTACACAGAGAAGCCCTCTCTCGGAAAAATCTAAAAAAGAAAAACGTCGATGTCTGTGACTGAAAATACTTGGAGGGATTGAGGAGACACAGATGGAAAATAAAGTGAAAAAGTAAGAATTCTGATGGGGCGGGAGGTGGAGTTGCTGTAGGTAAGCAATGCGGGGGGTGAGGGGGTGGGGGGGGTGGGGTGGGGGAGGAGGGCTCCCAGGTGCTGGGATTAAAGGTGTACGTCACCACGCCCAGCTCCTTATTCTTCTTGGGAACAAGACAACAAATTTGGAAGCTTTGGTGACCGTTGATAATTCCTGAGGTAAGCTCACACCACTTGTGTCACTCCCAAACCCACATCAATAGGACATCCTAGTGCTTTTTCCTGCAAGGTGGGGGTTGTACTATCTCTTGGTACCAGAGTATGTGTTTCCCCCCCCTGCACAGCCACACGACAGCTTTAGGCTTCTGTGCAGTGCTCAAGTTCTCCCAAGAATACGTGTCTTCTGTTTTCCTTCCTCCGCTGTGGATGCCCCTAGAAGCTCTTCCCCACGGGCGAGCCTCTCTCAATGCCTAGTGTGTAAGTTTCCTCTGAGGTTGAAACATTCTATCCATAGGGAAGCCCTTTAACCGGGAAGGTAAACAACTCAACACAGTTTCAGGAAGCCCCTGAAACTGACCAGATTCACGAGGCCCCCTTCCCACCAAAGTAAGCAATGAAAGCTGAGCGTACCCCTAAGAGAAGCCGAGCTGCAAAGATGACGCCAAGATCTGACCAGCTTCCTGGAAGAAACAGAAAGCAGCTGAACTACCTAAAAAAAGCCGGACCAACTGAGTCACTGAGAACCCTCTCCAACTAAGGTTGGCCGGGCAGTGTGCCTCCCAGCTTTTGTGAGCTGTCACCTCAAAGGTCTGGCATTCAGCGTAAGACAGCCCAAGACCAAGTTCTCAGCACAAAGGAGATTTGTTTGCCTCAGAGGAACAAAGACAGGACACAGAGGACAAGGGAGAAAGGGAAGGAAACACATGAGAGGAGGCAGGGGCATTTGTGCCTGATTGGGGGTGGGGTGGGGGAGGGGAAGGACGGCCTCTGGAGAGAGGAGACAGACGTGCCCCGTAGGTCAATGACAGTTATAACCGTAAAAGGGGAAACCCCGTGTGAGGGTGAGGTGTTTACTTAGGTGAGCCAAAGGGGGCTTTTGATTGCTGGGCCTTGGTAGTCAGAGCCTCAGGAGGAGGAGGTGGCCAAATAAGGGAGCAGAGCTTGGTGGCTGCTGTAGAAATGTAATGTAAGGGCTTTTAGGGAGGCTGAGGGAATGAGGGGGCAGGGAGAAGGGCAAGGCCTGTCAGCCATGTTTGTCTCATTCAGGCTGGCTAGAGTCCCTTTATCCCCCACGCCAGGATGGGCCTTGGTGAAGCAGCCATCTTTGAGTTATTTCCGCTCTCGTAAGTAACCTCCAAACCATATTCCTTTAAGTAACCCGAAGTCGGCCTTTGGTGGTGTCTGGACTTTGGCCTGCCATGTGCTCCCTATCTGGGGTGAGTAGATAGATGGGTGCTTTGAGTCTCCCCAGGAAAAGTTTTGTCACCCAACAATGCCTCCCTCACAATTAGTGTGTTTATAGACAGCAGGCATTGAAAGATCTTTCCAGAACAGAACAGGAAGGCTCAAGGAGGACTTACAGAAGGCCTCAGAGTGTGAACATAAGTCACCTTCTTCCTGAGGGAGTCTAGAACAGTATTGCCCTGGGTCTCAAGATGCACAGCACAGTGGTCTAGGTTTTGTGGAGATTTTATTGTAACATTCTTTGTTGTTGTTGTTTGTTTGTTTGTTTCAAGACAGGGTTTCTCTGTGTAACCTTGGCTGTCCTGTACTCGCTTTGTAGACCAGGCTGGCCTCGAACTCACAGCAATCCACCTGCCTCTGCCTCCCAGGTGCTGGGATTAAAGGCGTGCACACCACACTCGGCTAACGTAACATTCTTTATCTCCCAGTGGTCCCACAGTCCCACACAGCAAGCGCTCTCAGCTCTATGGGAGGTTCACCCAGGCTGGAATTTTTACTGCCTTATAATAAGGCAACAGTGTCTGTCTGTACAGTGTCACCTCTTACTTTGCCTGCTTTCTCAGGACACCAGTTGGGTAACATCTGAATCTGTGTTTCCTGATCTACAAGTTATAAAACACACAAATAGGGGCTGGACCGATGGCTCAGCACTTGCCACTCTCCTAACAGACCTGTTTAGGTTCCCAGCACCCATGTCAGGTGGTCCTGTAACTAATTTCCAGAGCATTTGATGCCCCTTTCTGGGCATTAGATCTCGATCTCTCTCTCTCTCTCTCTCTCTCTCTCTCTCTCTCTCTCTCTCTCTCTCTCTCTCTCTTCCCCCCCCCCCCCCGTGTGTGTGTGCGCGTGCGTGCCGCACGTGCGTGTACGCGTAGCTGGAGAGATGGCTCAGCAGTTAAGAGCACTGGCTGCTCTTCCAGAGGACTGGAATCTATTGCTAGTACCCCCATGGTGACACATCCATCTATAACTCCAATTCCAGGGTATCTGCTTCGATTGTCAGCCTGTCACAACCTGGAATCGCCTGGGAGAAGAGTCTCAGTGAGGAACTGTCCACCTTGGGTTGGCCTCTGGGGGAGTAAAGTGATGAGGGCAGGACCAGCCCACTGTGGGTGACACCATCCCCTAAGCGGAGGTTTCTGAACTGTATAGAAGCGAAGAAAGGAGCGGAACACAGCAAGCGCCTGCGCGCATGCGCTCATATTTCTCTACTATTGGCTGGAGATGCCATGTGACCAGCTGTTTGAAACCACTGCCTCGATTTCCCCACAATGCCGGATTTTAGCTAAAACAAACCCTTGCTCCCCTAAGTTTACCGACAACACCAGATGAGTACCCAGCGTCCTGAGCAGCTAAAAGTGAACACAGTCTGGGCAGTTTGCCAAGGCTGAAAAGCTAAATTGATAAACCGTTTCTCAGAGGTAATTCCGCCTCCCAGCCACCTGCCGAGCACCATCAGGGCTAATTTAACCACATAGGGCAGTCTTCACCCAAACCTCTGCACTACCACCTTTACCTCTAACCTTCAATCCTCCCCCTCTGTGTGTGTTTTTTTCCATCACCCAATAGATATGTGCTGAATGCCACTGTGTTCCAGGCCTTGGGCGGGCAGCAGAGCCGCTCCTTGCTTGTCGGTCCCTACTGCCCAGGGTGGTCACCGCTGAGTCAGAACCAACCTTAGTGCCCACATCTGAGCTGAGCCCGTCGACACAGTCATCCGAGTGAGGTTAGTCAGGAGGCAGCAGACTGGATAGGAACACAGGCTGCTGTGGGAGTTTCAACATGGCCTGGAATTTCATGTCAGCAGACTCAAACCCTACTTACCAATCGTATGGCTTTATCTTTGCATTTCTACTCCTTTCTAGAGACAGCCCTAGCCAGCCAACAGACGGGATAGGTGATTTGCTACTTAGCCTTTTGAGACAAGATCTGCAGGCTAGCTTCAAACTTGACCAAGTAGTTGAGAATAATCTTGGGCTGCTGGTCCTCCCGCCTCTACCTCCCCAGAGCTGGGAGTAGAGGTGCGCATCACTGTGCCTGGGTTTGATGCACTCTTTTTGGTGCATGGACTGACACATGGCTCATTTGGCAGAGTGCTCACCTAGCATACACGAGACCGGGGGTTCAATCCCTGGCGCCCCACGGGATGGGTGCGATAGTTCATGGCTCTCATCCCAGCACCCAAGGAGTGGAGGCAGGAGAATTAGAAGATAAAGGTCACCCCAGCTACATACCAAGTATGAGAGCTATGAAGGAGAGAGAGAGACAGACAGACAGAGAGAGACAAAGACAGACAGAGACAGAGACAGACTAAGCCTTCTCCCAGAAATCCCGCAATTCACCCCATCTACAAACAGAGCAGAAACCCCTGGGCTTTGGGAGTCTCCCCGCATGGGTCTCCAGTGAACTCCTGCTCACACCTAGAAGGTCGGGACACGTTTGAAGTGCTGGAAAAACACTAAGCAGGAAACACAAAGAGTCCAGGAAAGAAAAACAGACAGCAACACGGAGCCAAGTGCAGGGAACTGGACTCCTGTTGATCTTGACCCAAGTCCAGTTTCAGCCCAGGCAGGACGAGAAGACCATGTCCAGGAAACCTGAAGCCGAGGGGAGGAAGGGTAGAGCCACAAGTCAAGTTCAGGACTCCCGTAGAAAAAGATAAAGGTTAAACGGGGAGATGGTGGCACAGGCCTTTAATCCCAGGACTTTTGGGAGGCAGAGGCAGACAGCGCTCTGTAAATTTGAGGCTAGCCTGGTCTACAGAGAGGGTTTCAGGACAGCCAGGGTTACACAGAGAGACCCTGTCTAAAAAACACCCCCTAAAAGATAGCCTAATTAGATTATTGTACAAAAGGGTGGTTTCCATGTGGCTGGTTCTTTACTCTGTTCACGGTAAGGAGTGGATGCCTGCGTAACTTGGAGCGGAGATTTCACAGCTACAGCTGACAGTCGGGTGTGAGGAGGAGCCCTGAGGCACCGGCTTTGTGTGCTTGCTGGTTTTGTTGTACTGGGGGTTGAACCGAGAGCCTCACATGTGGTAGGCAAGTGATCTACCACTAAGCTACAGTGTAGCCCTGATACATACAATTGATGTGCCTTATTATTTATGTGTTGGGGAGGAAAATGCATGATGGGTGTGGAGGTGCAAGCACAGCCTGCAGGAAGCAGTCTCCTTCCATGATGTGAGACCCGGATGTGGAACCCAGGTCTTCAAGGCTGATGGCAGATGCTCTTCTCTGCTGACCCATCTCACTGGCCCTGTAGATATAAAATTTTTACCAGGCAGCGGTTGTGCAGATCTTCAATCCCAGCATTCTGGAGGCAGAGCCAGGCAAGATCTCTGTGAGTTTGAGGCCAGCCTGGTCTACGAAGTGAGTTCCAGGACAGTCAGGGCTACATAGCAAGACCTTGTCTCAAAAAAATCATCAAAAAATTGTTTTTCAGTGTGTGTGTGTGTGTGTGTGTGTGTGTGTGTGTGTGTGTGTGTGTGTGAGCTGAGAAGGCTAAGGGTATAGATTCCCTGGAGTTGGGGATACAGGTCACTGTGAGCCACTTGACATAGGTAGGAATCAAACATGGTCCCCTGAAAGAGCAACACACATTCTAAATCCATGACACCCCCTCTCTCCAGCCTCCTTAGCTGTAACATTTTAGAAGCAAAATCTTGCAAAGTTCAGGGTAAAGCTTTTGCCTCCCACAAGCAAGCTTAAAAGAGTCCCGGTTGTATTATCATATCAAGGCTAGCACCCCCACATTTAAAAGCAGAACCCTGGAAGCAGTCCACAAAGCAAGATGAAAAACAGCGGCCACCTCAAACAAATGGCCAACGTCCCTGACATATGTACAGCTTTGAAAAGTAAAGAGACACAAGCAGTCACTCCCATAAAAGGAAATGGTAAGAAGATGTTGAACCTCGCTTTCTAGTAAGAAACACAAATGCTATGGCACTGTGTCCTGCCTATCTGACTGGGAAGAAGACGAAGGCTGCCGCCGTTAATGGCTGGCAACGCTGTTGGGGTCAGGACTCAAGGATATTGTTGGTGGGGACGCAAAAGAGGCAACTCAGTTGTTGGGGGTGGCTAGGGGTGGCAATAATCAGCAGAGGTACACACACACACACACACACACACACACACACACACACACACACACATCCTTTTAACGACCCATGGGAGGCACTTGCAGTAGTTTTTGAAAACCGGTAAGTTCCACATGAAGTAATTCCACTTACAGAAGTGACTCACACCCTACAAGTGAAAAGAGAAGTGACAGAAGGTCCATCTTGCAGGAGGCAGCTTGTGAGCCAGCATGCGTGCGCATCACCTGTGAGGAGGCTGAGGGAGGCAAGAACGGAGCCCTCTCTCCGCTCCTGACTGTAGATGGAGTCTGCAACTGACCATGAGATCCGTGGGCAGGGGACTGTGTAGCACGGTGCCTTAGAGACAGGGCTGGCATAACTCAAGACTAGGAAGCTCCAAGAGACAAAAGAGGAACGGAGCTGACAACGGCAGCCTACGCCTATAACCCCAGCATTTCAGGAGGCTGAGGCAGGGGAACCACCACGAGTTCAAGGCCAGCATGGACTACAACACGAAGAGGGCTGCGGGTGTTGCTCCCTTGTAGAGTATTTCCTTAGCTTGCCCAGAGACCTGGCTTTGGTTTCCCCTCACAGAATAAACTGGGCCTGGTGCCAAACATCACTGACCCCAGCACTCAGAACGTACAGGCAGGAGAATCAGGGGTTCAAGATCACCCTCAGCTACATGGTGAGTTCGAGGAGACTGCTGAAAACCAAACAAAAAAGCCTACCCCAAACCAAATAAAAAGTGCCGACTACTATCAACTATTACCACTCGTTCTGTCTCCTCTGGAGTAATTGTAAAATCTGGCACGTTTGCCTCCCCTGCCTCTTCTCACCTCTCTCTCTCTCTTTTTGGGGGTGGTGGTCAGGACTGTTGGGATTAAAGGTACGCAGCACCACTGGCCTCAACTAATCCTCCTGCCTCAGCTTCCTGGGTGGCCAAGGTTGCAGCCTGTCCTGGCTGGGGACTCCATTTTAAACAGACGAACCATGTCCAGGACACAAACGCTCTTCACTCAGAATACCTAGAGATTAGTTCTTTTTTAGGTTTATTTGTTTATTTATTTATTATGTATACAGTGCTCTGCCTGCACATACACCTGCAGGCCAGAAGAGGGCACCACATCTCATTATAGATGGCTGTGAGCCACCACATAGTTGCTGGGAATTGAACTCAAGACCTCTGGAAGAGCAGTCAGTGCTCTTAACCTCTGAGCCGTCTCTCCAGCCTTACCTCCACTTGCCACCTACTGCGATACCTAAGTGGTGTTTCCTCTCCTAGTCTCATCTGCTGCCTCTGTGAAAAGTAATAATTATACCTTATCTGCCCAGGACCTCGGATATTTCCAGCTGGCTACCTGCTCTGGGCGGTTCCCCTCCATTAGTCACTGTACAAAGAGGAAGCTGGTCAGAGCTGATCTTGTTGGAGGATGCTCTTATGTCCTGTGTATTCAGATACTGATTTCTGTACCCAGAGACCTGGCTGCAGTCTGGACATTGTCACTGTCATCTCCAGGAAGCGTCTCCTGTCTCAGTGTTGGGTGAAATTCATTCTCCATCACCTATTATTGGTTAATAAAGAGCTGAGGAGCAGCCAACAGCTGGCAGGAGAGTTAAGGCAGGGCTTGCAATCCCAGGGCTAGAGTCTAAGATTGACAGGTAACAGGCTGCATATAGTTGGGTTAAAGTAGCTGAGAATCTATCTGCCCAGCGCTAGTGCCACAAGCTTAAAATAAATCTAAAAGTTCTCTGTGTCATTATTTGAGAGCAGCCTGTCTCAAAGAAAAATCTCATTTTAGAGCTAATGAGAAGAAGCTGGTCAAGGTGACCTGTACGAAGAGCAAGTTCCCTAGTTCAGGAATCATAAAAGAGTAAGGTAAACGGAATGACAAATATTATGATATCAGAGGGCTGGAGAGATGGCTCAGCGGTTCAGAGCACTGGCCACTCTAGCAGAGAACCCACGTTCAGTTCCCAACACTCACAACTGTCTGTAACTCTAGCCTCCAGGGGATCTGACACCTTCTTCTGGCCTCTGGGGATACCAAAGTGTGTACCTACACACAGGCAGGCAAAACTCACACACACACACACAAACACATACATATTAAAGTAAATCTTTTTTTTTTTTTGAGGTAAGGTTTCTCTGTGTAACCTTGGCTGTTCTAGACTCCCTTTGTAGACCAGGCTGGCTTCGAACTCACAGCAATCCACCTGCCTCTGCCTCCCAAGTGCTGGGATTAAAGGCCTGTGCCACCACGCCCAGCTAAGGTAAATCTTTTTAAAAAGGAAGTTCAAAATGTCACATAGAGGTCAGCTTTGGGTACAGGATACACTTTCTTTCTCTCTCTCTCTCTCTCTCTCTCTCTCTCTCTCTCTCTCTCTCTCACTCATTTCAAGTTCCTACTGCATACCGAGTGCTGGGCCCTTCACAACATCCAATTTGAAACCTTCAAGAACAAACAAGGGATTGGCCAGCTCAGGTGGTTCAGAGGATAAAGGCACTGGGTTCCATGCCAACACGCACGCGCGCGCGCGCACACACACACACACACACACACACACACACACACACACACACAAAACCTGCTTCTACGGTGAGCAACAGCCCTTACCTCAGTACCCACAAGCAATCACATCTAGAATTACTTCCGGGCGATACCGTGGCCCGGGGCCAAGTACCAGGCTGAGTGGTGTGATCTGGGCACTGAGGAGGCCAGAACGCTTGCTTTGAGGAACTGACTGGCCTAATCTCTCAAGCATGCCCAGCCAGGAAGTTCTGTTCCTACCTGAATTCTAATAGCTCCACGGACATCTTCACAGACACTGAAGCAAACAGAAACGTCACACAGTGACTGTACTAGATATCCGTAGCAAGGAAACACACGCAAGCAAGTACTTGTGTGCCATGTGTGTGTGTGTGTGTGTGTGTGTGTGTGTGTGTCCATGTGTATGTGTGTGTCCGTGTGTGTCCTTTTGAGACAGAGTCTCACTGGTGAGCCCCAGATGGCCTTGAGATCACTCACTGAGATTTCTGTGAGTTTGAGGCCAGCCTGGTCTACAAAGTGAGTCCAGGACAGCCAGAGTTACACAGAGAAACCCTGTCTTGAGAAAACAAAAACAAACAAACAACAACAAAAAACCCAGCAACAACAAAAAACAAAACTTTGCTTCTTTGTGGGACCTAAAAGCTGTGACCTAAAGTTCTCCAACACTGTGACTGAAGACCCTGCATGCTGTCTGGCTGGAGCAAAACACAGACTCTAGGACTTTGCAATGTTGCAGACTCAGGGCCAAAACTATCTTGGTTTGTCCGTAGTGTCCTTAAAAGCCATTAGCTACCAACCTCTATCTGGCCTAACACCTTGAGGCCAGCAGGTAAATCTTCCAGAATGTACTGTTAAACCTAGCAGACCACTGGCCAAGCCTAAAGCTAGGCACGCCATCAGATCACCTCTGATAACTGAGGTCACCCGGAGCAGAGACACCCTGAACCCGGCTGTGACCCACCTACCAGGCGTCCCCACCAATGTGAACAGCATGTTCCTTAAATGCCTCTCTTTGGTTCTGTGACTGTTGAAGCTCAATACTCTGTTCTTTCTGCATGGAGACTATGTCACCTCTTGTCACCTGAACCGGGGTCCTGGGCCATGGTCGCTTGTACTTGGCCTAGAGTGAACTACCTCCAAGAATAAGCAGTGTTCTGCGTTAACACAGCAGCTGCTAACGCTGTCATCAGAGCGTGAGGAGATCGGAGACGGGATGGGTCTTGGGAATCTAATGCTGGGCATAGTGATCTTGCCGGAAGCCCACCCCATCATCCCAGGGTCAATACGGTTATTTGTGAGGAGGTCTGAGAAGCCGCTTCAGGAACTGTCTCCACTCAGCTCAAACATGCAGGGCTCAAGTGAAAGGAGGGCCCGTGGGTAAGATGTGGTCGGAAAACACAAACAGGAAGCAGGAGAAACACAATTAGGAAAGAACCAGAAAGCCTGGAGAGTTACAGCGCTCGCTCCCGGGGGCTTTGTGAAGGTCAAGCCTGGGTCAGCTTTTCTTCCAGGAGCACGGCCTGTGGAGTCCCCGCCAACCTCTCTCGCATGTCAGGACCTAGCAGCCGAAGGCAGAAATGGGCTTCAGGGTTGGAAGAGTCTCTGAACAAAGGTGTCTTGTGGGTAAGACTGGGGCAAGAAAGTGGGCGTGATGGAACATTCCTGGCACCCCAGAACTCAGGAGGTGCAGGCTGCAGGACCAGGAGGCCAAGACCAGCCTTGCCTACATAGCAGGTTTAAGGCCAGCACACACATACACACATACACATGTGTACACACACATATATGCATACACACATGCTCATGCACACATGAGCGCACACACACACACACACACACACACACACACACACACACACACACGCATGCACACAGAGTGGGCTTGAGGGGCTGAAGGCTGTTAACCTTCTGAGCACAGAGCCCATCTCAGTAGCTGATGCCTGATTCACTCCCCAGAGCATGTCTTACGAGCTATCCACACAGCCTCCGTCCCCTTCCTTCTTGACTTACTAGTGTATTCTGTTCAGTGACACCCAGATTTGTCACATGTGTGTCCTTCCTTGTACCCACCAAAGTCATTTTACACCTTGCTTTTTCTTTTTTTCTCCTTTCCGAATCATCCCCAGGGCCTTGCTCACAAGAGGCAGCCCTCAGCCCCCGAACATATCCTCGGTCCTGTACATGTCTCTTCACGGTAACAGGAAACAGCATTTAGGGAGAGCAGAGGCTTGAGAAAGGGCGGCACTGACCAGTAAGTGGCCACTCCTGGCCGAATCCCATGAGGAGGCTGTGCCAGAGCCAGCCAGAGCCAGCCAGAGCCAGCCAGAGTCGGCCAGAGCCGGCAGGTTGCCCTAGTGAAGCATGGCTCGTCACACAGTGGCCACAAAGGACACGATGGGTTTGTGAAGCTGCACTTGAGCTGGAGGGGGGCGTTTAACTACTCGCAGACATAAATAAATGTAAAATAAATGTAACTACAGCACATTATACACTTATACACACGCTCATGTACAACATTCACACAAAGATACACGGTCACATCTACTCATACACAAACACACTCATATAAATACAGTTCCCCCTCTGTCTGTCTGTCTGTCTGTCTGTCTCTCTCTCTCTCTCTCTCTCTCTCTCTCTCACACACACACACACACACACACACACACACACACACACACACACACACAGCAGGGCCTGCCCCATGCCAGCTGCTGGCACTGCTAAGACAGCCGTGGTCCCTGTCTTTCGGTGCTGTGTCCTCTAGTTGCCTGGGTGATGCCATCTTTAACCATCTTTGCTTGCCACCCAGATGAAACTCTTTACAGACCCTGCACTCCCCCTTGTAGCACATTTTGTATCACATTCGGCACCTCAGAGTCTTCCTTCCCACTTCCGGTGACCTCCAACAGGCCATATTGGGTGTGTTGTTCACTGTGCCTCATGTAGCACCCTAGAAAAACTTAGTCAGCCTTGTTTGGGTTTCAGATAGGAGCAGTGGGTGGGTGGCACAGGGGTGGAGTGCAAATACTAGGCGCCTTATCCTCTTTTTTTCCACAAGATTAGATTAGAGGGGCACAGCGCGTTTCCTCCCTGAGAGGGCTGCCCCTGCCCACCTCTGCCCAGGGGCTGTAACAGAAGAACCACCCTGCAGACAGGACCAGCCAATTCTAAATGTCATGGTGGCCTCACAGCCCTGGCACCCCCATCCAGTCTGGGGACCACTTGAACACTGTCTCAGGAGAGTCAGCAGCCCTGCAGCGTGTGCTGTACCCCTATTGTGTGTGGGTGGCCTGGAGGCAGTGGTGGCTCTTTCTCCTGCCCTGCATCCTGAGGTCACACATCTGGGAACAAGGCATCTGGGAGGGAGGGCATGGATACTACAGGGCTGGGAGCTCCTCGTGTCACTGTCTGGTCCATATTGGGGGTGCAGAGGCTGGGGGAGTCTGCCAGGAGCAACGGTCGGCAGTTCCTGCCATGCCTGTGCGCCGAAGATAAAAGGGGGTGACCTATGAGCCACATCACCTGCTTACCTACTGTTTGATCCTTCTCCAGAGGCCCGAGGAACACGTTAGCTGGGTGTTTGGATGCTTGCAGAGTTGCTGTACATAGAGAGACAGGGAGAGACTGGCAGGCCTGGTGGCACGCACCGAGGATCTCAGCACTTGGGAAGCAGAGGCCAGAGAATCGCCCAAAACTTCTAGGCCAGCCTGGGCTACATATGAGACACTGTCTCAGAACAGAAGTAAGGGCCACTCGTGCAGTGGGAGTGGCTGCTGCCAAGTCGGACAACTGCGCTCAGTCCCTGCATCCCACATGGTAAAGGGGGAGCCAATTCCTAGAAGTCTTCTGACCCTGTGTGTGTGCTGTGGTGCCCACCCCCACTCACACGCAAACCGAAAGTAAATGTTTAAAAAGGGAACATTTATATGTTAAATAGTATATACTCACCAGAAGGCTGGATTTATTTATTTATTTATTTATTTAGGTTTTTCGAGACAGGGTGTCTCTGTGTCAGCCTTGGCCGTCCTGGACTCACTTTGTAGACCAGGCTGGCCTCGAACTCACAGCGATCCACCTGCCTCTGCCTCCCGAGTGCTGGGATTAAAGGCGTGCGCCACCACGTCGGCTGGATTTATTTTTTATTTAATTAAAACAAAGTTCAGGAGAACCTCTGGGGCCCTGTCACAGCCCCAGCCCATGTTGCCTTTCACACAGAGACACTCCCTCCCTGGCTCCCCACAAAGGGAGGCCACTACTTCTGCACAGCACCTAAACTGACCCAGGAGCTGTCTGCCTGCACTTCCTAAATGCTGATAACCACGGTTCAGAGCTCTGGGGGTCTCTGCCCTCCACAGACCCTGCAGCCTGGTGATCTGGGGGCCTCTGCCCTCTATAGAGCCTATAGACTCTGTGATGTGGGGGGGTCCTGTCACAGCAGGGTACTACCTCCCTGGCAGTGTAGTCCTGGGCAGAGGCTCTGGCCCACAGTCATTCCTCAGAAGAAGAAGTCACCCCTCCCTGTGTTGCGCAGCCCAATTCACCCCAATACAGGTGGCCTTTCTAGTTGCTTCTGGAATCACTCCTCCCCACCATTTTTGCTGTGGTTGTTGTTGTTTTTAAATTTTTTACTTATTATGTACACAGTGTTCTTCTGCATGTACACCTGCACAACAGAAGAGGGCACCAGATCTCATTACAGATGGCTGTGAGCCACCATGTGGTTGCTGGGAATTGAACTCAGGACCTTCAGAAGAGCAGCCAGTGCTCTTAACCTCTGAGCCATCTCTCCAGCCCATTCCCCACCATTTTTGAACAACAGACCTTAATGGAAAGGTTCAATGCCTCCCCTGGAAGTTCCCATGACTAAAAACCCTGGCACTTTGTTCCCCTGTATTTTACAACCTCCCTCTGTGCACACACTTCCTGCCTTCCTAACAGATGTGTCTATCCTAACACAGTCTGTAACTAGCAGTGTGTGACCACAGGTGTGGGCCCTGTCCTCCTCGGCAAAAGGGTCAGATGGAGTTTCTACAGTCCCAGAGAAAACCTTTGTGATGTGCTGGGAAATTGGCTTGTAGGGGAGACAGAGCCCTGGGTCACAGGGGCCACCAATTCCTATTGTATAAACACGTCCACTGACCAGCTGGTCTGAGCTGGCTCCCTCTTGACAAAATAAGCAACAAATCTTCTGGAAGGAGCAGGAGGAAGGGGTCTTTGTGTCTGCTCCTCACATGCCGAGCCTTAGAAAGAGTGTGAACTTCAGGCTGAGGAGCTGGTACACTCAGCAAAGTGTTTGCCACACAAACACAAGGGCCACAGTTCAGACCCCAGTGCCCACACAAACATTGCTGAGGAACACACACACACACACACACACACACACACACACACACACACACACACACACGGGTAGAAAGAGAGAGACAGACAGGCATCCTGGAGCTATCCTCCTGCCTCAGGCCCCCAAGTGCCGAAATTAGAGCCACGTACCACCAGGCCTGGCTGCTCAGACATTTACAGCTGCGGTTGATGTGGCCTGGCATCTCAGAGATGATACACAGAGTGAGAAAACTATGTCCAAAAAAGGGACACCATACCACAGGCAGCAGCAGGGTGTCAGCTTACCCGAGGCCTGGGCTCATGCTGTCTGCATGCCTTGAATGCCACGGCAGCCAGCGAACCAGAGCCTGCTGAACAATAACACACTCGGGGAGTTATGGCATCCCGAGCAGCACACTGAGCTCTGGTCAGACACCCCGAAGAACCTTCCAGCAATAGGACACCATACAAGGAAGCCAAAGCGCTGTCTGGCGGGCTGGGGTAGGGGAGGAGGAGGAGGAGGAGGGACAGAAGTTCTGTTGCTCACCAAGAGGGAATCTCTGCCCTGATAAACGAAGAGACAGAGGACAGGGTTTGTGGGAGATGTGGAGCCTTGTGGAAAAGAGTTTTGGGCAACCTACGAAAAAGCATCAGAAACCTCGCTGTACAAAAGCTTTTGATCAAAATGAACGAGGGCCGAGGCTGGGGCACAGTGGATGGATGGAGTGCTCGGTAAGAATGCTGGGAGCCCTGGGTTCAAGTCCCGGTACCGCAGAGAGTGGGCATGGTGGTGCACGTCTGCAGTGCCAGCGCCCAGGAGGTAGAGGCAGGAGAACGGTGAGTTCAAAGTCATCTTCAGATACATAAGGAGTGTGAGGCCAGCCTGGGCTACAGGAGACCTTATCTCCATAGAGAGAACGGACCAGGTTTGAGCACATGTGACACTTTCCAGCTGCCCAACCCACACGGCTGGTTTACTTCTCGGAGTCTCCAACACTCCTGTGTTTACATAGCGCGGCTACTGGGGAAGACAATGTAAGAAAAAACAGGGATGGAGCCTTCTGCTATGCTAGAGATCAGCTTACAGACGATCCTTAAAGAGTAGCTCTCTTCTGAAAGCCCAGCATTCGGGAGACAGAGGCAGGAGGATCACTGCAAGTGTGAGGCCAGTCTGGGCTACTCAATGAATTCTAGGCCACACAGAGCCTACAGAGAGTGGCATTCTGTCCCAGAAGAAAATGCTAGAAACGTAAAGCAAGCATATTAATGCTGAGACAATTGGAAAGACATACCCCGCCCCCCCATCACAGCGCAGACAAAGCCCTAACTCGGGGCTGAAGACATGCTCGGTGAGCAAAGCCCTTGCTGCTTTTGCAGAAGACCTAGGTTTGAATCTCAGCACCTACATAGCAGCTCACAACCAATATACTCTAGTTGTCTTCGGGGCTCTGTGAGCACTGCGTGTATGAGATGCTGGTACCTACTCACAGACTCATGGACATTAAATAATAAAAAAAAGAAGAAGAATCCTTGCAACTCAATGAAAAATACAGATACCTCTTTATTTATTTATTTGAGGCTGGGATTCATGTAGCCAGGACTGGCCTTGGACTTACTATGTCTGTCTGTCCTTGGACTGTCCATCCTCCTGCCTCCAACTCTCAAGTGCTGGGGTTACAGGTGTGTGTCACCACACCTGGCTCAAATATATCGACTTACAAATGGAGAAGCTGAGCATTATGGCTGGCGCCTGTCACCCAGCTACTGGGGACACTGAGGTGGGGAGGGTTACAAGTTACAGGCCGGCATGGGCTACACTCTGAGGCCAGGGGTTGAGGGGAGGGAGGACGCGCTGGAGAGGCTGAATCATCTCACGTTGCTGGCGGGAACATTAAGTGGTGAACTCTGAAAACTGGAATTTCCTCAAAAAAGCTGAACCTGCTGGAGCCACCGTGTGACCTAAGACGACCTGTAAACATCACTCCTCCTCCCAAGAGGGACAAAGGCGTTTCACTCGGAGTCTGTGAGAGTGCCCAGGACAGTGTTCCTCACGGTGGCTAAAACGTGGACCATAGTCCACCGTGGCAGGGAAGGCGGGATGGCAGGGGCGTGAGTACCCCGTCGTGTCGTATCTGTGTGTAGTCAGGAATCAGAGGGGAATCCCGACACTCTGCTTGGTTCTCTTCCTTTAGTCTGGGACAGCTCATAGTGTGCTGCTGCTCACTTTCGGGGTGTTCCTTTTTGTCCCTGAAACACCCAGCGGTGTGTTCTCATGACCATTTTAGCCCAGTCAAGTTGACCATGTCACCCAAAGAAAACAGCCAGAAGGGATGCGTGGATGAGGACGTGGTAGAGCCACACGGAGAGCGTGGTGAGCAGGACAGAGAAGGCGCACGCTCCAACACGGATGAACCCTAAAACATCCTGAATACACAGATATGTAGAGACATCAGGGGTTGCCTGGGGCTTGAGAGGAAAAGACTTGTGAAAGAGTTCCTGTGACTATGTGTAGGCAGTTTTGTTTATGTAGCTCAGGCTGGCCTCCAGCTCAGAACAACTCTCCTGCCTCAGCCCCTACAGAGTACGGGGGATTGCAGGCATGGGCCGTCACACTCAGCTCGGTACACCGTCTTTTGAGGATAATAAAGATATTCTGAAGTTGATGGTGGCAACGGCTACAACCTACAGCAGCTACTCTGGATATTTTTCAATTCCATTTACCCTCTAAAAGGGCAAAACGGGGCCCGACAAGACTCCCCAATAGCTAACAGCTCTGGCTGCTCCTCCAGGGGACCTGAGTTCAGTTCCTAGCGCCAACACCAGGCAGCTCACAACTACCTGCAGCTCCAGGAGATCCGACGCCCCCTTCTGGCCCCTTCTGGCACCTGCATACATGTGGGTGTGTACACAGAGACACAAACATACACATAAATAAAACTAAATCCTTTTTGAAAGATGCAAATAAACGAAAGAGCAAATTGTCTGCCACAGTGACATATGGCAATCACCCCAGCACCTGGGAAGCTGAGGGATGGGGCTTGCCAATTTAATGAACTCCTCCCTGAAATTAGTTAAAAAAAAAAAAGTGGTGCTGAGACAATGGCTTAGTGGTTGTGAGTACTTGCTGCTCTTCTAGAGGACCAGAGAGCTTGATTCCCAGTACCCACACGGCAGCTCATAACAGTCTGTAACACCAGGAGACCTGACACGCTCTCTGACCGCCCGGGGCACCAGGCACGTGTATGGTGCGCATACATATATGCAGGCAAGACAACCACCCACAAACATTAAACAAAAATAAATAACTTTTTAAGTTTTTTTTTTTTTTAAAAGAGGGCTGGAGAGTTGGCTCAGAGGTTAAGAGCACTGGCTCCTCTTCCAAAGGTCCTGAGTTCAATTCCCAGCAACCACATGGTGGCTCACAACCATCTATAATGAGATCTGGTGCCCTTTTCTGGTGTGCAGGTAGAACGCCATATACTAAATAAATAAATAAATAAATAAATTTAAAAGAGCCTAGGTCGGGGTGGTAGCACACGTCTTTAATCCCAGCACTCAGGAGGCAGAGGCAGGAGGATCTCTGTGAGTTCTGGGCCAGCCTGGTCTACAAAGTGAGTCCAGGACAGCCAAGGCTACTCAGAGAAACTCTGTCTTGAAAAAGAAAACATCAACAACAACCAAAGAGCCAAGACGTGACTCAGTGGTCGAGCTCTGTCCTAGCCTGTTTGGGTCCTGAGTGAGGAGCTATGATAGCTGAAAAGGGAGTCTGCTGAGGGTTGCGCACGGTGAGGGCAGAAGCACAGGCTGGACCAATGCGGGGCACCTGTACCACCGCCTGGGAAGCCCGGAGAGGAGGAATGATGGTAAGCTTAAGGCCGGCTTGGACTACAAAGTAACTCTTTGACTCAGGAAAGAAAGAAAGGAAACAAAAACACAAAAACCTAAATTAAGCCATCTATTTCTCCACTGCCTACCATCACTGTGATGACCAAAGGGGATGAAATTAGCAGGCAGAGTCAGAGTGAGTAAGCTGGTGCAGGAACCAGGCCTGGGCACTGTGGCGAGCGAAGAGGGGAGGTGGGCACAGCTTAGCTTCGCCCTAATTAACGGAGCTTTGTTTAAGTGTCTTTCTCAGAGGAGCACGTTTCAAATCCCAAAAGCGAAGTTCTTCACCAGCCCAGCTCCGCCCTGTTGAGGACTTAGTGTGCCTGCAAAGCTTTCCAGGGTCGGGACCCATGGTTCTATTTTCTGTGTTTACCTTCGGTGTGTGTGTCTTTTTCCAGACGTCCCCTGCTTTGCTTACCTTTCCTCCGTCTACTCCCAATATACTTGAGTCTGTTAGTCACAAAAACCGTCTGCGATAAAGAAATGGTCCAGCCCCATGATCCGGGACCACCTGAGCTGCCCTTGGCCTTTGAATCTGATTTCCTGCCCTGAAACCTTCCCTGGAGTGATTCCTGCCTTGGCAAGCTGAGAGGCTCCTCCTCCAGGTCTGCTGGCCGGAAGTCTGTTTCCTGGGCGCCGAGCCGCAGAACCCTGGCCGAAACCCAGGGAGCTGACGTCACCCGTCCAGATGGCGGAAACCATTGCTCAACAAAAGGAAATTGATGCCAATCCCTCACTTCTCTGTGACCCTCCCCCTCCCCACCCCACTTCTCTCTCTGAGCCCTGAAAAGTGTTTTCCTAGACAGGAGGCAGCTGAGGAGCAGTCGGGTAAACAGCCCAGCCGGTCACCCCAGGCCCCGGCCCCGCCATGCCCCAGGCACGGTGTGTGAAGTGCACGCCTGGCCGCGTCAGCTGTCTAATGATGTCGTAAGGCTGAGCACTTTTTGCGGAGTCAGAAGATGTAAGTCCAGGTTCTGACCTTTGACACATCACTGCACTTCCTTTGATAGTGTTGGTTTTTTTTTTTTTCCCAACTATTAGTAATCGCGCCCTTCTCACTGGAGCTATAGTTGCAAGGTTGGAGTGACGTCATCTGTGTGAGAGCTTTCACATCCTGAATCAGATGGCAGTGCAGAGTTGTGCCTCTGGGTGCCTTCCTCAGAGAGGCCCGACCTGAGGAGGCAGGAGAGACGATGGCTGCTGCTTCTGTCAGTGTACAGGCGCGCCTGCCTCCAGGGTCCTAGCAACCTCCTACATCATTATGTCACTGGATGCCGCCACCGCCAGGTGCGGACCAGCTGTGCGCCGGATGAAAGGGCCGCCCCGCCCTCTCCCCAGCTCACGCGCTCTGTCTCTGACCCTGTCTTGTCTGCCTGCCTGCCTGCACGTCCAATCCTCCGCCTTTACCTTTCCTCCCGGAGGATCTAACTCCTCTCCCCTCCCTTCCCCCCAAATAAACTCCCTTATACTAGGTATGTTGCCCCTGAGCCAGGTAGCCGGCCCTGCATGGAGAGGGAGCCTGCCCGAGATCGGCTCTGCGCGTGTTTGACTTCTCTGTACCCAGTTACCATTCCGTCAGAGCGAGCCCGGTACACAGCAACGGGCAGGCGCTCCAGAAGAGGAAGCAAGAGCGTCATGAGTTCAAAGCCAGCTTGGGCCGGAGCGATGGCCACACCAGCACAAGGACCTGAGTTCAGATCCTTGGCATCCACATCAGAAGCCAGATGACAGGTACTGAGACAGGGGGATGAATTCCTGACGTTCATTGGCCATCAGTGCGCTCCAGATTCAGTCAGACACCTTGCTTCGCCGGGCGGGGTGGCGCAGGCCTTTAATGCCAGCGCTGGGGAGGCAGAGGCAGGCGGATTGCTGTGAGTTCGAGGCACACACCACCCCTGGCCCTTTTTTTTTAAAATGAGGTTTATTAAATCAGCATGAAGGAGAAGGAAAGGGGGGAGGGTACCCCAGAGAGACAGAGACAGAGATGGAGGAAGAGAGAAAGTAAAAGAGAAAGAGAGAGAGAGAGGGAGGGAGAGAGAGAGAGAGAGAGAGGGAGGGAGAGAGAGAGAGAGAGAGGGAGGGAGGGAGAGAGAGAGACCAGGTAAGTCTGTCCTTTTATATACTGGGCAGGGTTATGTCCCCATGGCAGGTAGGCGATGACATGACAGGTAGGCAGACTGAAGCAGAATCCTAATTCCAGTCTTAGGGAGGCTGAGGCAGAAGAATTGCTACTTCAAGACCAGCCTGGGCTAAACAGTGAGAGCCTGTCTCAAAAACAAAAACAAAACAAAACAAAAACCCCTAACAAACCCACAAATATTGCCTGATTCGGGGTACCCACCGTCCTTTCCACATGAAAGGTGGAGGCACTAAGATCAGGAGTGCGAGTTCATCCTCAAGCTGTGTCGAGAGTTCAAGCCCAGCCCGGGATACGTGAGACCCAGGTGAGATAAAGCGAGGTTGGAGAAGAAGGGAAGAGATGTGAAGAGGAAGAACCGGGGAGACAGAGCAGCCCACGTGAACCAATGCCCAGCCTGCAGCCAATCCAGAAAACTCAGGCGAGGACATCCTCCACAGGCCGTCTTACCCACTCCCAATGTGGAGACCCCTCCCCGCCTCCGCACTCTCCACACAGCAGACCTGCACTGTCCACACAGCAGACAGGGTAGTTTAGCTAACATCTGGGTGTGTTTTCTTGATCATGGTATCCAAGATTTCTCCTGGCCCATCCATAGGAAGACCAATATCTAAACGTGCCGGAGTCTGCAGCAGATCCCAAGTCCGCAGCAAGCCCTGGGTCCTTGGCAACCTCTCCTGAGGCCCAAGCCTAATCCAGGGACCCTGGTGCTCCGCCCCCTCTCCCTCTTGCTCTCGCTGACCCCGGGTTATGCAGAAATCCCTGAATCTCTAGGTTGGCCTGATTTATTTCTTCCCTTATTCTTGAAGACTCCTTCCCTTCACATCCCAAGTCTGGTGGGTGAGAGACTGGCAAGGAAGGTGACCGCGCGCCAATAGCCAAGCTTGGTTTTTGCTGCCTGTGGTTCAGGTAACCAGCTAATCAGGATCATTTCCATCTGCCTGGGCTGTTGGCCGCTTTCTTCTTATTTACTCCCTACTTCTCCTCTCCCTCATAAACTATATTAATCCTTCTCTCTCTCTCTCTCTCTCTCTCTCTCTCTCTCTCTCTCTCTCTCTCTCTCTCTCTCTTTTGGAGACAGGGTTTCTGTGTAGCCTTGGCTGCCCTAGACTCACTTTATAGACCAGGCTGGCCTCGAACTCACAGCGATCTGCCTACCTCTGCCTCCCAAGTGCTGGGATTAAAGGTGTGCACCACCATGGCCAGGCCTGTTAATCCTTCTTTTCCTCTCTTTATGTTTTGTTTGTTTGAGGCAGGGTTTCACTGTGTCACTCTGGCTGCCCTAGAACTTGCTGTATAGACCAGGCTGGCCTCAAACTCTCTACATAGCCAAGACTAACATTGGACTCCTGAGCCTCAGGGACAGTGTGTGTGAGTACGCTCGGCCTATGTGGAGCTGGTTGTTCTCAGTTTACAGATTTGGTGGCCAAGGTCCACAACTATGTGGTTTGCTTGATGTCCAGCAACTGTCAGATTCAAAGGCTGCACCCCTGTCTTTTGGTTCCTAAGAACTGCCCTGCCCATTTCACTGGAGTTTGAAGCTCTTAGGCCAAAGACTCCCCCAACCCCCACCCCGTCTTTGGAGCCCCCTGTGAGGTGGGCTCACCGGCACCCAGGGACCCACGCTTTTCTCCCCAGCCTCTGAATGTTGTCTGCGAGCAGCGTCAGTGCTTCCTCCGACATGGGAAGGTTGGCAAGACAGACACGTTTATTAGAGACACTTCCAGCTTGGGAGGCTGAGGCAGGAGGATTATGAGTTCAAGGACAGCCTGAGCCTCATGGGAAAGCGTGTTCCCAACCCTCCCTCCCAGCTCCTCAAAAAAGAAAGATTAATCACAAACTTAGGAGGAAGGGACAGGCAGATCTCTGTGAGTTTAAGGCCAATTGGGTCTACACAATGAGACCCTGTGTCAAAAGAAAAAGAAAGGAAGGGAGGAAGGGAGGGAGGAAGGGTCCAGGCAAAACCAGCTGCAGTGAGAGAAGCAGAACCTATGGCTGATTGGTGGGGGAGGAAAGAGGGTGCTGTGTATTGATTGTAAGGCGGAAGGAGGAAGTCTCCAGATGATGCTATCACCCCAGGAAAAGCCTCACCAGCTGCACATTCGAGATTCACACGCTTTGCTGTGCCTCAGTTATGTGTCGATAAAAATATTAAACGACAAAAGGCAGATGTCTACCATACAAAAGATTCCGTTCAGATAGTAAGAAAGAGTGAGTGGAAGAAAACACACAAAGAACGCTCAAAACTTAGCAAGAAGAAAACAAGCAACCTGCTGTAAAGACAGGAAAGAGCCAGTGCACACACTTGTTGTCCCAGTGCTCACACCTGTAGTCCCAGTGCTCACACCTGTAGTCCCAGTGCACACACCTGTAGTCCCAGTGCACACACCTGGAGTCCCAGTGCACACACCTGGAGTCCCACTGCACACACCTGTAGTCCCAGTGCATACACTTTTAGTCCCAGTACTCACACCTGTAGTCCCAGTGCACACACCTGGAGTCCCAGTACTCACACCTGTAGCCCCAGTACTCACACCTGTAGTCCCAGCAACTTAAAAGTTTGAAGATGCACCTGCAACGGCTATTCATGGCTGCCAACTTGATTACATATGGAGTTAACTAACCCAATGTTGGCTGGGCACACCTTCGAGGAATTTTTTTTTCTTAATTAAATCATGCGAAGTAGGAAGAACTATTTCAAAACTGGATCTTTGTGGAATGATCCACCCTTAGTCTAGACCACATGCCTGCTGGCGGCCTACATAAAGGACACGGATGGCGGAGGCTTGCTTTCATTGCCTGCTTGTTCTTGCCTCACTGGCAAGTCCATTCCTGCACTGACATGCAGCGTACACTGAAGACCAGCTGAGACATCCCGGAGTGAGCAACTACGGGATTCTTTTTGGTTTTTTTGTTTTTGTTTGTTTCACATCTGGACCACAGTTTTTCCTCCCTCCCCCTCCTCCCCATGCATTCCTCCTCCATTTCTCTTCAGGAAAGGACAAGCATCCGTGGATATCAACCAGCCATGTCATGTCAAGATGCACTAAGACCAGGCACCGAGGAGGAGGAAAGGGTCCCTAAGGCAGGCAGCAGAATCGGAGACAGCCCCTGCTCCCGCGGTAAGATGTCCCACAGGAAGACCAAGCTGCACAACTGTACCATGTGCAGAGCGTCCGTCCCATGCCGGCTCCCTGGTGGTGCGTCTGTCTCTGTGAGCCTTTCGGAGCTCAGGTGCAGCTACTGAACTCTTGCACCTTTCTTTGGTAGACAGTGGTTGTCAGATTAGCTGGGCCACAGTCTGCAAGCCGTTCCAATAAATTTCTCTTCTGTAGATTCATTCTGTAAGTTGTGTTCCTCTGGAGAACCCTAATACAGCATCCAAATCCCCCAAGTTCAAGGCCAGCCTGTGTAACACAGCAAGACATTAGTTCAGATAAATAACTCCAGAATCAAATAAACTGAGTGTGGAGTACGTGCCTATAACTCCAACACTTAGGAAGCAGAGGCAGGAAGATTGACACAAGTTCAATTATTTTCTCTAGACACAGAGTTCAAGGTCAAGCTGAACTATACAGGAAGACTCTATCTCAGAAAAAAAAAATAGGGTTGGGTCTCTGGCTCACTGGTCGAGCACCTGCCAGCCTGTGAAAGGCCCTAGTTTCAATTCCCAACACTGTCAGAAAAAACAAATTTAGGACTGGATAGGTGTCTCAGCAGATAAAAGTTTCCTGTTCCCAGCACCTACGTCAAGTGGCACCACCAACATCCAACTCCAGGCGAGGGTGGGGTGGGCGTAAAGCCCTCTTCCAGCCTCCACAGGCACACTCACACATGGCATTCAAAAATGTAGGCACATACAGATATGAATAAATATTTTAATTAATTAATCGAGCAAAAGAGTAACTGGGAGTGGTGGCGCACACCTTTAATCTCAACACTCAGGGAGGCAGAAGCAGGCAGATCTCTGTGAGTTCAAGGCCAGCCTGGTCTACAAAGCGAGTCCAGGACAGTGTGGACTACAAGAGAAACTCTGACTTGAAAGAAGAAGAAGAAGAGGAGGAGGAGGAGGAGGAGGAGGAGGAGGAAGAAGAAAAAAGAAAAGTAAAGAAATCCTGTCTCTAAATGAATAAATAGATAAATAGACAGACAGACAGACACTGGCCAAAGCCCAGTGTTTGCTTCGTAGCCACTGAACAGGTGCCCTTGACCGAGCAAAGGAGCTTTCTAGCAATCTAGCAAGTTACCAGTTACACAGAGACAGGCAGCTGGGAGGCCCGTGCCCCTCCCCGACCCTGTCTTGCTCAGCTCAGGGCTGGGGCACAGGCTCTCCCTGTTATCTCCAGCTCTCCTTGGATAGGAAGAGTTGAGCAATCCGATGAGTTTACTGCTGCTGATATTTTAACTTGTTTTTCTTGTCTTTTTTGGGGGGGTCTCTCTGGGAACCCCAGGATGGCCTCTAGCTTATAAGGGTTCTCCTGCCTCGGCCTGCCACACCACCATGCCCAGTTTTCTTGTTTGTTTTGTTCAAGATAGGGTCTCACTTGGGAGGCAGCGGCAGGCGTATCTCTGTGAGTTCGAGGCCAGCCCGGTCTACAGAGTGAGTCCAGGACAGCCAGAGCTGTTACACAGAAAAACCTTGTCTCACATCTGCCCCACTTCCCCCCCTCCTGCCCCATGACACCAATAAAAAAGAAAAGAAAGAGACCTATCTCACTATGTAGCTCTGGCTGGCCTGGAACTTGGCTTTTAGACCAGGCTGGCCTTCAAGTCCTAGAAAGCCACCTGCCTCCGCCTCTCAAGTGTTGGGACTAAAGCCACCATGTCCATCGTCATCTTAAGTTTTGAAACTTTGTTTCATCTACTTGAAGGTTAAAAACAAAGCCATGATGCAGTTGGTGCATAGCTACAATCCCAATGCATGCGATGTTGAGGCAGGGGATGACTCAAGTTGGAGCATCATGCAGCTTTAGGACATGGGACCTGGGTGAGTGGAGCCACAGGGACTTTTAGAGGGTTAGTCAACCGTGCCTCCAGCCTTGCTGTCTGATCTTCACCTCGTGGTCAGTTTTCACCAGCATGAACTCTGTCATGCCCTCCCCAACCAAGATGGACTCCTGTGCCCTCTAAGACCGTGAGCCAGGATGAACTCTCCCACAAGTTGTTTGTCAGGGATTTTGTCACCATGATGCAGAAGTAACACTTGCCCGGAGTGGTGGTGCACACCTTTAATCCCAGCACTTGGGAGGCAGAGGCAGGCAGATCGCTGTGAGTTCGAGGCCAGCCTGGCCTACAGAGTAAGTTCCAGAAAAGCCAAGGCTACACAGAGAAACCTCATCTCTAAAACGAAACAATAACAATGACAAAAATTAAAATCCAGAATCTTTAAAATTCAAAGTCTTTCAAGTGTGGACTACTGTAAAAATCAAAAATAAGTTAAATCTTTTCTTAGTTCAAGAGGAAAGAACCAGGACACAGTCACAATCTGAACAAAACCGGAACTTCAAAAGTGTAACTAGCTCAGTGTGTGGTTATCTGGGGTTCACTCACAGTCTTGTGGACTCCTCTAAGGACTTGGGTCACTCTCTGGCTCTGCCCTCTGCAGCTCACAGCTTCTATTCTAGGCTCCGGCCCGCTGCACCCACTGCTGCCTGTCTTGGTGGTCATCCTGTGCTACAGGCATTTTCGTTTGTTGTTTTGTTTTGTTTGAGACAGGGTTTTCCTCTGTGTAGCCTTGGCCGTCCTAGACTCACTTTGTAGACCAGGCTGGCCTCAGTGCAGGCATTTTCAAACCTGCTGGGGTCGCCTGCTACAACTGGGCTGCACTTTCACCAAAGGCCTCTCCTGGGGGAATCCGCAGACTCCAGTGCCAAGCCCCAGCTGCTCTCCATGACCCCTCCGTGTCCTCCGAACCACTGCTACCTGGGTGGCTCTTACCCTCCCAAGTTCAGCCGCCAGCACAAGTTGCAATCTTGATCACCTGGAACACAGCTTCTGTGGCTGACCCTGAGGAAACACTTCCCAGAAGATCCCACCTCAGCGATGCTGGCTTCTTCCTCATCACAGCTGATTCTGCAGCCCCAGCTGGCCGGCATCCATTGTCCCGCCGAAGCAAAGGTTTCACTTTAGTGATTTTTGTCTCTTGTCAGTCACAACTAATTCTTCAGCCCAGCTGACCAGACACCACAGACTCTTCACAGAAACAGCCCAGTAGCGCACGCCTTTAATTCCAGCACTCAGGAGGCAGAGGCAGGCGGATCACTGTGAGTTTGAGGCTAGCCTGGTCCTCAAAGGGAGTCTAGGACAGCCAGGGCTACACAGAGAAACTCTGTCTCGATAAACCAAAAAAAAAAAAAAAAAAAAAAAAAAAAAAAAAAAAAAGAAAGAAAGAAAGAAAAGAAACGGCACAGTAGAGTCTTTGCTTCCTTCTGAAACTTCACAGGCTGGCCCTCCATCATGTGCCTCTCTCTCTCAAAACTCCTTTCTCCCAAGCTCCCACAGAACAACAGCTCACCAAGCTTTGAGCACTCGGTGTGTTTTCTAGTGCAAAGTTCCAAAGTCCTCCCCAAGTCCTCCCCAAATCAACGTGGTCAGGTCTGTCACAGCAGTACCGCACAATCCTGGTGCCAACTTCTGTCCTACTTAGGGTCACCATGGCTGTGATGGACCACAGTGACCAAGGCAACGCAGGGAGGAAAGGGTTTATTTTAGCTTACACTTCCAGGTAGCAGTCCATCCCTGAGGGACTCAGGGCAGGGACCTGGAGGCAGCAGCTGAGGCAGCGGCCATGGAGGGTGCTGCTTACTGGCTTGCTCTTCATGGCTTCCTCAGCCTGCTTTCTTAATTTGTTTTTTCAAGTCAGGGTTTCTCTGTGTAGCGTTGGCTGTCTGGATTCGATTTGTAGACCAGACTGGCCTCACACTCACGGAGACCCGCCTGCCTCTGCCTCACGATTGCTAGGATGAAAGGTATGTGCCACCACGCCGGCTCTCAGCCTGCTTTCTTACAGAACCCAGGACCCAGCTCAGGGGTGGCGCCACTCACAGTGATCTGGACCCTCCCCTATCAATCACTAGCGGAGAAGATGCCCCACAAGTGGATCTTAGGGAGGCATCTTCTTACTCGAGGTTTCCTCCTCTCAGATAATGCTAGCATATGTCTGGTCAACATAAAACTACCCAGCACAGAGTCCAAGTTTCTTTTAACTCTAAGTTGGCATCCCCATAGTTCCTTCTGCATGGCCAATTATCTCATGAGCATAGCCCACAGCACTCTGCTGGTTAATCATAAAGAGATTTTAAAGGGTGCCTTGGTAGAGATGCACAGCGTGGGGTGTGGGAGGACAAGTGTTGGGGCTCCGTTCCGGCTATACCCGCAACCCTCCGGTGGCCCCTGATCCAGTCTCCCAAGCGTGTCGTTTTGGGTCTTTTCAGTCAGGGTCTCACTGTGTAGCCCTGGCTGGCCTAGAACTCGCTGTGTATACCAAGCTGGCTTGGAACTCAAGGTGAGATCCTCCAGCCTCTGCCAGCCCGGTGTGGGACCACAGGTGTGGGTGCTACCACGTCCGCTTGCATAGGCACAAGTGGGGCTTGCGCACCACAAGAAAACAGCACTGCACAAGAAGGATACAGCCTGCTCCTGAGACTGGGGCCCGCCATCACCTGCAGCCCCTGAGACTGGGGCCCGCCATCATCTGCAGCCCCTGAGACTGGGGCCCGCCATCGTCTGCAGCTCCTGAGACTGGGGCCCGCCATCACCTGCAGCTCCTGAGACTGGGGCCCGCCATCACCTGCAGCTCCTGAGACTGGGGCCCGCCATCACCTGCAGCTCCTGAGACTGGGGCCCGCCATCGTCTGCAGCTCCAGGGTCAAGGGTTCCAAAGGCCTCTTCTGGTACCAATGGGAATCAGGCATATATGTGATGCACAGCCTTATATGCAGGGAAATACTCATATACATAAATAATAATAATAAATCAACTAATTAAAATTATTTTTAAATAGAAAAGGCAAACAGGCTGGGGCTGTAGCTCAGTTGGTAGAGCGACTACTGCTTTAGACAGCAGCCAGCATGTAAAGCTAAGTACGGTGGTGCAGGTCTGAAGGGAGGTAGAGGCAAGAGGGTCAGGAGTTCAAGGTCATCCTCAAACACAGTAAGTGTGAGGCGAGCCTGGCTTACAAGAGGCCCCATCTCAGAAGGGAAGGAGAGAGGGAGGAACTAAAGAGAGAGTGTTGAGCAGCTATGTGGGTGCTGGGAAGCAAAGGCAGATTGTCTGCTGTTGCAGCCACTGAGCTGTCCCTGCAGTCCCATTGAAGCTTGTGGGAGTTTTAAGCCGGGGAAAGGCTGTCTGGGATGGCTCAGTCTGGCTTCAAATAGGTGAAGGGATCTAAGGAGAGCAAGGCCAGAGAGCAGAGGTGGGAGGTGAAGGTGGGCACTGGGGTGGGGGGTGGAGCATGTGGACATGAGAAAAACATGGAAGCCGGGCGGTGGTGGCGCACGCCTTTAATTCCTGGCACTTAAGAGACAGAGGCAGGCGGATATCTGTAAGTTCAAGGCCAGCCTGGTCTACAAAGTGAGTCCAGGACAGCCAAGGCTACACAGAGAAACCCTCTCTCGAAAAACCAAAAACCAAAACAACAAAACAAAAAACAAAAGCAAAAACAAAAAAACATGGAAGCCGGGGAGATCATTATAAGGGAAAACCAAAAGATGTGAGGATTTCCAGGCAGAGTGGTACTTGGGAGGCGGAGGCAGGTGGATCTCTGTGAGTTCCAGGTCAGCTAGGGCTACCTACTGAGACCCTGTCTTAAAAAAATAAAAAGATGTGAAGATTCCCAGAATAGGAGGAGGAGGGGAAGGAGTACACTAAGGGTTCCTGAGGCAGAGTGGACGGAAAGGGCCCGGGCGCTAGGCTAGGAGCGCGAAGATCCAGGCTTGTTCTGCTGTGGCTGTGGTCACTTAAGACAGCATCTCCAGTAGCCTAGGTTGGCCTCACACTTGCTGCGTAGCCCAGGATGACCTTGAACCGCTGATCCACTTGCCTCTACTTCCCAAGTTTTGGGGTGACGGCATGCACCTGGTTTATGGGGTGCTGGGCATGCTAGACAGACACCCTACCGAGAAAACTCCACCCCCAGCCCCTATGCGAACAATTTTGGTGAGTTCTTCAAAGGGTTGCTAAGGAATCTGAGTCTTGTGTGTGGAATTTACAGGGATTGCAGTTGATAAGGTCACATCTTAGGTCATAGGCATGCAGGAAATTAGGGTATCTAAACAGAAGTTATTAACTTTAAAAAAAAGCCTAAAAACAAAGAAACAAACAAAAGCTACTAATCTCCTTTGTGAAATTCCAGGAGAGGAGGGAAAAAATACCCAAGGTCATATATGCTGAGTCCTCAAGCCTGATTCATTGCTATTTCAACTTTTTTTTTCTTTTCTTTTCTTTCTTTTTTTTTTTTTTTTTTTTTTTGGTTTTTCGAGACAGGGCTTCTCTCTTTTTTTTTTTTTTTTTTTTTTTTTGTTTTGTTTTGTTTTGTTTTTTCAAGACAGGGCTTCTCTGTATAGCTTTGGCTGTCCTGGACCTGGACTCACTTTGTAGACCAGGCTGGCCTTAAACTCAAAGCGATCCACCTGCCTCTGCCTCTCCAGTGCTGGGATTAAAGGTATACACCACCATGCCCAGCTTATTTCAACATTCTTACTTGAAACATCTCTATGTAAAAGAAATATTGTCTCTATGTTGGCAACTTCCATAGCAAATGTTAATTGTTATGGAATTCTTTTTTTCTGGGGTTTGTGTGTGTGTGTGTGTGTGTGTGTGTGTGTGTGTGTGTGTGTGTGTGTATGTGTGTGTGTTCTTTTTTTGTTTTTTGTTTTTTGGGACAGGGTCTCTCTGTGTAGCCTTGGCTATCCTGGTCTCACTTTGTAGACCAGGCTGGCCTGGAACTCACAGGGATCCACCTGCCTCCGCCTCCCGAGTGCTGGGATGAAAGGCGTGCGCCACCACTGCCTGGCTATTATTATTTTTTATTACATGTATTTACTTTCTGTGTTTGGAGAGGGGGCGGTTTCCCATGTGAGGTGAGGCCAGAGGTCTCTTTCCACCCCGTGGGTTCCAGGGATCAACTGAAGTTCGAGGGCTACAAACGCCCTCACCCACTGAGCCACCCTGCTGCCCCTTGTCAGCACTCTTGGCAAGAGGCTTCAGCAGGATTCCAGGACGTGGGAGCCCCTTCCACATCCCCGCAATACTCTGCCTTTCTCTGCCGGATCGGTTTCCCTACCTGTCACTGCGTTACTACTGCCCTGTCTCAGAGACCTGCCGCTTCACAGCCCTAACCCAATCCCATAATCCCAGATCCTGTGGGGCTAATTCGTTAACAAGGGCAAGAATTTTAAGAGCGGTGTTAAGGCTGCTTAGATGGCCTAGCAAGAGGTCCTACAGAACGCCTGGGCTTGGCTCCCAGCATCTGTCACAGGTGGCCCACTTCCGCCTGTAACTCCATTTCCAGGGGATCCGACACCCTCACCAGTCTCTGAGGACACCGTACGCATGTGATACACACGAGCTCACATAGGAACACATACACAATAAAGTAAATTATCTTAAAAGGGGTCGTGTCACTTCCCCAGGATTCTGCCGACTGCCTAATGTTGGCTATACTTGGAAAATATACATGGAACTCTTATTTACTGACCTTTCTTTCTCAAAAGGCTGAGGGGCTCCTTGGGAACAGGAACCTCTAGCTCAGTGTCCTGTCTCAGGTGCACCACAGTTGATTGGCTGTGTTTGTCAAGTTAACTCTTTTATGTGTTTGTGTGAGTCTGTGTGTGTTTGTGTGTGTGCACACGGACATGTGCACGTGGGTGGAAGAGGCTACTGATCCCCTGGAGCTGCCTTGACAGGCCATTGATAAGGGAGAAATCAAACTTAGGTCCCCTGAAAAATAAGTGTTCGCATTTTTGGTTTGTTTGTTTTTTTCTTGGTGGGGGGTGGATTCAGACAAGGTTTCTCTGTGTAACCTTGGCTGTCCTAGACTAGCTTTATAGACAAGGCTGGCCTTAACTCACAGAGATCCACCTGCCTCTGCCTCCCCAAGTGCTGGGATTAAAGAGGCATGCACCACCACTCCTGGCTCCAGTATGTATTCTTTATTTAATTTTGAATTTACGTGCTTTGGTGTAGGCGTGTCAGATCTCGGAGTTACAGACCGTTGTGAGCTGCCATGTGGGTGCTGGGAATTGAACCCGGGTCCTTTGGAAGAGCAGGCAGTGCTCTTAACCGCTGAGCCATCTCTCCAGCTCCAGTATGTATTCTTAACTGCTAAGCCTTATTTAACTTATTTAGTTTTTAACACATTTATTTTTATCTACATAAATGTTTGTCTTCACATTTGTATAATGTGTACCCAGTGTGTGCCTAGTGCCCACAAAGGTCAGAAGAGGGTATAAGATCCCCAGAACTAGAGTTCAGGTAGTGGAGAGCCACCACATAGATGCTGGGAACCACACTGGGGTCCTCTGCAAGAGAAAAAGTGCTCTTAACCACTGATCCAACTCTCCAGGGTTGTGTCCCCCACACACTGGTTTTTAAGGACAAGATCCCAAGTGGCCCAAGCTGGCTTGGATCTCACCTTATGGCTGCGGGCAGCCTTGAACTTCTGACCCTTGTCATCTACCTCCTGAGTGCTGGGATTACCACACCCAGTTTATAGGGTGCCGGGGGGCTGAACCCAGGGCTCACTGCATCTTAGACAAGTATTCTACTCACTGAGCAACATGCTCACACTTTAAACTGATCTTATGAAGAGTAACTGAGGGTGGACACGTGGCTTTTCTAGGACAGTGTCCTGGTGCAACGTGTTAATATGTTTTCTGTATACTGGATGTTGTGCTGGTCAGTGAGACCCTTAGGATAAATAAGAGGATGCCAGGCATGGTGGCACACATCTGCAGTCTTAGCATGTATGAGGCTGAGGCAGGAGAATCATAAGTCTGAGGCTAGCCTTGGCTGCTTAGTGAGACCTAGCACGCGCGCGCGCACACACACACACACACACACACACACACACACAGGAATAAACAGGAAAGGCCAGTCTTAACCTGCACATTGAGCCGCGTATCCAGGAGACATATCAAACAAGAGGAACACAAATGACAGCTTATTTCTAGCGGTGGTCACTTCTCTAAGGAAAAGTACTGGGTTGTGAGTGTGTCCTGGGAGTCCCAGCTTGCGGGGGCGGAAAGGTTTCTCAAAGAACGAACTTCAGGACAGCAAGGATGGGATTCACCCACAGAGCGTGGGAGGGGAGGGCGAAGGAGGGCTTTTAGGAAGAAGGGGAAACTAGCATCCTGCCCTGTGCACCAGCCCCAACCCAGCACACAGGAGGCTGAGACAGAGTGTGGGGTTTGGAGCCAGCCTGGGCTACATGTCAAAAGGAAACAGGGAAGCGGGAGGCCTAACAGGCCTGCGTGGAGACCTGGAGCAAGGGGCTCTGGAGAGAATGCTAGAGGAAACACTGCTGTGAGCTGGTCTTGAGAACTGGTGGATATTTACGTTTTATGTCTAAATTTTCCACAATGAACGAACGCTCATTACTTTAAGCCTCAGCGGAGGGAAGGCAGTGCATGATGTGGGGAGAGAGGGTGTCTCAGAGGACGGTGCACATTCCAGGGGACTGATGACATAAATGGTGAGTAATTCCTGTGTAGGGGGACCAGGAGGCAGCGGGGCCAAGCCTGAACAAAGACACAAGGGTGACTCACACACAGTACAGTGGAGGCGGGCACACAGCCCAGGACAGTGCAGCCGGAGTGGCAGGGGTGAGAGAAGAGCCACACGCTCAACTCTACACAGGCTACATAGGAAGTTTCAGGCCAGCTTGAGATACATAGTGAGGCCCTTTAAAAATATATTTATTTGCCGGGCATGGTAGCGGCTCATGCCTTTAATCCCAGCACTTGGGAGGCAGAGGCAGGTGGATCGCTGTGAGTTCGAGGCCAGCCTGGTTTACAAAGTGAGTCCAGGATGGCCAAGGCTACATAGAGAGACCCTGTCTCAAAACACCAAAAAGAAAAAAAGAAAAAGAAAAAAAAAAAGGAAAAAAAAACCAAAAAGAAAAAAAAATTTTTAAATTGTATTTTAAATCATGATGGGGATGGCCTCACAAGTGTCCTGATCTTCTCACCACCAAGACCTGGTTTTTATGTGTGTACCACAAGGTACCCACTCAGTACCAACATAACCATGGTGGTACCTGCCCGTTTGTCAGTTTTTCAAGAGTGTCCCAAGTACCAGGAGCCTAGGAGGGCAGCTGAGACCAGCCCTAAGACAGGACTCTGTCCGTGCAGCCATGGGGAGGTCACCATCCCTTCTAGAGTGAGATCCAGTGCCGTGGCTGTTTGGGGTTCCTCGTGTTCCTGTGAGTAACCCCTCACCTGTGCTCCTTAGTAAAGCCAATAAGCTCATTAACTACCCAAGGTGGACTTGGGTGACATGGTGCTCTTGGTTTGGTGCTCAATAAAGAGGCAGACGTTTGTCTACATCTCCCCAGGCAAAGACTCCCTGAAGCATATATATACATACACATACAAATAAAGAAAATAGCTGGGTGTGGTAGTGCACACACACCTTTAATCCCAGCACTTGGGAGGCAAAAGCAGGCGGATCGCTGCAAGTTCGAGGCCAGCCTGGTCTTCAAAGGGAGTCCAGGACACCCAGGGTAAGACAGAGAAACTCTGTTTCAAAAAACCATAAATAAATAAATCAAAAAAAATTTTTTTGGTGTTTTCGAGACAGAGTCTCTCTGTGTTAGCCTTGGCTATCCTGGACTCACTTTGTAGACCAGGCTGGCCTCGAACTCACAGCGATCCGCCTGCCTCTGCCTCCCAAGTGCTGGGATTAAAGGCGTGCGCCACCATGCCTGGCTAATAAATCAAATTTAAAAATAATAAAATAAAGAAAAGCCTATCCAAGAAGACTCCGTGAGATTTGTGCCACAGATCCAGCAAGAGGTGGACCTCCTAGCTACATCAAGGGACAAGAAGGCCCTGTGCTTCCAGCCCCAACATCAGAAGTGGAAGGTGCGGTTTCAAAAGCCCTTCCTGATCTATCATCTCAAAAGAAGCTGCTAGTCTGGTGACATCCCTTCAGAGATGCAGCTGGAGATTGTTTGAGGGGGGGAAAAGAGCTCCAGCAAGGTCCAGAAACTGAAGCTTGAAACCAGCCCCAAGATCTGGCCTGGCCTGCTTCCGGTTGTCACACCGGCTCCCGATGCACCGCTGGCCTCTGCGGGGTTCTCTCCTGAGGGAGCTGAGGAGATGTTCCTGCAGAGGGGTCAGAATTGGCTGGCCTTCCTGACCTACGGGAACTGCCTCAGCCTCTTCCCTGTTTCCCCTCTCCCTGTGCAGGCCTGATGGCTCCTCCTGAACTGTCCCTGGGAAGATCCCATTACTGTCCCCTTCCCACCCTGTGCCCCTGCTCATCAACCAGGACCCTGAGGTGGGGTTGGAAGGGAGCTTCGTCCTGACTTCTCTCTCCGAATCAGAAGCTACGCTCAGCATGAAGGCTCTGCTCTAGGAAATCATATAAAGTCTTTTAAAATGAAAAAAACAAAAACAAAAACAAAAACATATTATTTGTTTATCCAGCTTCCCCAAAGTCTTCATTTTAATTCACCCTGACGTGTGGGCTGGGGAGGTGGCCCAGTGGTTAAGTACCCTGGCTTCTCCTTTAGAAGAACTGTGTTGGTTCCCAGCACCCCATGGCGCACAGCCTCCTGTAACTGGGGTTATAAGGAATCTGACCCCAGCTTCTGGCCTTTGCTGGCACCAGGCATGTGAATGGTGGTGCACAGACTTAGATGGAGGAAAGTCACCCACACACATAAAATGCAGGACCAGTCCCCGCCCATCACCCTCACCACCCTGCCCCATCACACCTTTGTGGTGGCCCTGTGCTGACGTGAGAAAGGAGGAGCCATTACCCTAAAGAGCTGGCTCAGATTGAAGGTGGTAATTTGTTAGTAAGATCAGCATATACCTGAAGACCGGGGGTCCTGTCACAGCCGAACGAACGCTTGGACCTGGATCTGGGCCAAACCGCTTTCCCTGCAGACCCTCGGTTACTTTGACTGAAATCCTCCCGTCGCTAGTTCAGGTCAAAGGGCACAGTATGTGGAAAAAGGATCCTCCCTTCCACAGCCATCTGCAGCAGTCCCCCATCCATGCTTTCACTGGCAGCAGGGTTCCAGGGTTACCCCTAAAAATGACAAGTGGAAATTTACAGAGATAAGCAGAGCCCATCGGTTCTACTGCTTTGAGTGGCGTGATGAAATCTGGTGCTCTCCTCCTCTGTCCCGCCCAGGATGTGAGTCACCGCTCTGTCCACTGGATCCGTCCTGTATACACTACTCACCCTGCGTCGTCATGGCCACGTGATCCGGGATCCCCTCGGGCGGAGGAGCCTCCTGACCTATGTTCAGAAAGTCTGTGGTAGTCCCGTGCTGTGCCTCAATCCATCCTGTCACCATAAAGACAGGAATGAGTGCTGCACTGTAAGCTATTTCAGGAGAGCAGGTTGCACAACTTTTACTACAGTATTACTGAAGTTATACTATTTGTTATACTTGTCATTAATCTGTTACCATGCCTGAGCTATGAATTGGATTTTGTCGTAGATACATATAATAAACAAATGTAGCTTATGGAGGACTGGGGGGCCAGTTTTAGACCTGCGCTGGAGGCCATGATGTATCCCCTAAGGTAAGGGACCACGGTGTGCAACCGTTCTGACCAATGGGGTGTGAAGAAAGTGATACAGTTATAACCAATGGGGTCTAAAGAAAGTGATACAGTTATGTTCAGGTGATGTTATGAGGCCTGAAAGATGGTTCCTGGGTGAAGGGACTTGTCCCCAAGCTGAAGCCTTAGGTGTGTACAGTTCCTCTCTGCCTTCCATACACAGAAAGTAAATCAATGGAATAAAAAGCTGAAAAAGGGGGCTGGAGAAATGGCTCAGTGGTTAAGAGTGCCACCTACTCTTCCAGAGGTCCTGAGTTCAATTCCCAGCAACCACATGGTGGCTCACAACCATCTATAATGAGATCTGCTGCCCTCTTCTGTAAAGCACTCATATGCAATAAATAAAGTAAATAATTTTTTTTTTAAAGCTGAAGAAGAAGAAGAGAAGGAGCTTGTTAAAGGGCCAGGTATAGTAATACTTTAGTCCTAGTACCCAGGAGGAGACAGAGGCAAAGGCAGAGGTAGAGGCAGATGGATCGTTATGACTTTGAGGCCAGCCTGGTCTATATAGTGAGCTGAAATAATAAAAAATAACTAAATAAGAAAGAAAGCCAACCTGACACAAAGAGTAAAAATCCCTGCCTGCCTGAGTCCAACACAATAGAAGGACAGAACCAACCTTCAAAAGGAAAAAAAAATTGTTAAAAAAAAAAAGAAGAAGAAAAGAAAAGAAAGAAAGAAAGAAAAAAGAAAAAAAGTTGTTGCCACACACATGTGTTTAATGGCAGCACTCAGGACCCAGAGACTTGAACTGTGTGAGTTCAAGGTCAGTGTGGTCTAATTAGCAAGTTCCAGGATAGCCAGGGCATACAGAGAAGGACCATGACTCAAAAACAAATAAAGTCATTCTTGGTTATTTAGCAAGTTCAAGGCCAGTGTGGGTCATACAAGACCCTGTCTCAGAGTGAGCAGGGGCATCGTTGGTCTCCCTTACCTGCTCTGCTTCCTAATGTGACTGTAACAAATAAGTCTCCTTTCTCTGCTTTTTTCTCTTAAAAACGTGAAGCTAGGGCGATGGCCCTGTAGTAGAGCGCCCTGTCCACAGGCGGTTCACACTGTGACTCGTGCCCCACAGGGTCCAACACCCCTCCCAGGCCCCTTGGGTGCCAGCACTCACACATACACAAATACAGACATACTCATGTAAGTATTGTTAAAAGTAAGATATGGGGGGCTGGAGAGATGGCTCAGAGGTTAAGAACATTGACTGCTCTTCCAGAGGTCCTGAGTCCAATTCCCAGCAACCACATGGTGGCTCACAGCCATCTGTAATGTGATCTGGTGTTCTCTTCTGGCCTTCAGGTGTACATGCAGGCAGAGCACTACGTACATAATAATAAATAAATAAATATTTAAAAAATATGGATAGCAGGCATGGTGATGCACGCCTTTAATCCCAGCACTCAGGACTCAGAGGCAGGCAGATCTACAGTGTGAGTTCCAAGAGAGCTGGGGCTACACAAAGAAACCCAGTCTCAAAAAACCAATAGTAAGCTGTGCAGTGGTGGCACACGCCTTTAATCCCAGCACTTGGGAGGCAGACGCAGGTGAGTTTGAGGCAAGCCTGGTCTACAGAGCGAGTTCCAGGACAGCCAGAGCTGTTACTCAGAGAAACCCTGTCTCGAAAAACAAAACAAAACAAAACAAAAACAAAAACAAACCCCAAAAATAAATAAATAAAATTTTAAAGGGATGTCATAAAATAAATATAGGGTTCTGGGGTGTAGCTCAGTGATAAAGTATACATCATGCATGAAGCCTGCATTGATCCCTAGTACTGAGAAGAAAAAAATGTGCCTTGCCTCTTAGCACCCAGGAAGCATGCAAGAGAAAGAAAAGCAAAGTAAAATAAACTAGACCTTCCAGGCGTGGTGGCGCACGCCTTTAATCCCGGCACTTGGGAGCCAGAGGCAGGCGGATCTCTGTGAGTTCAAGGCCAGCCTGGTCTACAGAGCGAGTTCCAGGACAGCCAGGGCTACACAGAGAAACCCTGTCTCGAAAAACAAAACTAAAACCCCTAGACTCATCCTACTGTAACCCTGTTCTTCCAGGGCCAGCAGATGCCTCAGAGCATTCTTCACACTTCCACATGCTCCCTCGGTTTCCAGTCCTAATTGAGACCCTGGGAGACCTGAGAGGCCTCCACAGCCACAGCCAGCACTCAGCACACTCCACAGGGGTGGAGGAGGCTCTGAGTGACTTCAAGCCTGTCCCCGCTAATCTGTTCTAGTGCCACCCCTGCAGGACCCTAGGACACGGCAAAGCCCGTCTGAGGCCACCGAGACTCGGTGGTGCTCTGGGCATTATGCAACCAGAGCATAAATTAATTCTAGACTGTTTGAGCAATATGCGAATTTCAGCTGGAGGTTCCCTAGTGACTGGGGCTGTAATCCAAGCTACTTGGGGGGCGGGGAGGGGCAGGGTTAAGGCAGGGAGGTGGCAAGTTCAAGGCCTGCTAGGGCTGCAGAGTGAGTTCCAGACAAGCGCCTGGGCCGCTTAGTGAGACCTTGTCTCAAAATTCTAAAAAATGGGTTGGAGAGATGGCTCAGCAGTTAAGAGCGCTTGCTCTGGTCTTGTAGAGGATCAGGGTTCAATTCCCAGAACCCACATGTTGGATTCAGTTCCAGGGAGTCGGATGCCCTTTCCTGGCCTCTCCAGGCACTGCACTCACCTAGTACACAAACATCTGTACAGGCAGACATGCTACACCTAAAATAAAAATAAGTATTAAAAAAGTTAAGAGCTCAGTAGAAGGGCATTTATCTAGCATGTATGAGGCCCAGGGTTCTGTCCCAATACCAAAAAGGAACAGAAAATAAAGTGCCCTAGGGAAGGTCCGTTAGAATGTCAGGCTACGGAATGTGAGCTCGCTGTGGCTTCTCACCCATTAAGCCATGAACTCTCAAAGGCCAGCAACAATTCCGAACAAAAACACTGTGACCTCTTCGACCCACTGCCCTTTGACTTCCGGTCCTAACAGAGGGTCCTTATCACACTATCAGCCTCTTCTCCCTCCCACCTGTCCCCTGACCTGACGTTTGTCTTCCAAAAGGATCGCCCCTCCGTCCATCTGCGACCTTCTAAGAGCTCCAAGCTTGTTCAAAATGTCACCCGTGTGTCATCACCCCCAAGTCCAGCATCTGTGTGTCTAATCTCATTCCTCGGATGTGAACCCCAGCCTCGGGCCCCCATGGCTGTTGTCAATTGTTTATTTCATTCCAACCTCGAATTCCGACACACTCAGCATGGATGCTCCACATTGTCAGGCCCCGCTCTGCCCCTCTTCAGTAGCCTCTCTGGGACAAGCTCCCAACAGACTTTAGGCAATGGTTAGTGTGAGCGCTCGAACACACACAGACATACACACAAAAGCACATACTCTACACATACATATCACACACACCCCACATGCACACATACTACACACATACTACACACACCCCAGATACCACACACACCACACCTACACACCACATGCACACACACATACCACACACACACACCACACACACATACCACACACAAACAAAAGAACATGCACACCAGATACACACACCACATGCACATGTACTACACACACACACACCACATACCACACATACCACACACATAGACACACCACATATACCACACACACAAAGGAACATGCACACCAGACACACACACACACACACACCCCACATGCACACATACCACATCCACACACATTTGCACTAAGGGAAACCTAACCCCTAACTCTGATGCAGTTTGCAGCCTGAGTGTGCGCCATCTTAGCTGGCCTCCCCTTTTACCTAAATCTCACTTCCTTTGGCCTCTAGTAAACCTTGAACACACCGTCCCTGCCCGTGGGTGTACTTCCAGGCACCTCAGTCAACTCACGTTCCCTCTCCTTCCCCTTGGGAGCCTGGAGCCCCACAACCTGACGCTCTTATGAGACCAGCATCCACCCCAACGTGTTTCCTAGCAACTGCTTCCCACATCTCCTCCTCTCTCCTTCCGTGTCTCCCCTGCCAGCTCACGAAGGCGAAGTCCTTCTCTCCGCTGCACCTTACGTCTCTCCCCTTCGCCATCGGGTCGGCGCACACGTGTGTCAGATTAAAGTTCTAAGATGCCTCTGATGGTTTGCCTCCCCACAGAAAAGTTCACTGCCTGGAGGGACCAAATGGCAGGAGACAAAGGATTCTTTTGACTGCTTTCCAAGATCCTCACAGAGAGCAGGCCTCCACCTTGTTTACTTAACCTCGTTCCTAGGTGTCCCTGCCTCTGTTCCAGTCAGCTCCTCAAGGAACAAACCCCCCTCCTTCCTGGCACACCAACTCGCCTTTCCCACTCTTTACGGCTCCTTAGCGGGTGGGGTGGCCGCAGCCCAGGCCATCCCTGGATCCACCGCCCTCTTCCCAGCGCCCACAGGACACATGGCCAACTGAGACTCTACGCAGGCAGGCAGAGCTCACCGAAGAGCACAGAGCCCTCGGTGGTCTTAACAGGAGTTTGTCCTACCTCTGGCCAGGAAGGGGGACCTCTTGCTACCATCTTGACTGTGCTGAGGACGCTGGCGCCACAGAGAGAGCATCTGTCTGCCTAAGCCTTGATCTGGACTTTATATCTGAAGGGGAGAAACGAGTTTGGAGCTGGGGAAGCCACCATTCTCCGTTCTGTGCTACCCACAGCCGAGCCGAGCCTACCTGGCACAGTCCTCCACTGTTCAGTTCACATCTCTGAAAGAAAGGAAAGAGCAGAAATTTCCACCTGGGCTTGGGGCCCCGATTTGCTTCATTTCTGATATCTGTGATATAAACACTCCTGCCAAGGTCAGCTCTAAGTTGCCAGGGGCTGGCAAGGGTGATTCCGAGGGTCAAGGCGCTTGTCACCCAACCCAACTATCTGAGTTCAGTTCCTGGAACACACAGGGTAGAAGGAAAGTCAGCTCCTCATGGTTACCATGTGCATGTGTGTGCCATGTCACGGCACATGGGAGAGCACACACACTCAAATAAATACACATAGTAAAAAATAAACAATGGGTCAGGAAAGGATGACTCCATGGTTAAGAGCCACTGCTGCTTTTGCAGAGGACTAGGGTTTGGTCCCCAGCACCCCAGGGCAGCTCATAGCTGCCTCTAAGCCAAGCCCCAAGGGACCCCATGCCTTCCCTGGCCTCCTCAGGGTGCCAAGCATGCATAAATACACATCAAAATCAATACATCTTTAAACATATATAATTAAGGGCTGGGTTGTGGTGGTGCACCCCTTTAACCCCAGCACTTAGGAGGCAGAAGCGGGTGGATCCCCAAGTTCAAGGACAGCCTGCTAGGACAGTCAGAGTTACACAGAGAAACCCGTTTCAAAAAGCCAATAATAATAGTAATAATAATGACTTTAAATTGCCAACATGGTATCGCCTGGCTCTGGGGAGCTGGGGTGGTAATCTCTAGCACACACCAGTGAGCAGACAGACAGCTATTGCATCTCCCACACACAGGCCTCATATGGAGAGCTGGAGAGACAGGTTAGTGGTTAAGAGCACTGGTTGCTCTTCCAGAGGACCCAGGTTCAATTCCCAGCACCAACATGGTGGCTCACAACTCCACTTCCAAGGGATCTGATGCCCTCTTCTGTTCTGCAGGATCCTGAGTTTATGTGAGGCTCACATAACTACATGCACATAAAAACAAAAGGTAAATATTCATAATAATAATAATTCAGGCAGTGGTGATGGTGGTGCACAATTTTAATCTCAGCACTCAGGACACAGAGGTGGTGGGTTTCTGAGTTTGAGACCAGCCTGGTCTACAGCTCCAGCTCCAGCATAGCCAGGGCTACACAGAGAAACCCTGACCTCCCCCACCCCACAAAAATATTATTTAAAAACCAATAGTTCATCCAGGCATGGTGGCACAAGCCTTTAAACTCAGCACTCGGGAGGCAAAGGCAGGCAGATCACTGTGAGTTCGAGGCCAGCCTGGTCTACAAAGTGAGTCTAGGATAACCAACCAAGGCTACACAGAGAAACCCAGTCTCGGGGAAAAAAAAAAAGAGACAATATTTCTGGCCATGTTGCACATGCCCAATCCCAGCACTGGAGAGACAGAGGCAGGGGGATCTCTGTGAGTTGGAGGCCTGGTTTACATAGCAAATTTCAGGTCAGCCGTGGTTGCATAGTGAGACCCTCTCTCAAAAACAGCAGCAATAACAAAAGTGAGGCGCATGCCTAAAGTCTCAGCCCTCAAGGGAGTCAGGAAGATCAGGAGTTCAAGTTCAGGCTGGGCTACGCGAGACCCTGTCAGTTAACGCACTCTTTGTTATTTGGGCTTTCACTTTTTTTGGAGCAGGCCCTCACGTGGCTCAGGCTGCCCTAGACCTCCTCACTCCTTTGCATCCACCTCCGCGGTGCTAGGGTTATAGGCGTTTGTGATGACTGGCTCACTGCTGTTTTTCTGAGACGGGGTCTCATTCTGCAGCCCAGCCTGCACTTGAGCTCACACGGATCCTTTTGCTGGTGCTGTCAGAGTGCTGGGATCACAGCTTTGCAAGCATGCCCGGCTAAGCACCTCTTGTCCTTTTTACCCTGATCTGAGCTCGGCTAACCAGAGTCTCCCAAGGCTTTAAATGGTCAGTACTAACTGAATCCTATGCTGAACGCTGCGTGGCTGGCTGTGGGAGGACTGTGGTGAGTTCCGGTGCAGCCTGAGACAGAGTGAGCCTGCCGCCAAACTGCCAAGACTTGGGTCTGGAGAGACGGCTCGGCAGCTAAGGGTGCTTGCTGCTCACGCAGAGGATCTGAAGGGGAGTCCTAACACCCATGTCAGGTGCCGCACAGTCTCCTGTAACTCCATCTCCAGGGAATCCGGACACCTTCTGGTCTCCTTGGGCATCCACACGTGTCATACCCTCACACAAACACTCACATGTATAAATAAAAATAGAAATATTCTTCAAATTAATAAAAATTTTTATTTTTTTTATTACTTTGTTGTTTTCTGTGTTTGAATGTTTTGCCTAAATGCATGTCTGTGCACCATGTGTGTGTCCGGTGCCCTGAGAGACCAGAAGAGGTTGTCAGACCCCTGGAACTAGAGTGAGCCACCATTGTGGGTACCAGGAATTGAACCTGGATCCTTCCAAACAGCACCCAGGGTTTTTTTTGTTTGTTTGCTTTATTTTTTGAGACGGGGTCTCTCTGTGTAGCCTTGGCTATCCTGGGCTCACTTTGTAGACCAGGCTGGCCTCAAACTCACACCAATCCGCCTGCCTCTGTCTCCTGAGTGATGGGATTAAAGGCGTGCGCCATCACTGCCTGGCCTCACCCAGGGTTCTTAACCACTGAACTGTCTCTCTAGTTCCCTAAATAAAGTAAAATCAATCTAGCCAGATATGCTATATCTTTAATCTCGCACGCGGGAGGCAGAAGCCGGCGGATCTCTGTGTGTTCCAGGCTAGCCTTGTCTACCAGTTAGAGCTACAAGTGAGACCTTGCCTCAAAACAACAGTAACAAAAACTGAAAAGCACCCCTGGGCACCTGGGCACCTGGGCACGCCCTTGCAACCTCAGCGCTGAGGAGGTGGAGACAGGCGGGTGCCTGGGACAACATGGCCAGCCAGTCTTGCCTAAAGAGTAAGTACCAGGCCTGAGTGAGAGAGCCTGTTTTCACTGTTGTTGTTGGTTGGTCGGTTGACCAGTTTAAGAAAAGGGGGTGAGGGAGCACAGCATCAGAAGTTGACCTCTGGCCTGCTTGGGCTCACACATGAGGAAGAAGAAGAGTAAAAGCGTTAGGAAAAAATGTGGGACCTCTGAGATGATAAGCTCAGAACCTCAGAATGTCTCCAAATCCCTACCGGCAAGCAAGTGCTTGTGCACCAGGCCAGGCAAGCCTGCTTGATGGGCAAGGATCGGCTTCCTGTGCTCCTCGCAGCAGGAATTAAGGGCAGAGCTGGGATTATATAACAGCGTGGGGCTGGGCGCTGGCGCAGACCAGTGGAAACTCATCCCAGACCGAGTTATGAAATACAAGCAGCTCATGCGCTGAGCGCTGAGCGCTGAGCGCCCAAGCCGCTGTTTCTCGAGTCCCTCGGACACAGGAGGTTTGGGTTTTGTTTTTCATATGCTGATCGTTTGGGTGGAGACAAAACTGACCGCTAAGTCCCGTGCATCGGCACTTTATCTTCCAGAAAGCAAACTGGATTTTTTTCAGTTTTCTCCTTAAAAACTACAAGGGGAAGGATGAGCAGGTTGCATTTTCAGCAAAGGATTCCAGGCTGCAGTTGCAGCTTGACAACTCTTGCTGATTCTGTGCTTTATCCAAGACTTCCGCCCTGTCCCATAGTAAGGTCACCCCAAATGAATTCCTGGACCTGCTTGCTGCCTTAGCATTCCGTTCACGCTCAGCCAGCCCTGTCATCGGCTCCATCTTTTTCCTTTTTTCCTTTTTTTTTTTTTTCTGTTTTGTTTTGTGGGGAGAATGAGACAAGGTCTCACTATGTAGAACAAGCTGACCTCATTATTTGTGGCAATTCCCCTGCCTCAGCTTCCAAGCTCTGGGGTTCACAGGCATGAGCCACCGTGCCCAGCTCTGTGGCATCATCAAAGGAAGAGAAAAATATATGAAATAACGCTATTTATAATGTGTGGAATGGATGCACACAGACATACATAAATACTCCTTTTTTTCTTTTTTGAGACAGGGTCTCTCTGTGTAGCCCTGGCTGTCCTGGACTCACTTTGTAGACCAGGCTGGCCTCGAACTCACAGCGATCCACCTGCCTCTGCCTCCCGAGTGCTGGGATTAAAGGCGTGCACCACCACGTCCGGCTTGTTATTTGGTTTTTTAAGACAGGGTCTCTCTGTGTAGCCTTGGCTGTTCTGGGCTCACTTTGTAGACCAGGCTGGCCTCGAACTCACAGCGATCCGCCCGCCTCTGCCTCCCGAGTGCTGGGATTAAAGGCGTGTGCCACCACGCCCGGCTTCATAAACTTTTTCTTTTCAGATAGAGTCTCTCTGCCGGATGCGGTGACACACCCCTGTAATCCCAGCACTGGGGAGGCAGAAACAGGTGGATCTCTGTGAGTTCGAGGCCAGTACAAAGTGAGTCCAGGACAGCCAAGGCTACACAGAGAAACCCTGTCTCTAAAGACCAAAAACCAAAACCAAAACAGAGAGAGTCTCTCTATGTAGCCCAACCTACCTTGGAGCTCCATACGTAGACCAGGCTGGCCTCGAACTCACAGAGATCCACCTCTTCCCGCCTCCACAGTGCTGTTTAAAGGCTAGGGACCCAAGCTGGGGGAACTAGCCTTTTCCTAAGGGCACTGGGTCAGAACGTCCAGCCAGATAACTGTAGCCCAGGGAGTTATGTACACAGCCTTTTTCGTTTAAGCCTTCAGAGCAGCATAAACCACCAAACTAAAGACTGAGGGGCCAGGAGCAGCATGCTGCAAGTGACAATGGCCTCAGAGAGGCAAGAAAGCATAAGCTTTATTAGCTTTTTTCCTGAAGCAAAAGTTCCCAGGAGCCAAACATAACTTGCCGGGGCACAGCTTTGTGGAGCCCTCACTCAACCTGCCAGCTGAGGACCAGCCTTACCTTCTCAGAGGCTCGCTCACTGGAAAACTAAACGGGAAACATGGAAGTAAACCATGGTGGACCAGCTCCAGCCTCCCCAACCTCACCTTGCGGCAACCCACGTGCCGGAAGGAGGGAGACCCGGTTCAACCTGCCTCGAGATATGTGAACATACACAGACAGTAACTGGGAGACGTGAATTCAGCCCTCGGCACCGTGCTCACAGAGCCTGGCTTGCTGTAACTTCACATAAAGCCCAGGACTGCTGCAGAGCCAGCGGGGGAGAGGCTGGAGCCTGGTGCCCAAGCTGCTGTGGCCTCCCAGGAAACGCAGGTCCGAAGAACATGCCAGCCCACTGCTGTGCCCTGAGGTCACTCCGGGTGGGAGCCTGTTCCTTGACAAAGAAAATGTTTTGATTTGGAGACTTCAAGTGGGACTTTACCTTAGGGACATTTCTTTGCCACCTCCAGAAAAACAGTCTTTCCATGCTGGGTGTGGCAATTGCAGCCTCGCCTTGCCCGTCACCAGGTTAAAGCAGCAGGTTTCCGGGTTCAAGCGTAGGCACCAGAGAAAGATCTGTCTCAAGAACCAAACCACACTGGAGAAAAGGTTGGCAATTCTCCTGGAGCTAAAAATACACCGAGTGAGCTAGGTTTGTGTCTCAGTCGGACAGTGCTTTCCCAGCGAGCAGGAGATTCTGGGTTCCGCAGCAGCACCAAAACAAAGAGTAAAAATAGGGACTACATAAACCGGGTGGTGGTGGCGCACGCCTTTAATCCCAGCACTGGGGAGCCAGAAGCAGCAGATCTCTGTGAGTTCGAGGCCAGCCTGGTCTACAAAAAGAGTCCAGGACAGCCAAGAAGGTTGTCTAGGAACCCTGTCTAGGAAAAAAAAAGAGGATCAGAGGTGCAAAGGAAGCAGGACTGGGTTCCTGCACCCACAGGCCTACACACAAGCACTTGTTACCTCAGTTCCAGGGAGCCGAATGCCCTCTTCCGGCCTCCCATCACCAGGCACATGGTGTACGTACATGCAGGCACTCACAAAACAGGGATTGGATAGCGGTTAAGAGCACGGACTGTTCTTGCAGAGGACCCAAGTACAGTCCCCAGCACCCACACGGTGGTTCATAACCATCTGTAGCTCCAGTTCCAGGGGATCCAACATTCTCTTCTCCCATCCACGGGCACAGGGCATATAGGTAAGAGGTTATGTACCATGTCTATAGGCAAAACATTCATACAAAGAAAAAAAAATAAGTGAGTCCAGGACAGCCAGGGCTACACAGAGAAACCCTGTCTTGAAAAGCAAAAAAAAAAAAAAAAAAAAAAAAGGGAAATTGGGACTAGAGAGATGACTCAGCACTTAGGAGCTGCTGCTCTTCCAGAGGACCAGGTGAGCTCACAACCATCCATAACTGCAGAGGATCTAATGCAGTCTTCTGGCCTCTGTGGGCACGAGGCCTGCGTATGGCGCATAACTGGCAAAACATTCAGACACACACACAAAAAAATAAAACAAACAAACCTGGAGAGATGGCTCAGCCGTTAAAGTCTAGGCTCACAACCAAACATATAAAAATTTTTTTTCAGACAAAAAAAAAAATCACAAAAGAGAAAAGAAAACATCTAGTTATCAAGCTTGCAGGTTAGTTTTCTTACTTCCCCTGTGTTGGTCCGGCTGGGCCATCTCCATGGTTTCCTGAAAATTCTTGTTACAGTGTATTTATTTAGTATGCGTGTATCTAGGTGTGTGCATGAGAGAGGGAGAGAGAAGGAGGGAAGGAGGGAGGGAGGGAAGAAGGGAGGGAGGAGAGGACAACTTTTCTCTCCTTCCATCACGTGAGTCCTGGAAATCAGGATTTCAGGCTTGGGGACCACTACCTGCAAGCACTGAGACACTCCATCCCTCCTCGGTTTATTTGTTTGAGAGGAGGCCTTGCTATGTCATCCTGACTGGTCTAAGACTCTGTATGTAGATCAGGCTGCCCTAGAACTTGGAATGAAGTCCCTGCCTCGGTCTACCAGGTGATGGGATCACAAACGCGAATCGCCACACACACTTAGCTTTTGTTTTTGATTTTTGAGACGGGGTCTTGTGTTAGCCTTGCAGGCTTCAGGCTCACCATATAAAATATGCAAATGACCTTGGCTTCCTTATCTTCCTTATGCAGAGGGCTGAGACTATGGGCTTGCGTCACCATATCTGGTTTACTCCATGAGAGGGAACAAACCTTGGGCCTCGAGCATGCTCAGTAAGCTCTCCAGCCGCTGACCGGCTTCTTCGTCCCCAGATCACATCACCTGATCAAAAACTGTTGGGTGTTTTGTTTTGTTTTGTTTTCTGAGACAGGGTTTCTCTGTGTAGCCTTGGCTGTCCTAGGCTTGCTTTGTACACCAGGCTGGCCTCGATCTCAAACTCACAGCCATCCACCTAACTCTGCCTCCCTAATGCTGGGGTTAAAGGCATGAGCCACCACGCCCGGCCCGGCCCACCTGATCAAAAACTGAACCCAGGCCATGACAGTGAAAGTCCCAGATGTTAGCACCTGGGATACCTGGCTTTTGGAAGTTTCTATGTGACCCATCACTGTCTTCGTGACTGGTAGGCAATCGTTCTGAATACCAAAAGCATTAGGTAAGTTGGTCCTAACTGAGCGTCTTCAGCAGCTGCAAAGGTGGGAATCCAAGTGTGGGAGTCCCCGTTTTCTTTTCCGAACTGTGGAATGTAGCTATCGCAGCCGCTCCCGTATTGTGGGGGCGACAGAACTTCAGCCGACAGAAGCAACTTCCACATGGGCGGGCGCCATCCAGGGAAGGAATCCAGTGGTGACCAGGAGAGAAGAGACACATGGTAGCTAGCCTCATATTCCCCTTGTGGGCCGCCTTCTGTACCGGGTGAGGTATCCAAATCCTTGATAGTCTCAGACGGGGCAAAGTCACACTTGGGCCAGGACTGCTCAGCGGCCAGGATGACATGGCCACAGCTTAAGGCCCAGACACTCTGGGGAATCTATGAGACAGTGGAGAGAAAACCTGAAGGGAAAGCAGAGCTCCAGGCTGCCCGGCCCAGCTTCCGCTTTCATGAGGTCATGGTCAAAAACCATACTGGGGCGGCTGGGTGCCAGAGACTGAGTGAGGTTGTTTTTTCCCTAACTTGGTTCTGAGTCACATGGCATCTACTCTTCCCAGAACACCACTGCAGGGCTCACCCTTGGCAGCCGACCAAGCCAGTCCTAACACGCGATCCCCCGTGGCATCTGGCCAGCTCTCCACCACCGAGGCCTGCCTGGGAGGGGACGTTCCCTTTCAACCTTTAAGGAAAAGGGCCTGCGGCAAGGAGGTAGGAACACCTGGTTTTCAGAGACCTGTGAGAGCTGCTGGGACTTCGACGGAGGGCCTTTCACTTAAGTTCCTCAACTGTACAGTTCAGTTATCTGTAAACACAGGGTACCAGAGAAGTCAAGACAAAAGAAAACATTACCCGCTGCGCTTTCCCTCCTGTGAAAATGCGTTCTGATCTTGTGTCAGGAGGGTGTCTGTGGGGAGTGGGGCTCTGCTGGAAGAGGCCACAGGAGGCCTTAGCTTCAGTCACACTCCCCAGTTGCTGACAGTGAAGGGAGATGCTGCAGACCGACTCCCGCATGAGCAAGTATGTACTGACATAAAGAACCCTGTGTCGAGCCAGGCACGGTGGTGCACGCCTGTAATCCCAGCACTTGGGAGGCAGGTGGATCTCTGTGAGTTTGAGGCCAGCCTGGGTCTACAGAGTGAGTCCAGGACAGCCAGGGCTACAACAGAGAAACCCTGTTTCAAAAAACAAAAAAACAAGGGCTGGAGAGATGGCTCAGGGGTTAAGAACACTGACTGTTCTTCCAGTGGTCATGAGTTCAACTCCCAGCAACCACATGGTGGCTCACAACCATCTATAATGTGATCTGATGCCCTCCTCTGGCTTGCAGGTGTACATGCCGGCAGAGCTCTGTATACATAATAATAAACAAATAAATCTTTAAAAACAAAAACAAAAAACAAACACAAACAAAAATGAGAAAAAAGAGCCCTGTATCTCTAGCCTTTCCTGTTAGCCTCAATTAACACCTAGGGCTGCAGTGTGGCTCACTGGGTAACGTGTTTGCCCTGCACAAGCAAGGCCCTGGGACCAATCCCAGGCACAGAAGAGAGGGAGAGATAACGGGAGTGGCAGACACCATGCCATGTGCACTCAGGAGGCACAGGCGGGGAGGAGGACGTAAAGTGAGGAGGTGTCACTTTTTTAGCCTCTTGATGAAGATCAAGAAGAACTGGGAGTCGGTGAGAACTCGTGCGAGGAAGCTGTGTGGGGCATTTGCCTAGCATACGGAGGCCCCGTGTTCAGAGCTCAGTACCCTGCCAACTGGGCGTGGTGGTGCCTGCCTGCCTGTAATCCCAGAAGTAGCTCAAGGTCACGCTCAGCTACGTAGAGCACTCAAGGCCAATCTGGGCTACATGAGCTGCTGTCCGGCCGTGTGTCCATGTGTCCGTGTGTCCGTGTGTGTGTGTGTGTGTGTGTGTGTGTGTGTGTGTGTGTGTGTAGGCATTCGTGTCGCAGTGTGTGAGTGGAGATCAGATGACAGAACAACCTGTGGGAGTTTAGTACTCTCCGTCCGCCATGTGGGACCTGAGCATAGAACTAAGGTCATCAGGCTCTTTTTTTTTTTAATGGTTTTTCAAGACAAGGTCTTTCTCTGTAATCCTGGCTGTCATAGATTCTCTTTGTAGACCAGGCTGGCCTCGAACTCACAGAGATCTGCCTGCCTCTGCCTCCCGAGTTCTGTACGCCACCACCATCGGGCTAACATCAGGCTCTTTAAACTGTGTGTCAGGTACCTCGGTGGCATGGAGCCATCCTGTCAGCCAGAGACACTTATCTATCTTTAAAAATAATAAATAAACAGGGCACAGTCCCAGACACTGGACAAGTAGAAACAGCAGCCAACAAGGTGGACAAGTCAGCCTTCATGGAATTATAATCCAGCAAGAAGGAAACTGAGCCGGGGGTGGGGGGGGGGGGTGGGGGGGTGGCGCACGCCTTTAATCCCAGCACTCGGGAGGCAGAGGCAGGCGGATCGCTGTGAGTTCGAGGTCAGCCTGGTCTACAAAGTGAGTCCAGGACAGCCAAGGCTAATACAAAAAAGGAAACGGAGGGAAAAAGAGACGCTCTAGTGCCTGGGGCCTGAAAGCTGGCCCAGGAAGCCCATGCTGCTGAAGAGGGGTGTGCAGCCCTCTCTCAGCCTCTTCATCTCTGTGGACTCCAGCTCGCCTGGGGTGCAGCTGGGCAGTGCCGGGCTGGGCCAGGCTGAGCTGCCTTGCAGGGCAGGTGGCCCTGTCACCTCTGCAGCTCGCCTGGCTGCTCCAGGAACGTTGGCCTCACTTCTGCGTCATGGGAAATTGTCCTCGGGGCCTGAGTAGAGCAGAGCGATCAACTCCAGGGGCCGCTTGTTAACTGCCTAAGACACACCTCCTTGCTGAGGTCCCATCACTGCGTGCCTCTGAACAGAACTGTTCCAGCGAAACTGGGGGCGGGGGGGGGCATAAGGGGGGTAGGGGGACAGGGGGTGGAGGGCAGCCAAGAGCAAGGGTGGGTGCGGTAAAATCACCCACAGCAAACAACAAGAATGAGGGAGAAGTAGGGAACCAGAAGTGTCTCCTTTTTCTGTGGTAAAGAGCCACCAAAGCTGCCTGCGGTAGACAGACAGGGAAAGGGGTGGAAAAGAAACTGCATCAGGGTGCTCTCCTCCTGGGGTCAGTGCTCGGTGCGCACCTTTGCTCCAGAGAAACTCCTGCCCCCAGACTCGATAATGGCTGCTACCCATGCAGTATCATCTGCAGGCAAGGACGTCTTATGTATTTATTTGTTTATTATTTTTTGGCTCCTTTTTTTGGGGGTGGGGGGAGTAGAGATAGGTCCTTTTTTCTTTGTTCTTTGTATTTATTTTGTTTCGTTTGGGGTTTTTTGTTTGTTTCCTTGTTTGTTTTTCAAGTCAGGGTTTCTCTGTGTAGCCCTGGCTGTCCTGGACTCACTCTGTAGACCAGGCTGGCCTCGAACTCACAGTAATCCGCCTGCCTCTGCCTCTCAAGCACTGGGATTAAAGGCGCGTGCCACCTTGCCCAGCTCAATTTATTTATTTATTTTTCTAAGGTTTATTCTATTTTTAACTATGTCTGTATTGTGGGAATGGTGTGTGTGCAAGCATACACGCGTGTGTATACATGTGTTCAAGTGCCCTCAAAGGCCAGAAGAGGCCATTTGGATGCCTGGAGCTGAAACTGTTGAGAGAAGGCCCTATCTGTAGGTGATGAGTCCTCTGGAGGAATTGCAAGTGCGGAAGGAGCCAGCCCTTGATTGTTTCTGAATTCATGTCCAGTCGTTGTATAAAATGAAGGGTTTTGTGCTGGGCGTGGTGGCGCAGGCCTTTAGTCCCAGCACTCAAGAGGCAGAGACAGGTGAATCTCTGTGAGTTCAAGGAGGACAGCCAGGGCTACAGAGAAACCCTGTCTCAAAAAAACAAAAAAGAAGAGAGAGAGAGAGAGAGAGGGAGGGAGGGAGGGAGGGAGGGAGGGAGGGAGGGAGAGAGAGAGAGAGAGAGAGAGAGAGAGAGAGAGAGAGAGAGAGAGAGAAGGGTTCTGCTTTCTCATGGCGATACAGTACAGCACGCTTTGCTGAGATCCGCCCTCCTCCCCAGTGTCTTCCCACCGGCTCTTAGTGAGTTCCTGTTTCTCCTTGCACTGCTTTCTGTGTGTTTTATGACCTAGACTGCAGAGCCCTGTACCGTGATGGTGCCTGTGTGTTTAATCTCTGCGTCACCTAAAGGCCGGTCCGTCCACCTGTCTATCAAAGAGGAACTGGCTTAGCTTTTCGCGGTTAATATATAATAAAACCGGACTAGAGGCCGGATTTTCTCCACGCTACCAGCTCATAATGTGCTCCCTTTACCTCCGTTGCTTTCCAGCTCAAACCTGTCTCAGTCAGCAGCACAGGAGCCTTAGGTTGTCTTTCTCAGCTCCTAAACCCCCGGCTGCACCCTCCCACCACCCCTCCCTTTCTCAGAACCACACACTTTCAATTGTCTACCATTCCCCTGTTCTGGCTGCCGCCGCCATTTTCCAGGCCCTCAACTTCCCATTAGGCTGTGGTAAGCAATTTGGTGGCATTTCAGGTAGGGGAGGAGGCAGAGTCCTGGCCTGTTCCAAGGACGTGGTGAGGGAGAAGGCAGGGGCTTTCTCATCTGCATTGTGCGCATGAGTGCGTGCGTGCGTGCGTACCTACGTATGTACGCACACCCATGGGGACAGAGGGTACAGTTAAGCTTGAGCTGAGTATTTTCCAATGGCTTTGAAGAGGAAGTGAGGGCAGGTTCTGAAGGGACAAACACCCGGATGAAGTTTAGCTCCTCAGAAGAGATAGTATTTTCTGTTTTGGTTTGGTTTTTCGACACAGGGTTTCTCTGTGTAGCCTTGGCTGTCCTGGACTTGCTTTATAGACCAGGCTGGCCTCGAACTCACAGTGATCCTCCTGCCTCTGCCTCCCGAGTGCTGGGATTACAGGCGTGCGCCACCACGCCCGCCTAGAGATATGTTTAAAACATGTATTCTTCCAAAGGACCCTCATTAGAGCCACATGAGCTCACCACCTTCCAATCCCAGGGGACCCAGCACCCTCTTCCTGCCTCTGAGGGTACCACAGCACTCGAGGCATGGACAGACAGACAGGCAAGACACCCATACACATAAAAGAAGTTTGCTTGCTTTTCAAAGCCAAAACTTTGTTTTAAACCCCAACTAGGCCCCAGGCTACCTACTGAGGATACCATGGGGGGGTGGGGGGGGCGGGGAGGGAGGATAAAGAGCAGATGCGGCTTGCACTCCTGAAAATTAGATTAGACCCAGCCTTGGGGTGTAGTTCAGAGATAAAGCACACACGCGGCAAGCACTCAAGAGCACTGAAAACGTTATTTAGGAGGTGAACAAATACATAAGATGATGATTTCCTAACTACTAAGAGGTAAACAAACAAGAGGCTGAGAAAGAGGTGGGGGTGGGAGTCAAGACACCAGGTCAAAGAAGGAAAGCAAGGAAGGAACACGCTGATCCAGAAGAGGAAGGGAAGGAGAGCAGGGGATTCGAGGGCCTGTTTGTCCGGGGTGAGAACACCGGGCAGCGATCCAGCTCACGGTCTCAGGCCTGGTACCTCCTGGCTTTAACTCATCGCCCTGCCCCGACACCCACACCCACACCCACACCCACACCCCCTCGTTGGTTTAATGATTCACTCTCTGTCTTTCCCTAGCTTCCTGGGTGGCAGAGCCGGAGTCCCCAGACTGCACTGGGAAATGGGATGCCACCGAGTGAGAGAGAATGACAGCGAGATGAATTCTCTGGGTCCTCGCCCATCTTGTCCCATTCTGGTATGGCCACGAGAGAGAAAGGTCCCAGTAGAGAGGAGGACAGAAAGGCTAACCGGGCCCAGCTGGATCACAGATGGAGGAGTTAGGGTTGGAACTTGAACCTGCGGGCTCGTGTTTTCCCTCCCTGACTGAAGCCCCGAGGAAATTTTCCATCACAAACAAGTTATGAATTCCTAACCTTGGGGGCCTCTTCCTCCTCTCTCCCCCCCACCCCAGTTTCCTTTTATCCTCAGCATCTCCCTCCCAACCCTCCTAATGTCTGTGCTCTCCTGTCGGTCACCGTGCAGCGTGTGGGCTGCCTTGGGAGGGACCATGTGAGCGGGTGGGTGGCAGTCACCTCGGCTCCCAAGCAAACGTGAGAACGCTGGCAAGTGTGCAAAGCAGGTGTGAGGCAGAAGACACTCCTTTGTGCCTACAGAAGGAGATCTGTGTAGTGTGCAAGCTGTCCCCTGTGTTTAGATCGGGATCATAAGCCCAGGAAACAGCCGTATACAGAGAAGAGAAACATCTGTTTCTAGCCCAAGTGTGAGGCTCGTTTGCTTTCCTAAGCATCCTTCCTTGAAATAATTCCCCTCTCTGTGTTTCCTGTTTGGTGTCTAAAAGCTGTTCCAGGCCTGACAAGACAGCTCTGGAGGGAAAGGCTCCTGCGGCCCGATGACCTGAGTTCCCTCCTCAGAGCCCAGGCGGTAGAAGGAGAGAACTGACTCCCAAAAAGTTGTCCTTTGATACACATACACACACACACACACACACACACACACACACACACACACACACACCTCAAATAAATATAATAGTAATTTGTAAATTTTCCAGGTTGAGCCAGGGAGGTGGCAGTACAGTGTTTCTCTGTGTAGCCTTGGCTGTCCTGGGCTCGCTGTGTAGACCAGGCTGGCCTCGAACTCACAGCCATCCACCTGCCTGAGTGCTGGGATTACAGGCGTGCGCAATGGTGCCCAGTTACCCCCAGCTTTTCTTAAGGCATTGTTTCTCTGGGAAGTTTAGAGCAATGTACTCACGTTCCGGAAGCATGGAGCCCTTAGCTAGTCTGAGAACGGTGCTGTGCTTCTGTCCTTCTCCATCTTCACGCAGTGGGATTGTTGAGGGACTAGAGGGAAGGCCCGGTGGGTAAGAAGAGCACTTGCTGCTCATGCACGCCGCCCTCGATTGGTCCTGGCACCCAACCAAGCAGCTTATGACCACCTGTGACTCCGGGGGTTTCAGCCCGCTCCTTCTGGCTCCTTTGGCCCTTGCATGTGTGAGGTGACCATGTATACATGCAGACAGACAGACAGACAGACAGACAGACACACACACACACACACACACACACACACACACTTTTTAAAGATTGCTGAGCCACTGGGCAAGCAGTGCCTGAGGTGCTGTTCTGAGGTCTGTGAAGGACGAGTGTGTGCCACAGCTTCTGACTGAATGGAGGGGGGGGGTCATATATACTCACCAGGCTCAAAAGGAGATACAGTGTTAAAAAATAAAATAAAGTGAATTAACTCTCTTTAAAAAAAAAAAAAGAAAGAAAGAAAATGAGATGCAGTTCCAAGACCCCTGGAGCCAGTTATATTTTAAGGCCCCTTTCTCCAGTGATACCCGATTTATTACCTAATCTGGTGATGCCGTGCTAGGAATGTCTTCCCCATCTTTTTCTAGGCTGCAGCCACTTCAGTAGCCCTCCGCCCCTCACTTTGTCCCCCTGAGGGCACAGTCCTCATTCTAGCCAGGTCCCAGTTTAGACGGCTCTTAATTCCTGGACTGAGCTCCGCGCTCCTGGCGGGGTCAGTCCCAGGTCGCGGGCTGCCTGGCAAGCGCTCCTCCCTGACCACCAGCCCTCCTTGTGCCTCTTTCACAGGAAACTTACTGCAGGATTCCTTTCCTTGGGACTCCCCCCAAAGGAGTCCTGTACTTTTCCAGTGTTGAGCTGGGTGTTGATTCCGTCCTTTTCTTTTTTCCACAGTCACTCTTCGCATATGGATGTGTCATATCCCACCGACTGGGTCATCTCAAATGTCACTCTTGACTGAGGCCTCCCTGACTCATCAGTCAGATGTCAACACTGGCTGCTCAGGGTCCCCTTTGATAGTCATCCCAGGACCATCAGAACAGTCTCCTCATGGTCCCCCTCCTAAGCCCTGGGGATAAAATCTTCCCATCCAAAGTGACAGCTCTGTCTGGCCTGCCTCCCTCCTGCAAAACTAACCTGAGCCCTCAACAGTACATGGATGGATATCTGTGTATAATTTGGCTACTTGTTGGGGTGTGTGTGTGTGTGTGTATGGGTATGTGTGTGTCTTTGTGTATGTGGCATATATAGACCACATTTAGTAGTCAGGGGGTGACTCCGGTCATCAGGCTTGACCCCCATTTCACCTGGACTTGCTTATATTAAGATGTATTTCAGGGCATGGTGGCGCAACCTTTAATCCCAGCTCTCGGGAAGCAGAGGCAAGCAGATTGCTGTGAGTTCGAGGCCAGCCTGGTCTACAAAGTGAGTCCAGGACAGCCAGGGCTAACACAGAGAAATCCTGTCTTGAAAAAACAAACAAGGTATTTGGGTTCTGAGGACTGATCCCAGGTCTTCTGCAAAAGCAGTAGAGGGATCCTGTGGGTTCCGAGTCTTCTGCAAAAGCAGTAGAGGGATCCTGTGGGTTCCGAGTGGTTCTGCGTGCACCTCATAATTATAGAAAACTCACTTTACACCTTATTATGTGACCGGCCCAACAAGGGGCAAAGGCAGCGGCCACTGACATGTCATAGCTTCACGTGTGTCGGTAGGTATTCACTGCACCTTTGTTCTGTGTGTGTGTGTGCGCGCGCGCGCGCGCAGGAGCTCGTGAGCTGTGTGTATGCGGTTTTTCATGTGTGCTGAGTCAGGCACAGCGGGGGCCGTAGGTTTTAGTGTCTTCACTTCTTAGTCTTCTTGGAAGTTTGTGCAATGACTTCCCTCCTGGCATGTGTGTCCTACGCGCATACTTCCAAGTACACCAATGTGTTTTCTGTGGTTCCTTGTTCGTAGAGGCCCCTGCGCCTCTCCGAGGATGGTGGCTGAGCCATCTGTTACGTGTCTGGGAGCCCCTCTCCAGCCACCTCCTGTACGGACATGTGCTTGCCCCCAAGCGATTGCACTCACCCGCATTCACTACTCCAGGCAAGAAACGTGCGCTGGGGCACCTAGAGAATTGGAATCCAAGGCCCCGCCTACGTTTTGCTTCCTCCTTGGAATTTCCAGCCCTAGGCAGCCAACTGCTCCCCAGCTGCGAAGGGCGGGGCTCCCCGGGCCCGGCCCCTTCTCTGGCTTTTATAACCAGCGCTGCCTCTCCCGACGTCTGCACTGCTCCTCACTCTCTGCACCGAACGCTAACTATGTGCCACTCGCGCAACCATCTCCACACCATGACTGGCTTGAGGGCCCCGACTCCCTCACCCTCCACTGGCCCGGAACTCCGGCGGGGCTCCGGTCCCGAGATTTTCACCTTCGACCCTCTCCCGGAGCCGGCGGGAGCGGCCACCGCGCGTCTCAACACTTCTCGCGGGCACCGAAAACGCAGCCGGAGGGTGCTCTACCCTCGAGTGGTGAGTATCGCCCGAGTGGGCAGCAGGGGGCCGAGTCGTCCCGGGTACCCGTGGGGAGCGACTAGACGCGGGAACCTTGGTCTGACTTTTCCCTCTCTTGTCTCCTCAGGTCCGGCGCCAGCTGCCAACCGAGGAACCCAACATGGCCAAGAGGGTCCTCTTTGTCCTGCTCACCATCATCTTCTGCCAGATCTTGATGGCTGAAGAGGGTGTGTCGCAGCCCCTGGCTCTTGAGGATGCTACCAGCTCCACGTCACCGGAGCCCATCCCTGTGCCCATCACTGCGCCCTCGGTCCTCGAGCCCTTGAATCTGACCTCCGAGTCCTCGGACTATGCCCTGGACCTTAAAGCTTTCCTTCAGCAGCACCCAGCGGCCTTCTGAAAGCGACGGGTCACCGTTCGGAAAAATAAACCACAAAAAGCACCAGGCGTACCGGTGCGCGAGAGTATCCCAAACTGGGACTTCTAAGGCAACACTAACTCAGAACACTATACTACGGCCGTGAGACGCCGGTGCTTGGGGCGAGCACGAGGCACCGTGGGTCCTGGCTAAACCACTGGGAAAGGACGGAGGCCTTCTCGGTGTCCTAATTAATATTTATGTATTTATGTGTATCCTCCTTAAGTGAAGGAAGGGTGTATGTAATATTTATTTTTAACTTATGCAGGGGAGCGAGATATGCCCCCCTTGCTTTAACACAGAAACCTTATTTATTACGATTTTTAGGGTCGGAGAGAGAGAGAGAGGTGGGAGGAAGGACCCTGACCCGGAACTCCCAGCTTGGGGATCGGTCTTGGTGGTGGGGCGTAGGTTTAGGGGTAACACTCCGTCTTCCAGCACCTCAACTCTGTAGTCTGTTGTAAGGCTTCGGCAGACCCTTGGGAATCCGGCCGGCCCGTGGCCTTTGACGTCTTCCTAGTTGCTTCTCGGGGGCGACGGCGGGAGTCTTGGGCCCATGGGTTGTCAGAGGGCGGCTGCCGGGGGTCGCCTAAGTATGTTCTGTGAACACGAATAAACTTGATTGCCTGACATTATTATCAGCGGTTCTCGAAGTGTATCTTTTTAAGCGGCAAAAAAATAAAAAATAAAAAGGCGGGGTGGGTGGGTGGGTAAGAGGGGATGGCGGGTCCCCAGTCCGCACGTCTTCTTGGGTCCTGAACTCTTTCTTGGGAGTTGCAGACCTATATCCGGTCACCGGATGCTGTCGTGCATTGCTGGGTCTGAGGTTTTCCCTGTTGGTGGTGTGGCAACCTGCTTACTCACGGCAGGCGGAGGGTGCCCGGGGGAGGGCGTGGCCTCGGGTGGGGGCGGAGCTTCCCGGTCACTGCTGGAGGAAAGGGAGGGGGCGGGTGCCTGGCAAGCCCCCTAGGCTGCCGAGAACTGTTGTGCTGCGGACCCGAGCGGGGCCTGACGGGAATGGGGCGGACCGAGGGGGTTGGGCTGGGGGCGGGGTCCTGTCTGCGGCAGCAACAGGGTGCGGCCGGGTTGGGGGGCGCGAGCGCTGCTTCCAGGGAGCCGGCTGTCCGAGCTGCCCGTACCCCGCCCTAGGGCTCTGCGGGTCCCCGCGCTTCCCGAGACCCCCAGTGGGGTTGCTCGCCGGGTTCCGGAAGGTGAGTGGGTTGGGGAGGCGGAGCCTCGGGCGGCCTAAGAGCCGGGAGGTTGTGGAACCGTTGCAAACCCCCTGGGCGCGGTAGAGCTTTGTGCAATGGAGGGACTGCGGGGAGTGGGGGGGCGCGGTGAGAGGAAGACCGTGAGAATCAGGGTGCACAGGAAGAAGGCCCTGGGGATCTTAGGACTGCCACAGGGGCGCTCAAGGGACTGGGCGGTGGCAGAGGTAGATCGTTCTCCTGACAGGAGGGAGAGGGGAGGTGTCCGCAGGGCCCCTTCCCCTCTGCAAAGGCTTTCTCTCCATCCCTTCCAGCTGCAGCCTCAACCATGTTTTTCACTTGTGGCCCAAATGAGGCCATGGTGGTCTCCGGTAAGTCTGGTCCCAGCCAGTGACACCTGCCCCCTCCCCATTCCTTTAAACCTGACCTCTGTTCCTCCTTTCTGCAACAACAGCTTCCCAGTCCCAGCCCTCTGCCCACGATGCCCACAAAACACCTGTGATTCCCAGCCTCTCTTTTTCCAAGGCCTAGAATACCCCCTCTCTACCCCACCCCACCCCCAGCTCCCAGATTCCCCTGTGAGTGTTGCACCCTCCACCTCAGAGCCTTTGGCTCCACCGTGGCCCACATTAATGCCCTCACCTTACAGGGTTCTGCAGGAGCCCCCCAGTCATGGTGGCTGGAGGCCGAGTTTTTGTCCTGCCCTGCATCCAGCAAATCCAGAGGTAGGTAGCCGCCCCAGAACCCCGGCATGGGGGACCCACTGCCCTCCCTGCTCTTCCCCTGACTGTCTGCTGCCTTCCCCCCTCAGGATCTCTCTCAACACACTGACCCTCAACGTCAAGAGCGAGAAGGTTTATACCCGCCACGGGGTCCCCATCTCAGTCACGGGCATTGCCCAGGTGAGGCTCCCCAGAGCCGGCTCCGGTGAGCACCTGTGACTGCCGTCTCCCCCTGAGCAGCTCTGCGAGACACCTAGCTCTTCCTCCTCCCCTCCTTGGTGCCCCATCACGCACGCACACACACCTGTTGCCTCTCTACCACGGCTGCAGGTGAAAATCCAGGGCCAGAACAAGGAGATGCTGGCAGCCGCCTGCCAGATGTTCCTCGGGAAGTCAGAGGCGGAGATTGCCCACATCGCCCTGGAGACGCTGGAGGGCCACCAGAGGGCTATCATGGCTCACATGACCGTGGAGGTGGGACTGGGGGACAGGAAGAGATCTGCACGGGAATGCCAGGCGGAGCGGTACCCGCCCGAGGACCAGCTCACCCATGATGCATTGCGCTCTCACCATCCTGTCTCTCCAGGAGATCTATAAGGACAGACAGAAGTTCTCAGAGCAGGTTTTCAAAGTGGCCTCCTCAGACCTGGTCAACATGGGTATCAGCGTGGTGAGCTACACCCTGAAGGACATCCATGATGACCAGGTGAGACTGAGGCAGGCTTGAGGGCTGGAGCCTGTAATCCCATCCCTGGGGGTCGGGTGGGGTGGGTGGGGGCCCGAAGCATGAGGAAGTCATAGGTCATCCAGGCTACACAGTGAGATCATGTTTCAAAAGAACAGCCTGGCATGGTGTTTGACCCCAGCATTTGGGAGGCAGAGGCAGGCGGGTCTCTGTGAGTTGGAGGCCAGCCTGGTCTACAAGGCGAGTCCAGGACAGCCGGAGCGGCATGATTAGACCATGCCTCAAATAAACCAAGAACAAAGTTAGTGTTAGTGGGAGAGCACTGGCCTAGCCCAGTGTGCTCTGGTTCCACCACAGAACAAACAAAAAGCCAGAGCGGCTGATCCTTCCTCCTTCCCCGGTCCCACCTGTCACGCACCCTGACTCTGGCTTTGCTCCCCCACAGGACTACTTGCACTCTCTGGGGAAGGCTCGCACAGCACAAGTCCAAAAAGATGCTCGCATCGGGGAAGCAGAGGCCAAGAGAGACGCCGGGATACGGGTGAGGGAGATGGGGCCGCGTGGTCACCGCTGGCTTGCTGGACACCCAGCAGAGAGGGGCCCTGTTGGGGTGGGGTGGGAGTGGAGGATCCAGCTGAGTGCGGTTGCCTGAGCTGGGCCAGCAGGGGTGAGCGACGTCCGAGGCGTCTGGCAGAGATCAGGCCCTTACTTACCCTTTGCCTCCCCCGCTGACCTGACTAGGAGGCTAAGGCCAAGCAGGAGAAGGTATCGGCACAGTGCCTCAGTGAAATCGAGATGGCCAAGGCACAGAGGGACTATGAACTGAAGAAGGCCACCTATGACATCGAGGTCAACACCCGCCGAGCCCAGGCTGACCTGGCCTACCAGCTGCAGGTAAGCGCAGCCACCGCCCCGGGCAGGTGTCCAGGCAGCTCAGTGGCTCCTCCCCTTTCCTTCTGCCACCTGTATTAGGAGAGACCTGGATCTTAGCTCTGATTCTGGTACCCCATTTTGGACCTCTCTCCTCCTCCGTATAAGAGACAATAAAAGTCTCAAGCAGGGACTGTACAGATAGCTGTTGATACAGTGTCCGGGGGCACGCACTTGGAATGCCCATTCGGAGGGCAGCAGAGCGAGGGGTGAATCATGGGAGATCACTGGTCAGTCAGGTCAGCTTAATCATTGACCCTCAGACCAATGAGAGACTCCCTCTGAGAATATTAAGGTAAGTGGTGCCTGAGGAGAAATGACACTGAAAGTTTTTCTCTGGGCCCCACAAACACACATGTGCATACACAGCTGTACATGTGTGTGCATCTGCGCACGCACACACACACACACATATACATACATATATATATATGGAGAGAGAGAGAGACACTGGAGTGTTCAGCTGAAAACCATAAGAAAAGGAGAGAAAGAAAGAAAAAGAGAAAGAAAGGCCATGAATGCAACAGATCAAGAGCTATACCGTGTCCCTGTGTGAGGGCAGCAAAGTGAAAACCCCTGTACTCCACTGGCAAAGCTCTGTTCTGAGTGGGCCTGTACCTGTATAAAGGAAGAGAAACCTCTTCTCATTTGCACAGGGTACCCTGAAACTTTGGTGACCGAAAAAGAGGGCGGGCGGGGAAGGACACAGACGTGACAGGCAATGACTTACAGGCAGCCTTTTGTATTACAAGAAGGTGATATAACACACGGTGACACAGCTGGTGCCTGTCATTCGTGGCTTGCACCTTGGAGAACAGGATTTATGGGTAACCCCCAGGTCAGCGCGCGCAGCCTTTGTGCTGCGTGTGAACCACGGGCACAGAGCGCTGAGAAAGTCTGGTTGCCTGATGCCGTTTCCACATGAGCTCAGAGAAGGAAATGGTGCCTTGTTTCAGCGCTCAGGATGCAGACAGTTTCACTACATATCATCAACACCAGTTCTGCATTTCCCTGTTTTTTTTTCTTAAGATTTATTTATTATGTATACAGTATTCTGCCTGCATGCATGTGTATCTGCAGGCCAGAAAATGACACCAGATCTCATTGTAGATGGCTGTGAGCCACCATGTGGTTGCTGGGAATTGAACTCAGGACCTCTGGAAGAGCAGACAGTGCTCTTAACCTTTGAGCCATCTCTCCAGCCCCCCTCATATTTTTTTTTATTAGTGATTATTGCTGGGTGTGGTGGCGCACGCCTGGAATTCCCAGCAGGAGTGAATTAGAATACCTTGGTTTCCCTGGCACACCAGTGTGTCAGCTCTCTGTGTGTCATATAAGGCCTCTCTTTTTCTTTTAAGATTTATTTATTTATTATTATGTCTATGCAGCACTCTGCCTGCATGTACATGAGATGTCATTATAACAATTTATTTATTTATTATGTATGCAAAGTTCTGCCTGCATGTGTGCCTGCAGGCCGGAAGAGGGCACCAGATCTCATTATAGATGGATTGTGAGCCACCATGTGGTTGCTGGGAATTGAACTCAGGACCTCTGGAAGAGCAGTCAGTGCTCTTAACCTCTGAGCCATCTCTCCAGCCCCTGTCAAGGTATCTTTAACTTTTTGTTTGTTCATGAGTTGTTTTTCTTTTGTTTTGTTCTCTGAGATATGGTCTTATTATGTGCCCCTGTCTGGTCTGGAACTTGCTATGTAGACCATGCTGGTCTCAGACAGAGATCCACCTGCCTCTACCCTCGAGTCTTGGGATTAAAGTAGAGCACCACCATGCCCTGCTTGTTTGTTTGAGACAGGTTCTTGCACTGTAGCCCAGGCTAGCCTCAAATAGCCCAGGCTGGCCTCCAACACATAGTAGTTCTGTTTCAGCCTCTTCACTGCTGGGATGACACATGTGCACAACCAATCTTAGCTTAGAACTTATCTTTTTTTTTTGTTTTTCGACACAGGGTTTCTCTGTGTAGCCTGGCTGTCCTGGACTTGCTTTGTAGGCCATCTTGGCTTCAAACTCACAGCAATCCACCTGCCTCTGCCTCCCAAGTGCTGCGATTAAAGGTGTGCACCACCATGTCTGGCTCTATTTTATGTTTTTTTTTTCTTGTTTGGTTTTGTTTTTCTTTTTTTTTTTCCTTTTTTCTTTTCTTTCTTTTTTCTTTTTCTTTTCTTTTCTTTCTTTCTATTTTGAGACATGGTTTCTCTGTGTAGCCTTAGCTGTCTTGGACTCACTCTGTAGACCAGGCTGGCCTCGAACTCACAGCGATCCACCTGCCTCTGCCTCCCGAGTGCTGGGATTAAAGGTGTGCACCACCTACGCCTGGTTTTTTTTTTTTTTAATATTTATTTCTTTTTATGTATACAGTGTTCTGCCTGCATGAACACCTTCATTGCAGGTAAGGGTGCCATGTCTCATTATGGATGGCTGTGAGCCACCATGTCGAGAGTGAGAAACAAAACTCTATCTAAGTACTCTCCCACTCTCCCGATCCCCAGTACTTTGCATCATTAAACCAGTTTGGGGTGGGGGTGGAGGACAGTTGAGAGAGGGTTTGTCTTTCTTTCTTTTTAGATCTATTTATTAATACATATACAGTGCTCTGCCTGCAAGTACACCTGCACGCCAGAAGAGGGCATCAGATCTCATTATAGATGGTTGTGAGCCACCACGTGGTTACTGGGTATTGAACTCAGGACCTTTGGAAGAGCAGCCAAAGCTCCTAACCTCTGAGCCATCTCTCCAGCCCCCTTGGTTTGGTTTTCTTTTTTCTTCTTTTTTTTTGGGGGGGGGGGGCGGTTCAGACAGAGCTTCTCTGTGTAACCTTGGCTATCCTAGACTCGCTTTATAGACCAGGCTGGCCTCAGACTCACAGAGATCAGATCTGCCTGCCTCTGCCTCCTAGGTGCTGGGATTAAAGGTGTGCACCACCACCGCCCAACTTACGTGTTTATTTTATGTGAGGAGTGTTTTGCCTACATGTTTGCATGTGCACTGTGTGCATGTGTTCTTGCCTGGTGCCTGTGGAGGTCAGAAGTGGGCATCGGCTTCCCTGGAACTGGAGTTACAGGTGGACGTGAGATGCCAGGCAGGTGCTAGGTGAGGAACACAGGTCCTTTGCCAGAGCGGCCAGCGCCCTTAGCTGCCATCTCCAGCCACCATTACGTTTAATATAATTACATTTATGCGTGTTCAGGTCAGGGACAACCTGCAAGAGCCAGCTCTTTCCTACCACATGGGTCTCCCAGGATCAGACTCGGGTAGTCAGGCCTGGAGACAAATGCCTTTATGCCCTGAGCTGTCTTGCTAGGCCAAGATCATATCAGGTTTGAGGCCAGCTTGGAATATGTACTTTTTGTTGTTTTGTTGTTGTTGTTGTTTTGTTTTTGTTTTTCAAGACAGGGTTTCTGTGTAGCCCTGGCTGTCTTGGACTCGTTTTGTAGACCAGGCTGGCCTCAAACTCACAGTGATCCACCTGCCTCTGCCTCCTGAGTGCTGGGATTAAAGGCACACGCCTCCACACCTGACTGGGACTATGCACTTTTAAGGTAGCCTGGACAACAGAGGGGACAATACCCTACCTTAAAAGGGGGTGTGGGGGGTAGGGTTGGAGAGCCAGGTGCCTTTAATCCCAGCACTTGGGAGGCAGGGGCAGGTGCCAAGCTGGTCTACAGATAGAGTTCCCGGATAGCCAGGGCTACTACACAGCGAAAAAAACACAACAAATAAATAAAGGAAAAAACAGAAAAATTTGAACACACATAGACATCTCTGGAAGCTGGTTTATAGCAGTTGCTCCCAGGAAGGGAACCCAGCAGTTCAAGGCAAGAGGTGGGAGGAAGCCATTTTCTCCAAGTCCACTTTTGTCTTTTGTCTGCAAAGGATACAGATTATCTGCTGGCAGTACTGACCGTTGATGGCTAAGAGTGTCAGGGAAGGGAAATAGAGACTTGTAAACCGGAGTGCAGAGGTAGGAGATGACTGCCAGGGCCTCAGTGCCCTCAAGCGGGCAAACTAGAGAGAGCGAAAGACCCGGGAGGGACGCCTCGCCCCGCCCGCGGGAGGGCACGAACCGGGTCACAGCCACGCCCATTCTGATGCTCAGGCCTTGGCATTACGGGAAGGCTCCCAGGCCCTGGCTTGATTCCGTACTTGAAATGAGCCCTACCACCCAGCAGGCAGAGCAGACCGCAAGCCGATCGATGGGCGACTTCCACGTTGCATCCCTGCTCTGAGGGATACAGTTCTGAGGCGGGTGCCCCTTGCTCCCTAGGTGGCCAAGACCAAGCAGCAGATCGAGGAGCAGCGGGTGCAGGTGCAGGTGGTGGAGCGCGCCCAGCAGGTGGCGGTGCAGGAGCAGGAGATCGCCCGGCGCGAGAAGGAGCTGGAGGCCCGCGTGCGCAAGCCGGCGGAGGCCGAGCGCTACAAGCTGGAGCGCCTGGCGGAAGCAGAGAAGTAACGCCTTCCTGAGCCCTCGCCTGGCCGCTTGACACTCAGGCGGGAAAGGCACCTAACCCACTCTGTCCCCTTCTGTCCCCAGGGCCCAGCTGATCATGCAGGCAGAGGCCGAAGCTGAGTCCGTGCGGGTGAGTCGGGGCTCCTGATTGGCCAGGAAAGGGCGTGGGGCAGGGTTTCTTTTCTTACCTTTTTTACTTGGTTTTTTTTTTTTGGGGGGGGGAGGTCTTTTGAGACAAGAATCTCACAACGTCACCCTGGCCGAACTGGAAGTTACTAAGTAAAACAAGCTGGCCTCAAACTCACGGAGACCCGCCCACCTGTGCCTCCCAAGTGCTGAGATTAAAGGGCCCTTTCTTCGCGCGGGTCAGGGTGCCGCCAGTGTCGTAACGTTGTTAGCCTTACCAGCAAGCGCATCTCTCAGTCATCTCATGGCCCTCAGAATCTCTTGGTGGGTGCCATCAGCGTGTGCCTGTTGCCTCCACAGATGCGCGGGGAGGCGGAGGCCTTTGCCATAGGGGCCCGCGCTCGCGCTGAAGCCGAGCAAATGGCTAAGAAGGCAGAAGCCTTCCAGATGTACCAGGAGGCCGCACAGCTGGATATGCTGCTGGAGAAGCTGCCCCAGGTCTGCGGGCTGGGGGGAGGGGGGGCTGTGGGAAAGGGGGAGGTGAAGTAAGGACTAGGGGATCATAAATGAGGGGTACCAACTGTAAGGCAGCGAGTGACCAAAGTGAGGAATCACGGTCAGCTGTAGGATGTATTTGATGGAGCTGTCTGCCTGCCAGGTGGCAGAAGAGATCAGTGGTCCCCTGACCTCAGCCAATAAGATCACGCTGGTGTCCAGCGGAAGTGGGACCGTCGGGGCAGCCAAAGTAACTGGGGAAGTGCTGGACATCTTAAGCCGCCTGCCCGAGAGCGTGGAGAGGCTCACCGGCGTCAGCATCTCCCAGGTGAGGGTGAATGGTGTGTGTGTGTGTGTGTGTGTGTGTGTGTGTGTGTGTGTACGAGCACCCGAGAGCCCGCAAGTCATGGATACAGTAGCCTGAGGGCCAGGAAATCAGTGACTTTCTTGGTGCCCAAGCCACCTTGCTGAGGATGCCAGTTCAATTCCCAGAACCCATGTCAGGTCCTTGCTTCGCTAGTTCCTGGCCAGTGAGAGACCCTGAAAACACAGTGCTTGAGGAACAACAGCCAGAGTTACCCTTTGCCTTTCACACACAAGAACTACCTCCAGCATGTTAAGTAGCGTAGCCTTGTGGTTGGGAAGCAGAGGGTCAGCCAGGCCTGTCTTTGTTGTTGTTGTTTTGTTTGTTTGGTTTGGCTTTTTGTTTGTTTTGGAGACAGGGTTTCTCTGTGTAGCCTTGGCTGTCCTGGACTCACTTTGTAGACCAGGCTGGCCTCGAACTCAGTGATCTGTCTGCCTCTGCCTCCCAAGTGCTGGGATCAAAGGTGTGAGCCACCACACCAGCTTCTTTTAAGATGTTCATTTATTTACTTATTTATTATGTATACAATGCTCTACCTGCATGTACATGTCCATGCCAGAAGAGGGCATCAGATCTCATTATAGATGGTTGTGAGTCACCATGTGGTTGCTGGGAATTGAACTCAGGACCTCTGGAAGAGCAGTCAAGTGTTCCTAACTGCTGAGCCATTTCTCCAGCCCCATGCCCGGTTCTTTTCTTTCTTTTTGGTTTTTCGAGACAGAGTTTCTCTATGTAGCCCTGGCTAAGCTGGACTCGCTTTGTAGACCAGGTTGGCCTTGATCTGCCTGCCTCTGCACCATGCCTGGCAGGGCAGTGTTTTATGTGCCACAAGTACTTGTCTCAGATGTAATGACATAAACCTTGAGTCTCAGCACCAAGGTGGTGGACCCAGGCTGATCTCTGGTTTTGAGGCCATCCAGAGCAACATGGTGAGACCCTGTCTTTGCTTTTTAGACAGGGTTTCTATGTAGCACTAGCTGTCCTGGACTCTTTGTAGACCAGGCTGGCCTTGAACTCAAGAGATCCTCCTGCCTCTACCAGAGGCGACCACACCCAGCAGACTGTCCTCCCCCAGACAGGGTTTCTCTGTGTAACAGCTCTAGCTGTCCTGAACTTGCTCTGTAGACCAGGCGAGCCTTGAACTGAGATCCGCCTGCCTCTGCCTCCCAAGTGCTGGGAGGAAAGGCATGTGCCACCGTGGCTGTTGGCCTTTTCAGTGTCCAGCTGAGCCCACCCTTCCAAGTTGTTGATAGAGGGCAACATCACTTTTTCCCCCTTCTCTGTAGGTCAATCACAAGCCTTTAAGGACAGCGTGAGCTCCTGGACTCGTGGCTCCAGCGTCCCATTGCATGCTGCTCACCTGGCCTCCCCAGCATGGCCTCTGAGGAGGAATGCGCGTTGGATCTCCTTGCCAAACAGTCTGTGCCTTGCCTTGGAGGGGCTTGCTCCTCGTCCCAACTATTTAACTTCCTGAATAAACTAGACTGTGAGCTTGTTATCTAGACTTCTTTCCTCACCAAGACCAAAGGGTAACCTTCAGACCTTGCTAAATAAGTACTGACAGGTAAACACCAGTTTGCTGCATGTGTTCCAGGCCAGCCTGGGCCACCAAACAAGAACCTGGCTCAATTTTGTTGTAGAAGTTGGCTGTGGTCTAAAAAGCACACTTGGGGAATGCCAAGACATCAAACTCCTGAAAACAAGTTGGCAATAAATGTGAAATCTTCCCCATCGAACGCCAGCGTCTGGATGAAAGCCAGCGTTAGTGTGAGACCCTCAAACCCCTCGCTTTATGTAAACCCGTTACACTAACAGCCTGCACTGTTTTTTTCTTTTAAATATTTATTATGTATACAGAGCTGTCTGCATGTACATCTGCAGGCCAGAAGACATGTCCGATCACATTACAGATGGTTGTGAGCCACCATGTGGTTGCTGGGAATTGAACTCAGGACCTCTGGGAGAGCAGTCAGTGCTCTTAACCTCTGAGCCATCTCTCCAGCCCCGCCTGCACTATTCATAGGGAAGTGAAGACAAGATCACTCAAGGCCTTGTCTAAACAAAAAAAAAAAAACCCATGGTACTTGATCTAGTTAGGGCAGCCTGAACCAACACTTATCTGAGATAGGGACCCAGCTCCATGGCAGGCAGGGCATTTCCCCAGCAGGTGTTCAAGCTCAAGCCACACCACAGGAAAAACAAAAAAATAGGAAGCTGGACCTATAACCCCTACAGGGGCAAGTGGATCTGAGTTTGAGGCCAGCCTGGCCAAAGCTAAAGAAACCACCGCCCTCCCCCCAATTGACCGGCACCAGTTCGATGAAGTTTGGTTACCTAGAATATACAAAGTTTTGTGATGCCTTCGTGGCCTTGGGCCCCCATGCCTCCACCATCTTTACCTAACCCTGAATGAGCACAGCCTCACACTGTTTTTTTCCAATTCCCATTTATTTTTGGCTCTTGGGGGAATGTCATCTTTTCAATATTGGAAAGAAAAAAAAGCATCAAGTTCAACACAAAATAGAATGACCAAACCAAGGGCAGGGGGAAAATAGAAGCAAAGTGGTCACCTCCGCTCTGGAGAGTGTCCCCAGGCGGCAAACCTTCCCAGGTTGGGGGCTAAGTGGATTGGGCTCTGCCCACCCCCCACATGCCATGTCTTAAGAGAAAGGCGGAACCATGTGGGGAAGACACCCCCAATGGCAGCTTTGGCTCAGGACAGCTGGGAGGCTATAAAAGGAGATAATACTGTTAATACCTCTCCTGAGGCCTGAGATGAAGCAGGAAAAAAAAAAAACCCTGTTGACTGAAATCCCCAGTGGACTCACGGTGTAAATGGCCTTGGCTGAGCACCCAGCCCCCTTCTAGTGACCTAGACCTCACCCTCCTTTGCCCAGTCCACCACCACCTAGCTTTTAAGATGGTGGCGACCGCCTGGCTTCTCAGTTCCGTGCTGGTTCTATGCAGGATCTGGAGCACAACTCATGTTATTGGTGAAAAAAAAAAAATATATATATATATATTGGGAGACTCTTAACTGGATCGTTATAAAAACAGGTACCAGAAGGAAAAAATAGGGCGGCACCCAGAAGGGCAGAAATCTGGATTTGTCAGAGTGGAAAGAGAAAAGGAGACATTCCACAAACAAATATTTATTGAGCGCCTACTATGTACCAGGCACTGTTTACCCCCCAATGAATAAAACAAAAACAAAAACGAAACAGGAGACAGAGGCAGCAGAAAGAAACTGGAGGAGGAAAAGGGGCAGGTGGAGAGTGCTGAGGGAGCTAAGCAGCCTGAGGTGACAGACGCAGGGCTCGCTCGCTTAGGCCTCTTCTTCTGCTTCCTCACCAAAATCCTCTTCCTCTTCTGCGGTGGCATCTTGGTACTGCTGGTACTCAGAGACGAGGTCGTTCATGTTGCTCTCGGCTTCAGTGAACTCCATCTCGTCCATGCCCTCGCCCGTGTACCAGTGGAGGAAGGCCTTCCGGCGGAACATGGCCGTGAACTGCTCTGAGATGCGCTTGAAGAGCTCCTGGATGGCCGTGCTGTTTCCAATGAAGGTGACCGCCATCTTGAGGCCGCGTGGCGGGATGTCACACACAGCCGTCTTGACGTTGTTGGGGATCCACTCCACGAAGTAGCTGCTGTTCTTGTTCTGCACATTGAGCATCTGCTCATCCACCTCCTTCATGGACATCCGTCCACGGAAGACGGCTGCGACGGTGAGGTACCGGCCGTGGCGTGGGTCGCAGGCAGCCATCATGTTCTTGGCGTCGAAGACCTGCTGGGTGAGTTCAGGCACAGTGAGGGCCCGATACTGCTGGCTTCCGCGGCTGGTGAGGGGGGCAAAGCCAGGCATGAAGAAGTGGAGGCGGGGGAAGGGCACCATGTTGACAGCCAGCTTCCGGAGGTCAGCGTTGAGCTGGCCTGGGAACCGGAGGCAGGTGGTGACACCGCTCATGGTGGCCGAGACGAGGTGGTTCAGGTCCCCGTAGGTTGGCGTGGTGAGCTTGAGGGTGCGGAAGCAGATGTCATACAGGGCTTCGTTGTCGATGCAGTAGGTCTCGTCGGTGTTCTCGACCAGCTGGTGGACAGAGAGGGTGGCGTTGTAGGGCTCCACCACGGTGTCAGACACTTTGGGTGAGGGCACCACGCTGAAGGTGTTCATGATGCGGTCAGGGTATTCTTCTCGGATCTTGCTGATGAGCAGGGTGCCCATGCCAGAGCCTGTGCCTCCACCCAGCGAGTGGGTCAGCTGAAAGCCTTGCAGGCAGTCACAGCTCTCCGCCTCCTTGCGCACCACATCCAAGACGGAGTCAACCAGCTCAGCTCCCTCTGTGTAGTGGCCCTTGGCCCAGTTGTTGCCTGCCCCAGACTGACCTGGAATGTGATAAAAAAAAATTTTTTTAAAAAAGCTTAATCACAAAGATACGAGACATGATATTCCTAATCTTCCAACTTTTACAACAAACTCCTTTGGTACTTGGGAATTGGTTCCATGTAACTCACCGAAAACAAAGTTGTCCGGTCTGAAGATCTGGCCAAAAGGACCTGACCGAACGGAGTCCATGGTCCCGGGCTCTAGATCCACCAAGATAGCTCGAGGGACGTACTTGCCACCTACAGGGATTCAAGCGGACATTTATTTGAGAGCCCTCAGCAGTCAAACAGCTCAAACTCGGGCTGGGAAATAACCCACAAACCACTAAACTTGTCATTCCAGGAACCGCCACCTGGCGGCAGTAGAGCTAACCTTTGGCTCCTTATGGTGGGTGTCTAAAGGGGGAAGCGTGAAATCCATGCAAAGGGTTAACAGGTACTTAAAAATATGGGAAAACAGGGCGTGGTGATGCTGCCTTTAAGCCCAGCACTTGGCAGGTGGACAGAGCGGCCAGCGCCTAACGGAGACCCTGTCTCAATTGAGGGGCAGGGTTAGAAAAGACCAAAATTAAGTGTGTTAAGAGGGATTTCCGCCCTCACCTGTGGCTTCATTGTAGTACACGGAGATCCGGTCCAGCTGCAGGTCGCTGTCCCCGTGGTAGGTACCGGTGGGATCGATGCCGTGCTCATCGCTTATCACCTCCCAGAACTGCACAGGAAAGAGCAATGACCCCTCAGCCGCTCAAGCCCTAAGGGATGCCTCCCGGCCCGCATTTCGATTCCAGACATGCTCAACCAAAACGTGGCTGAGGTGCAGGCTCCGCAGGTCCCTTATCTGCCTGAGGAACCTCCGCGGACAGGACGAGTGATGGACGGCGGCCCAAGGGGGGCTGCAAGCGTCCATACTGGCGGGCCGCCGCCCACCTACTTGGCACAGCACCCAAGGCCGGGCACCGCCCCTCCGGGCCAGCACAAAACGAGGGGGCCGGGGGGTGGGGAGAAAAGGTGCGGCCACTGCAGTCGCCCACCCCTTGTGTGCTCCACGTGACTGCGGTGGCGGGCCGCTCCTCCGGCAACCCACAAAGGCGGGAGCGGCGTGGGCGGGGCCTGGGCGTCCCCCGCAGGCCAGGGCCGCATTGTCCCTGCGCGCCAGGGGCCCCGGCCCCGCCCCCGGAGCGTCCCACCCTTCGGCTACAATTTAGCGGCCGCACTTCCTCCCCACCCCTCCCCCGCTACTTTGCAATTGCGCGCGAAGGGGGGGGGGCGGGAGAAAAAAAAAAAAACCCCGTGGCCTCCGAGTTTTATCCCCATCCTGGCTTCCCTCTTCTCCCCTCCTCTCCATTTGACTTGTAAACCTCACTTTCCCATCAGCTCACACCCTAAGATCGTCTCTTGAGGGCAGTGAGAAGTAAAAGCAGCCCCTTATGCAGAACCACGATCTACCCAAAAGCTAAAAAACAAGGCGCTGCGGTCCCCACGCCTTTGTTGCGAGGGGAGGCGCGAACCCGGGCACCTTCCGTAGAGCTGCCCGCCAAGCCTCGCCCCTTCCCCCTCCGGTCCTGCTCCGCTAAGGCCGTCCTGGAGGGTGGGGGCGGGGGTGCCGCAAGGGGGAAAGCCTCGCTCGGGCTTTGTCTCCGCGCCCAGCCCTCGAACCGTTAGGGGGAACCCCTCTTTAAATGAGCTCTTTCCAGCCCCTCTGCCTCTCCGAGGTCGCCTAAACCCAAAAGGCTCCTTTAGTAGCCTTCCGAGAGTGCGCCAGGAAAAGCATTTCTCCATTTCTCAGTTATCAGAAGGCTGGCTACAAATATGGGCTATTACACATGCAAAACTTTGAGAGGCCGAAGGCGACGGATGGAAATGCAAACGCCCGACTAGGCTGGGTGACTTAAAAAAATATATATATACGTACATTATTTCAGCCCAAATTTTAAAAATTCTTACCTTAGCACCGATCTGGTTGCCACACTGTCCGGCCTGGATGTGCACGATTTCCCTCATGGCTAAGGTTTACTGTAATAAAATGTTTGCTGGTCTCAAGATAGAAAACCGAGCAAGGAAAAGATAATTGATGTTCTTGGTTGGTTGGGTTTTTTTCTTAATTTTTTTCCTTCTGGGCTGGTCTCAGACGGAAAGGATGGACCGTAGCCCCGGAGGCTGCAGCAGGAAGATGCTAGCACCACCGCAGGAAGGTTCTAAGAGGCAGAAGAGGCCGGCGAGCGCAGGAGAGAAGGCGCGCAGGGCGGGGCGCGCGTTCGCGCGGCCGGGGGCGGGAGGTAGGCGGGGGCTGCTGGTCGCAGACAAAGCCTCTCCAGCCCGGCGCTGATTCGTCCAGCCGGTCACGTGACGGGCGGCCATTGGTCTCCGAGCCGGTGGCGAGCGCAGTGCTTTTTGGGGGTTGTAGTTCCCTATTGTCCACGCTGCAAAATGTAGTTAGGCATGGGTGGGTACTGTGGAAGGATTAGGGGGTGTCTCGTGTGTGTGTGCGTGTGTGTGTGTGTGCGTGTGTGTGTGTGTGTGTGTGTGTTTTGAATTACTTTTTTTTTTCATGGAAAATGACCTCACACGATATACCGATCCTATATTCCCGAGAAAGGTTTTTGTACTAAAAGCAGTTTTGGGAAATACAGTAATTAGGAAGTCTGGGGTGCCCTGAGCTGGGAGGTGGGATCGGCACGCCCTGCAAGCTGCCCACTGCAGTAGCTCTGGGAAGGCCAGACTGCACAGCTCAGCGGAAAGTCCCGAGCACTGTGGCGTCCTGCCCTGATAAAAAGTATCTACTGTTGTGTGATTCCAAGACCGGAACGTAAGGCACCGCTCCCTCGCATCCCTCCAGAAGACAGGGCTGCCCCCCCTGTTTCCTGGGGAGGTGTCTCAAGGATGTTTCGAAAACAGAAACAAAATCGCAAGGACTTTTCAGGATAGAAACGTTGCTTGGAGCTGATAACCCAACAGAATCAAGGTGTACATCTCTGCGGGGATTTGGGCCTTTGGAACTACGCTGAAGACATCTTGTCACCAAGGTGGGATGGTGGGACAGGATGCCCAGGGGAATGTCAGCGTCTTTAGAGAGTGCCTCTCTCAGATACAAGGGTGAAGCAAGTGGGGTCCCCCCCCTACTTGGTTGATTTTATTCACTAGGCGAAGCTGTGGCAAAACCTGCGACTGTAAAAGAGGGACGATGGGAACCGAATGGGTTCACGTCAGAGAGCCCTGCAGCTTCTGTTCCTGGGCTTTCATTTGACAAATACAAAGGGATACAAAATGATTAATTAGAATCGAAGCGGGGCTAATCCCCCGAATTCCAGACAGAGGAATCGAAGGCAGGAGAATCTCAGAAGCTCAAGGTCAACCCGGGCTACTTAGAGGCTACCTGGACAGCTGGGGGACAACTTTAGGCCAGTCTCTAAATAAAATGAATAAAAGGGAAAAATTCGATTGTCTCCAAGCAGTAGGGAGGGAGGTTGACTCAGAAGGATCCCTGCACAATGAAGTCCCATCTGGTCTACAAAATTGAAACAAATGTATTTTTTTGTTATGCTGGAGAGATGGCTCACCAATTAAGACTTATTTGTTGTTCTGGAAAAACAAGGTTCAACCCTCATCACCCACATCAGAGGCTCTCAACTATCCAGACCTCCAGGTCCAGGGGACCCAACGCTCTGCCGGCTTATAGCACACAAGTAGTGCACACATGCATCCAAGCAAAACACTAACACCTATAAATAAATAAATAAATAAATAAATAAATAAATACCTCTTTAAAAAGGAGAAAAAAAACTGGCCAGGAGGTAGTGGCCCACGCCTTTAATCCCTGCAGAGGCGAGCAGATCGAAGTGAGTTCAAGGCCAACCTGGTCTACAAGGCAAGTCCAGGACAGCTAAGGCTAACACAGAGAAACCCTGTCTGGGAAAACCAAAAAAGAAACAAAAGAGAAAACACAAAGGAAAGGGTGTGGTGAGCAGCATCTGGAACCTGATGGCATAGGCCAGGTGTTGTGGCCCAGACAGAGGGAAGAGGACCCTGTGAGTTCAAGGCTAACCTGGTCAGTTAATTCTAGGCCAGCCAGAGGTACATAGAGACCCTTTCTCTTCCCTAAAGAAAGAAAAGGTACCAAAGACATTACTAACACAGCTCAAATCATCTTTTAAATAAAAGAACGTTAAGTTGCATTAATATCCTTCCTTTTGGGGTTGTTTTGCTTTGTTTCTGAGACAGGGTTTCTCTAAGCCATGGCTGTCCTGGACTCACGTTGTAGACCAGGCTGGCCTCCAACTCACAGTAACCTGCCTCTGCCTCCGGAGACATTAATATCCTTTACTCACTAAAAATACAATATTTTAATTTCGGTCATGACGACAATGAAGGGTATTATTTTTGCCCTACTTGAATTTGAATTTGCCTGATTTACTTATAGTAGGAACACGGGTAAGCGATGCAACTTAAAGCTCCAAACGTCTGCCAGTTTGATTATTGCGAACATATTGAGGCAACCTCTGGGAAAGAACTCTAACTTATACAAGACAATTTCTTACTATACTTTCATGTTTCGTTATAATAAAATAAATTATTTTTTCATCACACCTTTCTCCTCTTTTGAAAGATGAGGACAGCCTTGAAGGTTTTAGCGAAACAGTTTGTCTACCCACGTTTGCTTTATTTAGATTCCTCCATTTAGGAGAGTGACCTCAAAATGTCCGTCATTTTATACATACATACATACATATGGGAGAAAAGACAAGACTTCTACTAAGCAGCCCAGACCCAAAGGAAATGGAATTCCTCTGCAATGGGGAGCTCCAAGGCGCCACGCCTACGGGCTGTTTTCCAATCTGCAGCCTCCAGCCACGACTGCAGGCTGCAAACCCCTCATTTCTCGTGAGTCAGCGGGCGCCATTTCTGGGATGACCCAGAAAGGGCGCTCTGGCCTCGGAACGCCTTCTATGATACGGCCGCTCTAGCCGCCGGCGGCCACCCGCGCCACACTCGCTGGTTGGTGTTCGGCGGTCTGCGCGGGAAGTCTTCTGGGGCGGGGGGCGGGGAGAAGGAGCGGCGGTGGGTCGTCCCCAGGGCGCCGGCCAATCGCGCGGCAGGATTCCTAGGCCACGCCCCCCCGCCCTTCACCAGCGCTTCCTTCAGCCCGTTTCCCGCCCTCAGTCACACTTTTGAACCGTGAGGGGGCGGGGCTTGAGGGGGCGGGGCTTCCGACTGAATCACTCGGCGCGCTCCGCGCCGTGAGAGACGGCTCCAGTAGCCAATCAGAAGACGGGACTCTCTTCCGGGATTCGCGCTCCCGCCACCCAGGTGGCGGCCGTTAGAGGCGGCGGCGGCGCGCGCGCACGCGGGCTCGGGAGGTGAGTTCCCATCTTGATTCCTCCCGAGGGCGGGAGGGGCGTGCCTTGGGTGTCACTTGGGCGGAGGTAGTTTGGGTTCCGGCTTCAGCTTTTTATGCTGGTACCTGCCGGGGGGGCCCCGGCCCGCGTGCGACACGGAAACATTAGGCCACGAGGGGACTGGCTCAGGCGTGGGTATCCAAAATGGTTGCCCGTCCCTTGGAGCAAAGGGCCGCGGGCGCCGGCTGGGTTGGCAGGACGGAGCTTACTTCTTGAGGGGGGTACCCTGCTTTCCCGGTCAGCGGCTTCCCTTGTGTGCGGTGCCTTTGTAGGTAAAATCCACTCGTGCAGTTCTGGATTTCTCTGTCTTTTTTAGATTTGTCCCTTAAGTCAGTAGCTCCGGCGACGAAGCGAGCTGCCATGAGAACAGGATTCATTCTGTTTGGTTGAGGATGTATGCCAAATAACAACCGAAAGGTACCAGCGCTCATAATTATTGTGAATAATACGGTCTCTTAGCAGCCATGAGAAGTCATAAGGGGGTGACTGAGGCACTTTCCTTAACCTATCTATACTGTAGCTTTCGCATTAGAAAAAAAAAGGAATAATAGACGTAGCCCGCAGGGTTAGGAAGATTGAATGCCAGTCAGCCTAAAGTATTAAAAGTGTTTAACAAACACACGTCTAGTTACATGTCTGTGGTTCTCTCTCTGCATTTCAAGCTGAGCTATGCTGAGAGTATATAAAATATGGACGTGGTGATTCGTTTATTTTTATTTATATGCTGTGTTATTCAGAGCAAAGTGCGGTTTTGGAGGCATTATTTCCCTTTCTCACTTGGCTGTTATATCTGATACAACACTATACTCAGTAGTGGATTGTGAAATCAGCTAAGGAGCGGTAAATGGGCATTGAAACACCAGAGCATGTACAAGACCTGGGTTTGATCCTCAGCAGTTGTGTGTGTGTGTACGCGCGCTCCTATTAAGATGTTAGGAAGCCGGGTGTGGTAGCACTCGCCTTTAATCCCAGCACTCAGGAAGTAGAGACAGGCAGATCTCAGGCCAGCCTGGTCTACAAAGTGAGACTAGGCCGGCCAAGGCTACACAGAGAAACCAGGACTCAAAAGGCAAAAAACAAATAAATAAATAAATAAAAATAAAAAAGGGTTAGGGAAAAAAAAGAATAAAAAACAGTATATTCACATAGCATTACTTCTCAAAACCCACACTCCCTGCCCGCACAGGTGAGTGTGTGGTTCCAAGGAGGGTGTCAGATACCCTGGAATTTGAGTAAATAAACTGTTGTGAGCTGCTATGTGAGTTCTGAGGACTGAACCCAGGTCCTCTGGAAGAGCATGCGGCCCTTAACCACTGAACCATCTTTTCAAATTTACTATGTATTTTTTTTAAATGGGTCTTATTGTAATGTCCATACTTACTGGCATTACTTCAGCTGCTCCAGTAGCTGGAACTGTGGGCATACACCACGGCTATCCAACTTACCATGCTTCCACATCTTTTAAATAAATAGAGTACCGACTTGTGGGCTAAGGATATATAGCTCAGTGGTAGAGCATTTGATGTGGTGTGTGAGGGCCTAGCGTCAGTCTCTAGTACCTAAAAACAAGCAAATCCCATAAAATATTCCTTTCTATATAATGCTATGCTTTCTGTCATATCCAAAAGTATAAATACGTATGTATATATACTTTGTTTTATTGTAGAGGTCAAGGTCTCACTGTAGCCAAGGTTGGGCTCCACACTTTTTTTTTTTTTAAACCATACTGGCTTTGAATTTACGAGATCTGCCTTCCCAAATGCTATAGTCAAAGGTGTACATCACCATGCCTGGCTGGGTCTCCAAATCTTCATTTTCCTGCCTCAGGTACAGGGAATTCAGATATATGCCAGCATGTTTGGTTTGGTTGTTTTTGGTTTTTTGATACAGGGTTTCTGTGTGTAGTTCTGAACGTGTTTTTAGACCAGGTTGTTCTTGAACTTCAACTCAGATCCTCCTGCCTCTGTCTCTGCATTGCTGGGATCAAAGGTGTGTGCCACCACCAACCAACTGCCTGGCTGTTTGGATTTAAAAAGTTTGTTTTCTCCATTGGAAGTTCTAAGTGCTGAGCACGTGACCTCAACACAGGCTAGTCAAACGTTCTACCACTGACCCATTCTCCTGTGCTCAGTTTTTTTTACATGCTTCAGAATGAGTAATAGAAAATCATCATTTTGTCAGCCATGGTGGCACACGCCTCAATCCCAGCACTTTGGAGGCAGAGGCAGGTGGATCTCTGTGAGTTCGAGGCCAGCCTGGTCTACAAAGTGAGTCCAGGACAGCCAGGGCTACACAGAGAAACCCTGTCTCGAAAAGAAAAAAGAGAGAGAGAGAGAAATAAAACTATCATTTTTTGTTTTTTGTTTTTTTCCTTCGAGACAGGGTTTCCTTTGTAGCCCTGGCTGTCCTGGACTCACTTTGTAGACCAGCTGGCCTCAAACTCACAGAGATCCACCTGCCTCTGCCTCCCAAGTGCTGGGATTAAAGGCATGCACCACCACCGTTCGGCAAAACCATCATTTTATGGTGACGCACACCTTTAATCCCAGCACTCAGGAGGCAGAGGCAGGTGGATCTCTGGGTTTGAGGGCAGCCTGGTCTACAAAGTGAGTTTCAGGATAGCCAGGGCTACATAGAGAAACACTGGCTTAGGAAAAGAATGAAAGAAAGAAGAGAAAAAAGAAAGGGAGGAAGAAAAAGATTGCCTCCACGTTTACCTAGGTTTACTCCCAGTTATTTTTTTCTCTGCAAGTGTGTGCAAACCAATGCCAGGAATAATGTTGTCGTGTTTGCTTTACAGATCATGGAATGCACCCAGGTGATACGCTGGGATGCTGAGGAGGAGGCGGGGACAGAGCTATCCAGTGTTTCGTTGGGTTATAGCCTGGAGCCTGTAGGGCGGCTCCGGCTCTTCAGTGGTACTCATGGACCAGAAAGAGGTCAGCGAATATTGGGAGCTGAAGTATGAATATGGATCATTTCTTTTCCGTAGAGGTAGTAGTAGAGTTGATTGTTCCAGGCTAGTGCCCTGTGTTTTCTAGGAGTGATTTTTGTTTTATTAAGAGAAAATGAAGTGTAGAGGGATTTTAATTCACAGTTAAATTAAGGGCTGCTCTGTCAAGAGGTAACATCCAAAGACCTTCCAGGGCTATGTGATCCAGCTGGAATACAAACACACCTTTAATCCAGGAGACAGAGGCAAGCAGATCTGAGTTCAAGGCCAGCCTGGTGTAGAGCAAGTTTCAGCTAAAGAAAAGCTTAGGTCTAGGCATGGTGATACACGCCTTTAAGTTAAAGTAAGTTTGTAGAAGGAAGCACCTCTGTTTGAAAGTGATATCTAATTGAGTGGCAGAAAGGGTGGCGAATCAGAGAAAGAGTTTACAGACTAGGGTACACCCAACTCTCACGAGGACAGAGAGGAAAGGGAGCAGCAGCTAATGTGAGTAGATAGTAATTCATTACAAGTGCTCTGCCGTGGTGGCATGCCGTCGGGGCTGCTATTGGTTGGTTTCAATGCCCTTAAGAGCTTTGAGTGAACAGCAGTGGGATAGCTAGTCAGAACATCTTCAGGCCAGGATGGGCCTTACTCTTCCATCTCTTCTCTGCTCCTTAGATTTCCCACTCTACCTTGGCAAGAATGTAGTTGGCAGAAGCCCTGACTGCTCTGTGGCCCTACCTTTCCCATCCATCTCCAAACAGCATGCCGTGATTGAAATCTCAGCCTGGAACAAAGCCCCTGTCCTCCAGGATTGTGGGAGCCTCAATGGCACTCAGATCGTAAGGCCTCCTCGGGTCCTGACCCCTGGAGTGAGCCATCATCTACGGGATCAGGAGTTAATTCTGTTTGCAGACTTTCCCTGCCAGTACCGTCGCCTAGACGTCCCCCCACCCTTGGTCCCTCGGAGACTTCTTGTAGAGAAGACCCCCAGAGCGCAGGGAGGACCCCAGACAGCCGGAGTTTCGTTGGCTGAGGATTCAGAGGAGGAAGTGGGTAAGCTTGTGCCCTGGGTGTGTGTGAAGAGACAGGGACGATGGGTATAAACTATCAATTTATTCTTTTCTGCTCTTGCCAGATTCTTCTGGAAGGTGCGTAGCAAATGGATCAAGGAATACATCTTCCCCTTCCGTTACAGTAGTTCCAGAAAGGTGAGTACCAAAGTACCAGATACCTGAATCTTTTGGTTTTGCTTTTGTTTTTTCAGACAGTCTCTGTAGCCCAAGCTGGTCTCAGACCCTTGGAAATCCTTTGGATTCAGTCTTTGTGTATTGGGATTACAAGGCTGAACCATCATACCTGGTTTTAGACACATGAGCTTTGAACAAGTCGTTAAAGTGTCAATCTTGAAGAGATGACAGGGTTTCTCTGTGTATCCCTGGCTGTCCTAGAACAGCTCTCACTTAGAGATCCACCTGCCTCTGCTTCCCAAGCGCTGGGATTAAAGGTGTGTGCCACCACTACCTGGCAGCTGATTGCCTTGATTTGGGGGGGTGAGGGGGGTTTCGAGACAGGGTTTCTCTGTGTAGCCCTCGGTGTCCTTGAACTCACTTTGTAGACCAGGCTGGCCTCGAACTCACAGAGATCCACCTGCCTCTGCCTCCCAAGTGCTGGGATTAAAGGTGTGCGCCACCACAGTCTGGCTCTGATGAACACTTCTGATATACTCAGTGGAGATGGGAAAAGAGCTACCAGCAGTGGCTGCTTTCAAGGCACTCATAGCTGAGTGGGGGTGTCCCTAGCCAGGGTGTACATTCTGTGGATTCTTTATCTTCACAGTGATGAAGAGGACTTTTCTCCAGCCCCAAGTGCTCCTGGGCCATCTTTGCCCTTTGACTTGGGCAGTGACACGGACGAGGAACAAGATCAGCAACCAAGAGTGGGGGTGTCCTCTTTAGCTCCCAGGAATGGTGCCCCTGGGGAGGCTAAGCAGCCTGAAGCTCATGGAATGTCAACTGGCATCCAGCTGGTTCAGGCCCAGCCTACTGAGCAGAAGTTTAAGGACATAAAAATCAAGAGTGAGGCAGGCAATGGAGTGGTTCTGGCTGGGTCGATTCTGGAGAAGGGCCCCACTCTTGGGGAGGACAGTGACACAGAAGTGGAGGAAGAACATCAACCTCCTGGCTTTGTGGACAGTGACACAGATGTGGAGGAAGAGACCCCACCTGTACTTCCTGTGACAAAGCAAGTCCTTGGTACAAGAGACTCTGGAGCACCTGGTGAGGCACATCTGCAGGACGGCCCATCTGGCAGTGATGCAAATGTGGAGGAGGGCAAGACTGTACCAGCTGTCCCTCCAGAGAGAAGCCACACAGCCATGGTGATCAACAGTGACACAGAGGAGGAGGAGGAGGAGTCAGGAGCACTCACCTTGGCCCGTCTGAAAGAGAAAGGGATTGCTTTGTGGAACAGAGACCCAAGTATGGAGGAAGCCAAGTCCCAACCACAGGTCCTTGTAGAACGAAGTGAGAGTGTCTCTGGGAGAGACAGTGACACAGACATGGAGGAGGGACTCTCAGGGGAAAAGAGGAAAGTTGTCCCTGACAGCCCCATGGACGTAGATGAGGCTCCTGTTATCACACATGCAGAGAGCCAGCCTCCCCATGGACCCAGTGATGTAGATGAGGACATGGATATGAGCTCCCCTGGCAGCCGTCTACAGGGAAATCAGTCCTCTGCCGTGGGAGACAAGAGTACAGCAAAAGTGGAGGAGGAAGTCCCGCCAGGGCCCTCTGTTACCCTGGGGGAGAAGCACCAGGTGCCTCTAGAGGAAGCCCGGGAAACAGCTGTGGAGGAAGGCTCATCTTTAGCAGTGGCAGATGTAAGCAGGAGCCAGCAGCCAAGAGCACAAGAAGCTAGGACAGAGCAGGAGCATGCTCTTGAAGTGGGGGTCCAAAGCAGGTCACTTGCGGCCCCCGTGGAACAGGTGGTAGTGGACACACATACCTCAGGGAGTCCCACCCTGCCACACAGAGAGATTGCCCAGACCGCGAATGCCAAAGAGTGCTGTGATGGTAAGTGTTGCCCTCTGCCCTTGACCCTAGAAGTAAACTGGCTCTAAGGGTTAGAAGAGAACGGTAGAGGTATTTAGGGTGAGAGTTGATTTATTTTATTTTATTTTTAAATCTATCTCATATTTCTTCCCACTAGAACCTGAAGATCTGTGCCTTCCAGCTACCCAGTGCTTTGTGGAAAGGGAGAGCCAGAACCCAGAGGGTGAGGACCTTGTGCTGTTAGGATCTGAGTGCCAGTGTGAGCTGGGTGATTAGATTGGTGGTCCTTGAAAAGTGGTGTGGCCAAGATGGGGCAGGAGACCCCGGTATTCTGGGAGCGGCTGTGTTTCCACCCCAGCTCTTCTTCTCCAGCTGTCCAGAGTTTGGAAGATGAACCCACCCAAGTCTTCCCGTGTACTCTTCCCCAAGAGCCTGGGCCTTCCCATCTCAGCCTTCAGACTCCAGGTACAGAAACGCCGCTCTGAGCCCCTGACTTTCTGTATTTTCTTCCTCTACATCCTTTCACGGTCTGTCTTATGTTATCTACGTTGTGTGTGTGAGTGTTTGCCGGCATGTGCATACCTGGTGCCCACAGAGGTCAAAAGAGGCTGCAGAACTAGAGTTAGGGACTCTGTGAGCTGCCGTGTGGGTTCTCAGAACTGAACCCAGATCCTCTGCTAGAGCAACCAGTGCTGTTAACTATTGAGCCGTCTCTGCAGCCCTTCGTGTTCTTGTTTGTTTGGAGACAAGGAGTTCATGTAGCTGAGGATGGCCTTGAACTTCTGGTCCTCCATATGTGGAGATTACAGGTGTGCCATCTGCCGGGGCTGGACGGGGCTGGCTTCCTGAAGCTGCATGAGCTCTGCCCACTGCGCTGCAGCCCCAGCCCAACCTTTCATATTCTTTTGTTATTTTACTGATGTTCTCCACTTCATCAGAAAAGGAGATCTATACCAGACATGGTGGCACAGGCTTGTAATCTGCCCACAGAAACCTTGTCTCATGGGAGGGCGGGGAGGAGTGGCAACTGTTACTCTAGAGGACCAGAGTTCAGTTCCAGCACCATGTCAGGCAGCTAGCAACTGGCCATAAGTCTAGCTCCTGGAGATCCAAGGCTCTCTCTGGTACCCTTGTGTACCCACACACGGTATACATACATACATTTGAATAATCGAGACAGGGTTTCTCTGTGTAGCCCTGGCTGTCCTGGACTCCCTTTGTAGACCAGGCTGGCCTTGAACTCACAGTGATCCACCTGCCTCTGCCTCCCAAGTGCTGGGATTAAAGGCGTGTGCCACCACGCCTGGCTATAAAAAAGTTTTTAAATACATCTTAACAAATAAAACAAATACAAAGCACATTGCTGGGCCTTACTCTAATTCTAGTTCAGGAGATTTGGAGTTGGCTCATAAACTCAAATTTGTTTTCCCTTTGTGAGATTGAACTCAGGGCCTTATGTGTTCAGTCAAGTGCTTTCCTAAGCCACATCTCCAGTTCTTGTTTGTCAGATGAGGGTCTTGAGGGAGCCTGTGTGTGAGATTGTAATCTTCTGAATAGCATTTAGTGTTACAGCCACCACCCTTGTTCCCTCCCCTCTTGCCTTTTTAAAAAGAGGTTTGTTTATTTATTTATTTATTTATTATGTATACAGTGCTCTGCCTGCATGTACACCTGCAGGCCAGAGAGGGCACCAGATCACATTACAGATGGTTGTGAGCTACCATGTGGTTGCTGGGAATTGAACTCAGGACCTCTGGAAGAGCAGTCAGTGCTCTTAACCTCTGAGCCATCTCTCCAGCTTCCCCTCTTGCCTTTGTAACCCATTTAGTCATTGTAAGTTGGCCCTAGTTCTTAGCCTTACTGCCTTTTTTACCTGTGTGCCTGTCTCCTTTCTCTGATCCTCTTTAGGTCCAGGTACCTTGGATGCACCTTGGGAAGTGTTGGCCACACAGCCATTCTGTCTAAGAGAACAGACGGAGGCCTCTGAGCCCCAGCTCACTGCTGCCCACCCTGAAGCTCATGGATCTCATCCATCTCTACCCAGGGCGCCACCAGGACATCTGGTTCACACAGAGCTGTTGAGAATTGAAGGCAGAGAGATACAAACTGTGGAAAAAGCCATGGGTATACCAAAGGAAACAGCAGGCAGGGTGACCCCTGAGAGAGGGTCGTTAGAGAGGAAAACCAGGGGAAGAACACACAGTGAGCCAGAAGATGAGATGAGGGAAGAAGAAGTAGCTGAGGGGAGACAGGACAGAGAGCCACAGACGGTGCTGGCTGGAGACAGGCAGAGACAAGAGGCCCACAGAGGGGAGGGTGGGAGCCCTGAAGGGAGTAGGGAGAGTTTGAAGGTAGAGATGGAGATGTCCAAAGACTCATGGAAGGAAGAGAAAGAAGTTGAGAAACCAGAACCAGAGAGAGGGGGAGAGCCAGCTGGTTTAGAAGAGACCCTAGATAGAGGGGTGACAGGTCAGAAAGGGCAGATTGCCAGTCTAACACGAAAGGCTGGAGTAGAGGTGAGGGACCATGAGGGACTTGTGTCAGCCCTAATAATCTCTGGGAGCCAGGGAGATGGAGGAAGGGGAGACCCTTTGAGCCCCGGGAGGCAGCAGAGAGGTAAGTGAGGAAGAGGGAGCCAAGGTGGTATGTCGTCTTCATGGCAGCTAGTCCCTGAGCTGTAGGCTGCACAGCGCTCAGCACTCTCACTTTGTCTCTGTCTAGGCCACTTGAGTTGCCAGATGACGTCTGCTGGAAAGGCTTCCAGGGTGAGCTGCTTTCTTACCCTGCCCTACTTGACAGGTCACCGCTAAAGTAGACTAGGCTGGGTTGCCCAGCAAGCTCTAGGAATCCTCCTGTCTCTGCCTCCCTAGCACTGGGATTACAAGCATAAGCCGATACACCTGCTCTCTTTTGGCTGGTGTGGGGTGGGGGTGCTTCGAGACATGGTTTCTCTGTGTAGCCTGGCTGTCCTATATTCCCTTTGTAGACCAGACTGGCCTTGAACTCACAGGGACTGGCCCTGCCTCTGCCTCCCGAGTGCTGAGATGAAAGGTGTGCACCACCAGCTACCTGCTTCTACCTGGCCTTCCTACATGGGTTCTGGAGACCAAATCCAGGTCCTGGTGCTTGCCTTGCCTACTGCACTGTGGCCCTAACCCTACGTTACCATTTTCTTCTTCACTTGTTAGTTGGCTTCTGCTCCTTTGTCCTGCCATCCCTTGTTCCCAAGTGGTAGTTCCCTTTATTGACTGAGAAGTCTAACTGCCCTGGCCTTGTGTTAGTCACCACACCCACTTGAACAGAGAGAGATCTCTTAATGATGTCTTCCCCCATAAGTCCCTAGCCTAAAGAGAAGTGTCAGGGGGGCTGGAGAGATGGCTCAGAGGTTAAGAGCACTGGCTGCTGTTCCAGAGGTCCTGAGTTCAGTTCCCAGCAACCACATGGTGGCTCACAACCATCTGGAATGTGATCTGATGCCCTCTTCTGGCCTTCAGGTGTACATGCAGGCAGAGCACTGTATACATAATAAATAAATAAATGTTAAAAAAAAAAAAAAAGAGAGAGGTGACAGGTGCTGGTGAGCACGCTGTGACCACACAGAATCCCAGCCACACATGCTGACATGCCAGCCTCTCATCCCAGTATTTGGAAATGGAGGACACTAGAATCACATGAGCCTCAAAAACACTAAAAAAAGTCAACATCTGTGCCTGCCTCTCTTCCTCAGGGTGATGCAGAGCCTGCACCCCAGCGCCTGTTGTCTCCAGTGCCCGAAGCCTCAGATCCGCCGCAGAGGCTCCTCACCTCTCAGAGCCAAAAGCAGCCTCCACTTTCAGCCTCTTCCCCTTCTGAGCTACAGCTTCCTGAGGCTCTTCACTCAAAGCCTAGTGCCAGGCCACGGCGGTCATCCAGGACGGCTGCTCGCCCCACAGACCAACCTGCTGCCCCTAGACCCACATCTCGGGGCAGGGCAAGTAGGTCCTCTACAAGGACCTCAGAACTGAATGTCCCTACAGACCCTGAGCTCCAGCCTCCCACCTCCACAGAACAGCCTGTCACCTCAAACGCTACACCTGAGGCCACTCCAAATAGGTCTTCCATCAAGACCCCAGAATCACTTATCCCCATTGGCCCTGACCTCCAACCTCCAACCTCCACAGAACAGTCTGTCATACCTAAACCCACATCTCGGGGCAGGCCACGTAAATCTACTATCAGGACCCCTGAATCAATTGCCCCCACTGGCCCTGAACTTCAGCCTCTCCCCTCTACAGAACAGCCTGTTATCCCTAAACCCAGGGCCACTTGCAGCAGGCCAAGTAAGTCTTCTAAAAGGACCCCAGAACCAGTTGTCCCCACTGGCCCTGAGCTCCAGCTACCTACCTCCACAGAACAGCCTGTCGCCCCTGACCTCAAATCTCAGACCTCTCGGGGCAGGCCAAGTAAGTTTATCAGAACCCCAGAACAGGTTGTCCCCCCTGGCCCTGAACTCAAGCCACCCACCTCCACAGAACAGCCTGTCACCCCTGAGCCCTCATTTCAGGGCAAGACACGTAAGTCTTCTGTCAGGACTCCTGAAGCAAGTATCCCCACAACCCCTAAACTCCAGCCTTGTACTTCTAAAGAACAGCCTGCCCCCACGCCCAGAGCCCGGGGCACTCGGGGAAGGACACGCAAGTCCTTCACTGAAGAGTCTGAATCGGCTGGCCTAGTAGCCCCTGATTTTGAGCCTCGTACCTGTACAGACCACCTCACCACCTCTCCTGAGGTGACAACAGGCCAAAGCACAGCTCTACAGTCCTCACCCCTAAATGCTTCCTCAGTTTCCACTACCCAGCCACCTGTCCCCACAGCCCAGCCCATTCCCCTGGAGACCGTTCCTCAAGGCAGTCACCAAAGGAGGCGGAGGGCTGCTAGGAAGCAGGGCTCCCACACAGGTCCTGTTGGCCACAAGGCTTACTCTGCATCCTCAGAACTTGAGCCCCAATCCTCAGCCAGCCAAAGCTCAGGGGCATCAGAAGCAGCTGAGTCAAATACACCCACTCCGGAGCCTGCCATTTCCCTAGACCAAAAGGAAGTAGGTAGGAGGTCTGGGCTCATTCCCAAAACCCAGCCTGAGGCTTCTCAAGTCCGCAAGAAGCCTTCCACTACCACAGACTCGCCCCTTCAAAAACGTCCTGCAAGACAAGTCCCCCAGAAGACAGATATCAAGGAAGAAAGTCCTGCAGAAGCACCAGTGAAGGAGGAGGTAAGAGGACAGCTGGGGGCTCCCTACCTAGGAGCAAGAGCCATGGGGCTCAGATGCCCACTGAGATGTTTTTCAGCCTCAGGAGAGAGCAGTTGCAGCACCAGGCAAGAGAAAGAGAGACCATGCAGAGGATGAGAGCCAGGGAAACCCAAATCGAGGCCGGCGAAGTAAACCTAACCAAGAAGCAGCAGCCCCCAAGGTAGAAAACGGGCTGAGGATTGAGATGCCAGTGATGCTCATGTGGGTTGCTGTGACCATCTTTGTACCATTCCCCAGGTCCTGTTCACAGGCGTCACAGATTCTCGCGGAGAGCGTGCGGTGCTGGCTCTGGGCGGCAGTCTGGCCAGCTCAGTGAATGAGGCCTCCCACCTGGTCACGGATCGCATCCGAAGGACAGTCAAGTTCTTGTGTGCCCTGGGGAAGGGGATTCCCATCCTCTCCCTGAACTGGCTGTATCAGGTAAGGCAGAAGCCAGGAGGTGGAGAGTGCCTGGGAAGGACTGCAGTGGGAGGAAAGGAGAGGAGAGGTCAGGGTTAGTGAGGCAGAGGGCTGCTGTGAGAGGAAGTGGACTGTGAGGGCTGGGATGCCTCAGTGGCAGAGCACTTGCCTAGCGTGGTCGAGGTCTTGGGGTCAGCCCTAAACACTGGGAAGGAAAAAGAAGACAGGATGAGTTGTGCCTGCTCCTCCCCTAGTCCCGCAAGGCTGGTTGCTTCCTGCCTCCTGATAAGTACTTGGTGATTGATCCTGAACAAGAGAAGAATTTTAGCTTCAGCCTTCGGGATTCCCTGAGCCGGGCTCGGCAACGAAGACTACTGGAGGTAAGCGCTGCCCTCTGTCCCTCGTACCCCACAAGAGGCTCCCCAGTGCAGACATGTGTCTCCATCACTCCTTTCTTAGGGCTATGAGATTCATGTGACCCCCGGAGTGCAGCCACCCCCACCTCAGATGGGAGAGATCATCAGCTGCTGTGGAGGCACCGTCCTGCCTAGCATGCCCCGTTCCTACAAGGTAGGACAAGCAGGTCCTGAGCCCAAGGAGGGAGCAGCCCAAGGGTGGTAAGGATGATGGAGGGAGAAGGAAGAAGAGTGGGGAAGTGCTGTTGCCAGGTGGATGTGGGCCACATGTTGTATGTAGTACAGCACTTGGGACTCAGAAGCAGGAGCAGAAGTTATAGGTCTGTACTTACATAAAACAGGAAGCTATACACCAGCTTGGACTGTGTGTGATTCTCCACTCCCCCTTCCCCCCCCCCACACACACACAGAAAAAAAAAATAGTCTTTTTAAATCCATATTACACGCAAAGAATAGGGGTGGGAGAAATGGCTCAGGGCTTAAGAGCACTGGCTGCTCTTCCAGATGTCCTGGGTTTAATTCCTAGAATCCACACAGCAGCTCACAACTCCAGTTCCAGGGGATCCGACACCCTCATACATGCACATTTAAAAAAAAAAAAAGACTTATTGAACTGGCCGTGGTGACACACGCATTTAAATCTCAGCACTCAGGAAGCAGAGGCCAGGAGATCTCTGAATTTGAGGCCATCTTAGGCTACGTAGCAAGTTCAAGAAATACTGTGTCTCAAAAGAAAAGAAAGCAAATAAAAAGAGTTTTGCTTTATGTGTGGGTGTTTTGTCTGAATGTATGTCTGCACCATTTGTGCACCTGGCGTTGGTAGATGGTGTTGGGTCCCTGGAACTGGAGTTACAGTGTGTTGTGAGCCGCCAAGTAGGTGCTGGAATCAAGGCTGGAGCCTCTACAAGACAAACAAGTGGTTTGTTTTGTTGTTGTTGTTTTTGTTTTGTTTTGAGACAAGGTCTCTCTGTGTAGCCTTGGCTGTCCTTGACTTACTTTGTAGACCAGGCTGGCCTGGAACTCACCATGATCCTCCTGCCTCTGCCTCTCAAGTGCTGGGATTACAGGGGTGCATCACTATGCCCAGCTAAACAAGTGTTCTTAACTGCTGAACCATCTCTCAAGACACTCCCCCCCTTTTTAAAAAAATAAACCCATATGCTTTGCTTTACAAGATGGTCTCAGTTATGTTACTTTTTACAGTGTAACTCTGTGGTCCTCAGTCCAGCAGCCTCCGGCTTTAACCAGGGTGTCTCAACCTTCCTGACGCTGCAGCCCTCAGTGCAGCTCCTCATGCTGTGGTGACTCCCCACAACCACAGAGTCAGTTTTGTTGCTACTTTAGGACTGTAATTTTTATTTGTTTTTTGGTTTTTTGAGACAGGGTTTCTCTGTGCAGCCTTGGCTGTCCTGGACTCACTTTGTAGACCAGGCTGGCCTCGAACTCAGAACGATCCGCCTGCCTCTGCCTCCCGAGTGCTGGGATTAAAGGTGTGCGCCACCACGCCCGGCATATTGCTGTAATTTTTAAAAATTACATTCTTTCTATCTATCAATCATCTCCGTCTTACAGTGCTCTGCCTGCACGTACACCTACACACCAGAAGAGGGCACCAGATCTCATTATAGATGGCTGTGAGCCACCATGTGGTTGCTGGGAATTGAACTCAGGACCTTGGGAAGAGCAGGCAATGCTTTTAGCCATCTCTCCAGCACATAACTATGATTTTGTTGCTATTACAATTGTTATGTAAATCTGTTTTCTGATGGTCTTAGGCAACCCTTGTAAAAGGAGTATTTACACCTACACCTCCCAAGGAGGTCGTGACCCACAGCTTGAGAACCTCTTTTTGTGTGGGTGTGGTTTTTGTTTTGTTTTGTTTTTTTGAGAAGGGGTTTCTCTGTGTAGTCCTGGCTGTCCTGGACTCACTTTGTAGACCAGGGTGTCCTCAAACTCACAGAGATCCACCTGCCTCTGCCTCTGAAGTGCTAGGATTAATGGCATGTGCCACCACACCTGGTTTGACAAGTTTTTGTTATTGTTTTGTGGGGTTTTTGTTGTTGTTTCTTGTTTGTTTGTTTGTTTTGCTTAGTTTTGTTTTGTTTGAGACAATGTAGCCCAGGCATCCTCTTGGTTCAGTTTATGGAGTGCTGGGATTGCAGGCCTGTGCTACTGTGACATGTGCTACTGTGACAAACTATAAGACATCTTTTATACTTGTTTGCAGAAATTTGCGGAGCATGGTGGTATATACCTATAGTGCCTATCATTTGTTCAAGAGATTGAGGTAAAAGGGTCATTTGAACCTAAGAGTTCAAGGTCAGACCAAGTAACACAGTAGACCAGGCTGGCCTAGAACTCAGAGATCTCCCTGCTCTGCCTCCCAGAGCTAAGTTTAAGGGCGTGTACCACAGCCCGGGCATGGTGATGCATGCCTGTTGTCCCAAAACTCAGGAGTCAGAGGCAGGTGGATCTCTGAGTTTGAGGTCAGCCTGGTCTACAAAGTGAGTCCAGGGGGGTTGGGGATTTCGCTCAATGGTAGAGCGCTTGCTAGGCCCTGGGTTCAGTCCTCAGCTCTGGAAAACAACAACAACAAAGTGAGTCCAGGACAGCCAAGATGACATTGAGAAACGAAAAACAAAAGACGTGTGCCACCACACCTGGCTTTGTTTTGATTTTTCAAGACAGGATTTCTCTGTGCATCCTTGGCTGTCCTGGAACTCCCTTTATACACTAGACTTAACTTGGGACTCTGTGATGCACCTACCTCTGCCTCCTGCAGTCATGCACCTCCATGGCACAGCAAGAACCTCAAAAGTCTCAAAAAACTTAAAAAAAAAATCTCCATTTGTTTGTTTTTGTTTTTTGTTTTTCGAGACAGAGTCTCTCTGTGTTAGCCTTGGCTGTCCTGGACTCACTTTGTAGACCAGGCTGGCCTCGAACTCACAGCGATCCGCCTGCCTCTGCCTCCCGAGTGCTGGGATTAAAGGCGTGCGCCACCATGCCCGGCCTAAAATCTCCATTTTTTTAAAAACAAAAATTTAAAGCTCATATAAAGCCCATGTATTTGTTGTACTTCTGATTTCTTTACTGTTGAGTATCCGTTAGTCCCAACCCTCCCCTGCCTTTGTATAATTGGCCTTCCCGACAGAGATGAGCCAGCTGCCCCCAAGAGTGTGCCCTTGTTTGTATCATTTTTATCTTACCCCACTCTGTATTGTATGTTTTATCCAAATTATAATTAAAAAAGCTGCAGTGGGCTGGGCATGGAGCTCAGATGGCGGCCTGCTTGCCTAGCACACACAGGCTTCTGGGCTTGATGCCTAGCCCACGTAACACACACCTGTAATCCCAGCGCTCCGGAGGTGGAGGCAGGAGGATCAGAAGTTCAAGATTATCTTTTAACTACATAGTAAATTTCAGGCCAGCTTGGGCTATATGAAACCCCTTTTGAAACAAAGGGAAGGTGGGCTGAGCTGTTTGAGTTAATCTTTGGGGCAAGAATACTTGACAAGCAGGGCAATATAGGACACATATATGTGTATATATGGAGTCACACATCCTGTTACTGTTACTTGTGCCTGTAAGTATATACAGCCTCAGTTCTGAGGCTGCTTAGTGGGTCCTGCATGTGTTTCCGGTTCCTTCTCTGCTAACTCTGTCTCTGCCATCTTGCCACAGCCTCACCGAGTCGTCATAACTTGCACTGAAGACCTTCCTCGATGCACTGTTCCATCTCAGCTGGGGCTACCCCTCCTGTCTCCTGAGTTCCTCCTCACTGGAGTGCTGAAGCAGGAAGCCACACCAGAGGCCTTTGTCCTTTTCAAATTGGAAATGTCATCTAATTAAAGAAAATCTACCTCTACCCTCTCAGACCAGCAAACAGTCCTAGAAAACACTCAGAGGAACATACACAGACACAATTAGACCACACAAGATGGCCCACAACTTTAATCTCAACACTTGAGAGGCAGAGGTAGGCAGATTTTGTGAGTTCCAGGACAGCCAGAGCTACATAATGAGACCTAATTAAAAAACAACAACAACAAAACAAAGCCAAAAACCCTCAGTCTCACAAAGGCCTAATGTGTATGGTATTGATATGACTATTTGGGGAATGTGGAGAAGACCAAAGAGGTTTATTTTTTGTGAAGGGGGCAGGGAGAGAAAAGGAAGTTTTTTCCTTCTATTTCAGCGTTTTAATTGGCCCATTCACGCTGGACCACGCCCTGGGCCAGTCCCATACTGTGGCCCCCGCTGTGGTCAACAGTCTGCAGCTGCACAGCTGAGGCTGTTCCAGGCCCAGCATCCTGACCCCAGAGCCAACCAGCTCTCAGGAGTCCCTGGCTGAGAAGATGAGGCTGGCTCCTGGGATGTGTTTTCTGGTCTCTGACCCACCTGGTTAGAAAGGGCTTTTAGTTTTGCTGTGCCTCTTGCCCGGCTTTCCAGTGTTGCAATTAGCTTTGGTTCTCTCTGTGGTAGGTCAGTGCCCACTCTGCCTGCCTGATGGTATGAAGACACAAGGTGGTTTTGAAGTTGCACTTTATTGTTGATTTAGAGGTAATTGGTTACTTCCTGGGATGTGGAGAAAGTAGGACACTGCTGCTGTGTGCTTTGGCCTCTGCAATAAACAGTTGTAAAGGTCCTTAAGTGCAGAGCTGGCTAGGGGGTCGTTTCCTTTAGTCCCAGTATTTAGGAGGGAAGCAGGAAGGTCACAAGTTCAGATTCTGGGCTACAAAGTAGAACCCTGGCTTGACAAGGTGGTTCATTCCTTCAATCCTAGCACTCAGGAGGCAGAGGCTCTCTGAGTTCAAAGCCAGCAAGTTCCAGGACAGGGTGTTAACAGAAAACCCTATCTTAAGAGGGGGGGAAAAAAAGGGATTTTTGTTGTTAATTTGCATTTTGCAGGAAGCTGTGGTCAGTTCTGATTACCTTTGACCCAGCAATACTGCCCTGCCTCCTGTTTGGAAGTTACCTATGCAAAGAAAACATTGAAACATGCACTTGGCCCCTAATCCCAGCAGTCCAGGTAGAGGCAAGTGGGATCAGAAGTTCAAGGTCAGCTTTGGCTACATAGCACGTGGGAGGCCAGTCTAAACCACAGAGACTCAAAATGAGAAAGACGCTCTTGATAAGTGCACACATCTGTCTGTGGGCTGAGGCTTGGACGTAGCACCTGCTTTATGCATGCCAGGCAAACATAAGTATTTAAGGATGGGTTTGGTCAAGAACACCTTAACTAAAGGGCACATTTGATTCCGTCTGCACAGTACATGCGGGATGGGTGAATTCACAGACAGCAGATTGATGCTGGCCGACTGAGTACAGGGTGCTGTTGGAGAGGTCTTTGTTTGACTGTGGGGAGCTGAAGTCTCAGAGCCAGAAAAAAGGAGTGATTGTACATACTGCAGAACATTAAATACTGTATAAAGATTTTCTTGCTATGTAAATTTCACACATCAATAAAGAATAGTTGCTTACTTTGTATACTTACTGTAGTGGATTGTGTGTAAGCTTAGGAGACAGCTTTGGTGTTGTATGTATAACCTGCCTCCTCCCTAGGTTGTGGGCATCAAACCAGGCCCTGCTCATGACAGGCACCTGCTTCACAAGGCATCTACACCCCAGCTACATGCTTGGGCTTTGTGGGTTTTCTTCCTGGGGGTTGAATCTAATCTCTGATTAGCCCAGGTTTGATGGTCAGTGAGCCCTAGGCACCTGCCTCCCTGGGGCTTGGTTATGACTGTGTTTAAGGATGAAGCAGGTTAAAGAACCACAAAGTTGGCCTGGCATGGTGGCGCACACCCAGCACTCAGGAGGCAGAAGCAGGTGGATTGCTGTGAGTTGGAGGCCAGCCTGGTCCACAAAGCAAGTCCAGGACAGCCAGGGCTACACAGAGAAACCCTGTTTCTAAAAACCGAAAAAAAAGAAAAAAAACAAAACTACTAGCTGCTCTTCCAGAGGACAGACAGACATGTAGCCAAAACACCAATGTATATAAAATAAAAATTAAAAAAGTCAAGAGAGCAGTATGCAGAGAGAGCTTCCTCAAAACCACTGATATTCACCGCTCACTCAGTACAAATTCCCTAAGCAGAGAGAAGGGTGGGGAGGAAAGATGCCATACAGTGCACGACAGCTTGGTCAGAGGTAGTGGGAGCGCCCAGTCAGGGTGAGGCTAGGATACTCCCACACCGTTCAGCCTGCGGGACTTAGTCTTTGACTTTTTTCCCCTTTGGTTTCTTGAGACAAGGTTTCTCTGTTAACAGCCCTGACTGTCCTGGACTCACTCTGTAGACCAGGTTGGCCTCGAACTCACCGAGATCCTAACCCTAACCCTGCCTCTGCCTCCAGAGTTCTGGGATTAAAGGCGTGTGCCACCTACCCACCTGGCCTTTTTCCTTTTCTTTTTTCTCTCGAGGCAGGGTTTCTCTGTGTAGCCTTGACTGTCCTGGACTCCCATTGTAGACCAGGCTGGCCTTGAACTCACAGAGACCCACCGAGTGCTGGGATCAAAGGTGTGTGCCTTTTTCTCTTTTTATGACTCTCCATTCGCAATCCAAGATAACGTCAAACCCTCCTGCCTCGTCCTTCGGAGTACTGGAATTGTACAGGCACGACCCACCACGCCTAGCTCTTAAATGATCACTAAACAGGTCTATGCAGGGCGTGGTGTCGCCGCAAGTTATCCCAGCACCCGGGGGACTGAGGCAGGAGGATAAGGAATGGCTATCCTTAAAAAAAACCAAGATGTTGGCGCAGGCCTTTAATGCCAGCACTCGGGAGGCAGAGGCAGGCGGAGGCTACACAGAGAAACCCTGTCTCGAAAAACAAAAACAAAAACACAACCCCCCCCCAAAAGTTCTTCCCCCCCCCCCCAAAAGTTCTTCCCTTTCCAGGCGAACACTGGCCGCGCTGAGACTCGACTCTCGCGGTCCGGACGACGCCCGGGATTCCGAGCTCGGCGCTGTGACGCGCACCCCAGTCCCCGCCCCCTCCCCCCGCGGCCAGCACTCCTCGGAGGCGGGGCCGCCAGCCGCGGGAACCCCAAGCCCGCCCCCTCGGCCGGCCGTCCCCGCGCCGCTCGCCATGGCCCCTGCGCTGCTGCTCGTGCCCGCCGCCCTCGCCTCCTTCATCCTGGCCTTCGGCACCGGAGTGGAGTTCGTGCGCTTCACCTCCCTGCGGCCGCTGCTCGGAGAGATCCCGGAGTCCGGCGGTCCCGGTGAGCCGCCCGGACCCAGGGCCACCTGAAGCCGCCGAAGAGGAGGAGCAGGAGCGGCGTGGCGAGGGCGGGGCGGGGAGACCAATGACAGGGAACCCGCCAAAGCGGCGGGGAAGGGAGCAGAAGGCGAAGCCAGGACCCTGTGCGGAGACTGGGGAGTGAAGACTGCAGGGACACGGGCGGGGGGGGGGGTAGGCTTTTGTGGGGAGAACCAGGGAAAGCGGAAAGGTAAAGAGAGGAAACGTTAGGAAACCGCGGCAGGGAGCCGTGGTAGCAGAAGCAAGCAGATCTCTGAGTTCAAGGTCTGTTACTGGTCCTGACTCCAAGGCCTGGTCTGCTGAGTAAGGGCCATGCATGGAGAGAGACCCTGTCTCGGAGGAAAGAAAAGGAAAAAAAAAAAAAAGAAAAGAAAAAGAAAGAAAGAAAGAAAAGAAAAGAAAGAAAGAAAACCACATCAAAGGTTGCATGTGAATATATGTGGAATCTGTGCTTCTGTGGGCGCAGCTGAAAGACAACTTTGAGTGTCTTTTTCTCAGGAGCCAGCCAGTTTTGTGTTTTTGTTTTTTTCCCCTTATGTTTTGGTTTTGCTTCATCCAGACAGTTTCTCTGTGTAGCCTAGACTCGCTTGGTTAGGCTGGCCTGCCTCTGCCTCCCAGAGTGGGTGCACCACCACGCCTTGCGCGCCAGACCTCCCCCCCCCCTTTTTTTTTAAAGACAGGGTCCCCAGCTGGCTTGGAACTCACAGCGACCCACCAGCCTCTGCCGACCACGCATTCTGGGGTCAGAGCTTCTCCCTGAGACCTGAGGCCTTCCAGCTGGGTTAAGATGGACCCCCTGGGACTGGGTTATAGATGGGTGAGCGCTGCCATGCGGATGCTGAGAACCGAACTGGGTCCTCTGGGAATTCTCTGGCCTTGCCTCCCGCGCACTGCGATTACAGGCACACACCACCCTGCCGGGCCTTTTGAAGGGTCGCTGGGGATGGAATGCTAACACTAACACTGCATGGACCCAGCCGGCTCCCCAGACCTCCCACCTTGGTTTTAGCGGCGACCCTACCTGCAGAAAATTCTCCTCAGAACCTCCTCCAGGAGGCCCAGGGAAGAGAGACTAAGGAGGAGATGGGGCGGTGTGGGTGTGGCCTCGACAAGACCTTGAGAGCATGGGGGGGCGGGTGGGTGTGGCCTCAACAAGACCTTGAGAGCATCCTTGGGGCTCCAAAAGATGCAGATAAGGAGTGTTCTAGCCATCTTTTTTGTTTGTTTTTCGAGACAGGGTTTCTCTATGTAGCCTTGGCTGTCCTGGACTCACTCGCTTTGTAGACCAGGCTGGCCTTGAACTCACAGCAATCCACCTGCCTCTGCCTCCCAAGTGCTGCTGGGATTAAAGGGCGTGCGCCACCACAAGATGGCTTGTCCTAGCCATCTTAACTGACCTTTCGTCCCTCTCTTCCCCAACTCTCTCAGATGCCCGCCACGGGTGGCTGGCTGCCCTGCAGGACCGAAGCATTCTCGCCTCCCTGGCTTGGGATCTGGGTCTTCTCCTACTGTTTGTGGTACAACACAGCCTCATGGCCACCGAGGCAGTGAAGGCGTGGACATCCCAGTACTTTGGCGTCCTTCAGAGGTCACTGTATGTGGCATGCACAGCTCTGGCCTTGCAGGTAGAAGTCCTGGTGTGTTTACCCTGCAGGACAGAGGAGGATAGTCTCAGTCTCCACTACTCTGTCAGCGACCGGGCATGTATGTGACATTGCGCAGCACAACGCCAGCTGTCTCACCCTTGCAACTTTGTTCATGTTGCTTCCGGTCTCCTTAGCTCCTCCTTCTCAGTTCCTATCTTACAAAGGACCTCCCTAGGTCTCAAGAGGAGACTTGCCTTCCCAGCATGCCTTCTCACTGGATGTCTGGCACAGGCTGGTTTGGTGGCTGCCCACCAGCCCCCACCCCATCCACTCTGTCAATCCTGTGTAACACACACACACACACACACACCCCTCCCGTTTAGTGTTTACACATGGGAGAGGGGGGAAGGCTTGAGGGACACTGTGGGGCAGAGGGGAGCACTGGTAGGCCATCTCTCATCTTTCCCCAGCTGGTGATGCGGTACTGGGAGTCCATCCCCACAGGCCCCGTGCTGTGGGAGGCTCGGGCCGAGCCGTGGGCCACCTGGGTGCCCCTGCTGTGCTTTGTGCTCCACGTTGTTTCCTGGCTCCTCATCTTCAGCATCCTTCTGGTCTTTGACTACGCGGAACTCATGGGCCTCAAACAGGTGAGGGTCCCACGCCCTGCCCGAGGCCCTGGGCTGCCACTCTCTCCCTCCCGCACCCTCTGACTTCTCTGGGCTTCCTAATCCCTGCCCCCCCCCCCCCTTTTAAGACAGGGATTCTCTGTGTAGCCCTGGCTGTCCTGGACTTGCTTTGTAGACCGGGCTAGTCTCAGACTCACAGCGATCTGCCTGCCTCTGCCTCCCAAGTGCTGGGCCTTGGAATTAAAGGCGTGTGCCACCACGCCCGGCCCTCCCTGCCTCCTTTTATGGTCGTTTTCTTTTAGTTTGCCTTCAAAGGGCAGTAACTGTAGGTCACCTGGGCTTGGGGGCGATGCCCTGACTTGGGTTGGGGCGGAGTCTCAGGAGTAGTCCAGGGCTTTACTTCCTAAGATGGTGCCAGGAATAGCTGAGAATGAGGGCTTGACTTGATTCCCTCCTAGGTTTACTACCACGTGCTGGGGCTGGGCGAGCCTCTAGCTCTGAAGTCTCCTAGGGCCCTGAGGCTCTTTTCCCACCTCCGACACCCAGTGTGTGTGGAGCTGCTGACCGTCCTGTGGGTGGTTCCCACCTTGGGCACTGATCGCCTCCTCCTGGCTCTTCTCCTCACCCTCTACCTCGGCTTGGCTCACGGGCTTGACCAGCAAGATCTCCGCTACCTTCGGTCTCAGCTACAAAGAAAACTCCAGCTTCTCTCCAGACCCCAGGATGGAGATGCAGAGTGAGGAATTAGCTCCGGTTCTAAGCTCTGTACCTCCCTCCCCACCTCAAGGCCAATATTCCTTAGCATCCAGGCCGCCTTCGCTTCAGACAGAGGCTGGAAGCAATGCTCTGAAGGGGCTGCCCCTTCCCGATCCCAGACTCTTTTTTTTTTTTTTTTTTTTTTTGGTTTTTTGAGACAAGGTTTCTCTGTGTAGCCTTGGCTGTCCTAGACTCGCTTTGTAGACCAGGCTGGCCTCGAACTCACAGCGATCCGCCTGCCTCTGCCTCCCGAGTGCTGGGATTAAAGGCGTGCACCACCACGCCCAGCCTCCAATCCCAGACTCTTTAATTCAGAGTTTCGGCCACCTGCCCACTAATGACCAACCAAGAATGAGTACAGACTCGAGGCTCCTTTCCTTTTAGGATGTGACCTCCGTACACACTGGGCCCGCTTTGAGCGCTGGCTCTGCCTGTCAGGGATTCGCTTCCCAGCTTCCGCTTCAAGGAGCTATGTCAGGGCCTGTCTCCAAGTTTGCAGGTAGTTGCTCTCTCCTGTGCCTTAGTTTTTCCACCTCCTTTGGTCCCGCCCTACGGCCCCGTGGGGCGGTGCGTCTCCTACAGCGGTGTCTCCCAAAGGATACGGTGCTGCAGAGAAATTAAAATTTCCTACATGTGGTGTCCAGTTGTCTGCTCATGTCTCTCAAGCCGCAGGACAAATGTGGGAAAGATGATGAGACAAGTTCTTGTGGCAGCAGCCAAGCGACTCCGTCGCTCGGCTAGGGCCACACCCCATGGGTCCGCCCCATTTCACAGTCGCCCAGCCCTGCTCCCTCCAAATAGAGGGAGAGTACTGTTTCTCCGAGTAGAGATCAGGGAGCCCGAGGGAGACGGAGTAACTCTCTGGGAAGGGTCACGAACTCCCAAAGCCACTAGCCTAAGACCCCGGGGGCCTGGCAGCCGCCTCCTCAGCCACGGTAACAAAGACTGGCCAGGCAAAGAAAAAGCGTGGGGAGGAGCGGCAAGAGATGGGAAGGGCGGGTCCGGCTCCCAAGCAGCTGCCGCTTCCTCCCCAAGTCCCTCAGGGGGCCTGAGTCACGGGCCGCCGCTGCTGCCGCCGCCGGGGTCGGCCAGCTGGAGCAATAGGTCTGCACGCCCCGCTTCTCGGGGTTGCAAGGAAGGACCCCGGCGAAGGCCTCCCGAGACAGACGACGGAGGGCTGGGGCATTGATTGCCAGGGCAGAAGTCCAGGGTCGCACGCGGGAAGGAGGGCAGCGAAGCCCCGCCCTGCGCCGGGCTCCGCCCTGCGCCCCCTTCCCTCGCCCCATTGTCCGTAGACAAAGCGGTCGCCGCCCCCGCCAGGCCCCCGGTCTGCCTCTCCGTCCCTCCTGGGCTCCCTCTTCCCTCCTCCTCCTCTGCTTCCCCCACCCCAACCCTCCCCCGCCACCTCCCTCCGGTCTCCCTTTGCCTCTCTCCTCCTCTTCCTCTCTCCTGACGCCTGACTGCACTGCACCTCCTCCCAGGGACCCCAAGGCGTGTAAGTTGGCTGGTGGGGCTCCCACTTTCAGGGAAGTGCCTCCTGATCTCCCCTGGACTGCTTTCCCCTTTGTGCAGAGATTGCCTGTCCGTGCAGTCCCCTCCGGTGCATGGCACTCCGGGTCAAGGTCCCCAGAGAGCTGCTGGGTCCCAGGCTGGGGACAGCAGGGGCGCGATGCGGGGTCTTCGTCGCGCCCGTGTCCTAGGGGCGTAGCTGGTGGGGAGGCCGGCGACACTGAAGGGACTGGGACGCGGGTGGACACCAGGGTTCTGGGAATGCGTAGGCAGCAGCCAGCAAGCAGCACACTTACTTGCTCGGGTACCAAAAGTCCCCGAGGAGGGTATTTCCCCTGACCCGCCTCAGGGCGGATTACGCGCTGGGGTGGGGGCCGGGCCGGGGGGCGGGGCCGAGTGCAGCGGGGGAGGCAGCCGGGACCTGCCGGGGCCCCGGGGCGAAGAGGCGCCGGCGCCCCTGCCTGTTTCCCCGGTCTCCCCTTCTCCCCTTGGACCTCTCCCCGCTATATCCGTCCTCACTTTCTCACATCCCCTCCGACCTCCTCGGCCCCTCGCCGGCTGGTTCCCGGTTCTTCCTTCCCGTTTATCTCTCCTGGGTACCGGGGAAGCAGCCGGCACTGAACCCGCTCACTTCTCCGCCCCAGCTCCTCCGTCTCCTCGCTTTCTTCTACTTTCCCTTCCGTCCCTCTCTCATATCTTAGGGACTGTCTAGTGCCCACAAACTCCAATCTGCCTCTGCCCGGAATCTCGACTCTTCCTCTCCCACTATCCCCACCCCCAACTTGGCACTCAGCTTTTCTCTTCACTTTTTTTCAGTTCCTGCGTCTTTTTGCCCTCCCTTCACTCCCTCCCCTCTATTTTCATCCTTAGCCCCAGCGTCCCCAGCCCTTCCCAAGTCCCTTCCCGAATCGCTTCCTCCTCCCTCACGCCCATTCTCAGTCCCACCGGCCCCTCGGAAGCCAACCCTTTTGCTGTTCCTGTCCCCCAGTGCTCTCTCCTTCGCTTCCAGTGACCATGACCGCAATCCCAGACTGGAAGCTACAGTTACTAGCCCGGCGGCGGCAGGAGGAGGCAGTGGTTCGTGGCCGCGAGAAAGCAGAGCGGGATCGCCTGTCCCAGATGCCAGCTTGGAAGCGGGGAATCTTAGAACGACGCAAAGCCAAGTTGGGCCTGCCTCCTGGAGAGGTGAGCCCTGTGCCTGGGAACGCAGAGGCCGGACCTCCAGACCCAGATGAACCCGCTGTCCTCTTGGAGGCTATTGGGCCAGTACATCAGAACCGGTTCATCCAACAAGAGCGGCAGCGGCAGCAGCAGCAGCAGCAGCGACATGAGGTGCTTGGTGACAGGAGGCCTGGGCCTCTGGAGGCTCTGGAACGGAGATCCAGTCCTGGTAACTTAAGAGATCAGAGCCCTAAGGGGAAAGAGTCAAGAGAAGAGAGCCTAAGTCCCAAGGAGGCCAGAGATAAGAGGCTGGGGATAGGCGGAGCCCAGGAGTCAAGTTCCAGGACTTTGGAGACCGGAGGGGACTGGAGACAGAGCCCAGCAGAGGCCAGAGACCTGAGTTCAAGACCAGGAGCTCAGAAATGGAGCCCTGGAGACACGTGCGAGGAGGGTCTGAGATTAGCAGGCCCTGGAGACCACAGTCCCAAGAGAAAAGAGGTATTGGAGAGCAGACTGAGCCCCGGGGAGTCTGGCGACCAGAAGGCCAGCCTGACAGAAGCCCAGAAATGGGGTCTTGACTCTGGAGACCCCCAGAAACAGAGCTTGTCACAGCTGGAGGCCACAGAGTGGACGCTGAACTCAAGAGAAGAGAAAAGAGACTGCTTGGAGGAGCGTGGGAGAAAGGAAGAGAAACCGAGTCCAGGGATTGTCCCAGACCAGTGTCCAGTGACAAAGGAGGACACCACCTCTAGGGAAGTGGAGACCCCTGAGCTGAGGCCCAGCCCCGAGGAGGATGGAGACAGGATCCCAAGGCCCACCGAAGGCTGGAAATGGACCCTAAACTCTGGGAAGGCTCGAGAACGGACACCATGGGACACAGTGACGCAAATTCAGAAGGCCGATCCTCCAGCCTCTCCAGAGAAGCACCTGGGGCCTTCTGTAGAGGCTGAAGGGGAGGCTAGGAAGGAGGCGGGGGCTCAGAGCAGGCCTCTGAGAGCCCAGCAGAACCTCTGCTCAGCGCCCTCCCCCCTCCCACCAGAGCACTCTGGGACGGAAGGCTCCAGACAGCAGGAAGAGGAAGCAGCAGCGCCCCGGCCCCCAACACCAGCCCCTCTGTCTCCCCCACCCCCAACTGCCCCCCAATCCTCTGGGGATCCCCTCATGAGCCGCCTGTTCTACGGGGTGAAGGCAGGACCGGGGGTGGGGGCCCCCCGCCGCAGCGGACACACCTTCACTGTCAACCCACGGAGGTGTGTGCCCCCTGCTAGCCCGGCCCCTCCAGTCACCGCTGCCACAGCTGACCCTGCAGGGCCTGCACCCGGGAAGAAGCGGTACCCAACAGCTGAGGAGATCTTGGTGCTTGGGGGTTACCTGTGTCTTGGCCGCAGCTGCCTTGTCAAGGGGTCCCCTGAGAGACATCACAAACAGGTAAGGGAGCTGCCGTGCTTTGACTGCGTAGACGTCTCATTCTAGTTCTGACTTGATGGCTTTTTCTTTTATAGGCCTGTGCTCTTTTATTCTTTTTATTCCTGCCACCTCCCTTCCTCCCTCTGCACGCGTGCACACACACACCCTTCCTCTGGGAAGTTTTACTTTGCTATTCATTTCGGAGCACCAAGGATTTTTATTTTTGCTCAGCAATGAACTGCTGTGTCTGGGTGTGTCCAGCCCTGTTCCTTCGTCTCTCGTGCTCTTAGTGCCCTCTCCCCGCCCCCCCCCCCCATTTGAGTTTTTTACCCCAGCCAAGCCCTTCTGGTAGGAGAGAAGAGAGATGAGCACCTTGCAGCCTCGTAGGTGAAAATTCCTGGGGAGGGCAGAGATTGTGTTGGCAAGTTCAGGGAAGTTGGGCTCAGCACTGAGAAAGAGGGGACAAAGCTAAAAATGATGACTTCCCAGGGCAGAGACGGGTGAGTGAGCTGCAGCAGAGCTGGCTGAAGAGCAGGAGGCTTTTAGACCCCCAAGTCAGCACCCTCTCCAAGGGGAAGCACACAGTGGCCATTTGAAGGGGATGACCTCGGGGTTGCCTGACTCTCCCCGCCCCCCAGGCTGGGCAAATGTTAGACAGTGCTTCCTTCTCTCTGGGGACAAGAAAAGCCTTCTCTCTACCGAAATATCCAGGTCCCTTCCCCCTCTGGCCCTCGCTGGGCTTCCCCTCCCCCACTGAGCTGGCTCAGCCTTGGTTTTTCCCGTGTTCCTGCTACCCTGGCCTCTCCCTCCCCTTGGGGTAGAAAAAGAGAGAAGTTCCTTTGCGCTGAACTGAGAGCTAAGGCTGGCCCAGGCACAGTGGGAGTTGGGGCCAGGGGTGGGGCCGAGGCCGGCAGAGGTCAGAGGTTAGCCTGGAATGTAGACATGCAAGGAAACAGTGGACAGGACTGTGCCCCTCTGGCGCTGGCCCAACGCCTTCCTCCTTTGCACCAATGGTTTTTCTCAGCGCCCCCCTCTACCCTGGACAGGGTTTCTCTGAGTAACAGCCCTGACTGACCTGGAATTCACTCTGTAGACCAGGCTGGCCTCAAACCAGCAGAGATCCACCTGCCTCTGCCTCCCAAGTGCTGGGATTAAAAGTCGTGGGCCACCAGTAGTTTTCTAAGTGAAAAAAGTCTGAGAGTGACAGTGCTTCCTACACCCCGATGCCTCAGACCAGAAGGTCCTCCACCCAACACCCATCTTCCCAGGGCCTGGAAAGCCTGTCCACTCTTATTCCATGTAAATTTGTGTGTGTTTAGTGCCCATAGGAGATCATGAAGAACGAAGATTAGGGCTAAGTTTGGGAGTAGTTTGATTCCGCCCAGTTCATCTTTTTGTTGTTTTTTTGACTCATGAACAGAGTGTTCGTTTTCACTATTGTGCTTTTGAACACGACTTTTGTTCTCTGCACATCCGCCCCAGCTACTGTGTTGGCCCTCTCTTCTCAGGACTGGGCAGATAGAGATGGAGGACAGAGGACAGGAAATTCCCCCCAGGGTGTTCAGAAAAGTCACTTCCTACTGAGGCTGGCTTGTGACTCTTTGCAGCGAGCAGAGGGAGACGGAAGCCTAGGAAACATCTGTGGAAAGGCAGGGAGCCTAGTACAGAACGGGACCTGTGAGGGTGACCATACCTAGGTCATCTGTAAGAGGGAGGGGCTGGCGGAAGCAGACCTTCCAAACCGGAAGCCTGGGGTGGGGGTGGGGGGCCGGCCGGAAGGCTGGTGGCACTGAGTGGGAACACTGGGCCGGGGCCTGAGAGAGCTGTGCTCAGGATGTGGTGAGAGAATCAGGAAGCAGCTACACGGGCTGGGGGAGGGGAGGAGGCCCCACCGGTCCCTAGACCTGACCCTCTTCCTCTCCCTCACACCGCACCCCTCAGCCCTCTGTCTGTACAGCCTCTGCAGTCTTTTGCCGTGCCCTGGCTCTGCCACCGCCGTCGTTTCTGGCTTCTTCTGTCAAACTCTTCCCGGCCCTCGTGAGAGACACCACCCCTGCCCTGGCCCCGGCCTGTGGCTGTGCTCTTCCCCAGCAGCCTCTCTGGCTGGAGACCTGCCCCTCCTTCCCTGGCCCCTTGTGACCTTATATAGCTGATGAGTGAGGACCCAGTGAGTCACTTCCCTCCCTGCCCCCACCCCTCACCCCACTCGGGTTATGCATTCCTGAGACGCCCCGTCAGAAGCTGGGGGGGGGGGGGCGGGCGGTGACACAGACATGGATGGAGCAGAATAAAACGAGTCCCTTTTACAGAACTGATGATGAACTACAGTGGGGGGCAGGGAGCGGAGGATGAGAGTCTAGAGTTTTGGGTAAAGCTGTCAACCACAGGACCAGCATGGGGTCCCTTTCCAGGCACTGGGAGGTGAGCTTCCCCCCCAGCTTGGTCCTCTCTTGGGACCTCACCTGATGCCTAGATGCTCTTTCCCTTCCTGTAGGAAATGTGGTGACTTCCAAACCCCTTCCTGGCCTCTGTGCATTTAAGTAGTCAGTACACTCAGTCTTCTGCACCGTGGGTCTATCCACAACTTAAGGCAAGCACAGACAAAAAAAGAAAATATTTAGGTTGTCCAGGCTTGTGACTCAGACTTGTGATGCCACCTCTGTATGTCAAGTTCAGGGCTAGCCTGGGCTACTTAATGAGCTCCAGTCTCAGAAATAAAAGAACTGAGCTGGAGCCAGGTGCAGCAGCCCCTAGCTTGTAATCCCAGCCACTCAGGGAGGCAGAAACAGGCAGGTCTCTGTGGGTTCGAGGTTAGCCTGGTCTACAAAGCAAGTCCAGGGCCGGCCAGGTCTACATAGAGAAACCCTGTCTGGGAAAACAAAACAAACAAACCGGAGAGATAGTACAGCCGTGAGGAGGACTTGCTGCTCTTGCAGGGAACCTGGCCTCAGTTCCTAGCACCCACATGATGGCTCATAATCCTCCGTCCTTCCCAGTTCCAGCGGATCTGGTGCCCTCTTCTGGCCTTCTTAGATACTGCATGCACACGGCGCACTTAATGCAGGCAAAACACCAAACACATAAGATGGGCAAAACACCAAACACATAAGATGGAAGAAAAAAATGTTTCTGATAAATAATAATAATAATAATAATAATAATAATAATAATAATAATAGAAAGTACCTGGGAGGAGCTGTTTGTAAGTCATATGCAGTACTGCGCCACTTTATAGAAGGGGCCTGAGCACTCGTGCATTTTGCGTGAAGTCTTAACTGCAGACTCCCCCAAGATATGAAGGTGTGTCTAGTGGCTTAGAAGCGGGTGATTGAGGATGGAGATATTAGAAGAGTACGTGTGATGGGGTCAGGACAGAGTGGGAGACGAATATGGCTGCTCCTGAAGAGGGTGCCCTGGAGTAGAGCTTTCTGGGCAGAGGGAGAAGTCAACCCGGAGGTCTGGAGGAGGAAGTGCGCCTGGAAGCTGGAAGGAAATCACCCATTGCCTTTGCTTAGCGTCTGGATTTGGTTCAAAGTGAGGTGAAATAAGCCATGGCGAGCTGGGCGCGGTGGCGGACACCTTCAACCCCAGCACTCGGGAGGCAGAGGCAGGCGGATCACTGTACTTTGAGGCCAGCCTGGCCAGACAAGATAACAGAGAAACCCTGTATCTAAACCCCCCCCCCAAAAAAAAGCTGGGGCATGGTGGCAGATGCCTTTAATCCCAGCACTCCAGAAGCAGAAGCAGGTGGATCACTGTGAGTTTGAGGCCAGCCTGGTCTACAGAGCAACTTCCAGGGCAGCCAAAGCTACACAGGGAAACCCTGTCTCAGAAAACAAACAAAACCAAAAGAAGCCGTTGCAGGGTTTGGACCCAAGGAGTGACACATACAGTCTCGGGTGCCCTAAGGAGTTAGGGACCAAGGTGTCACATCTCACTCGTTTGGCCCCTTACAGCCACACTCTAGATCGCATGGAGGCTCTAGGACCACAGATGCATCACCTGGACTCTCCTCCTGTTTGTCTCCCTAAACCCTCCGGCTTGCAGAGTTAATCCCATCTCGTGTCCCAGAGCTCCTTAGGAGGGCAAAGGGGGAGGAGGACAGAAGGACACTGAAGGAGGTGTGGGGGCTGTCCATCCCTGTCAGTTATCAGCCCCATGTTCTGGCGACTCTTCTGCGGGTTGAGCATCTCTTGGGTCATCGAGGCCTCTCTATCCCTTATCCGATCCCCAGCAGGATCCTCCGGGCGGGCTAGGAGAAGAGGTTGGGAAGTGGAGGGGCAGGTGCTTCCGGAGCCTAGGTTTCCTAGGGAGCATCAAAGCCCTGAGGCTGTGGAAACTGGGGGTGACCTTCAGGGACTCCCTCCCTAACCAGCTTTTTCCTGCTGGGCAGCTGAGAGCTCACCTTTGGAGAGCCTGGTGTGTGTGCGCCCCCCCCTCACACCCACACCCACACACACACCCCAGAGTGTGTCCAGAGGCCCAGCTCTGCCCACAGCACTTCCTGTATGCACCTCTCCCTCACAGCTGCGATGGGTAGAGCGCCCAATCCTGCCTTACCCAGATTCCCAGCCCTGGTCATGGACAAATCATCTTTTTTGGGGGGCAGGGACAGGGTTTGGCTGTGCTGGCCTTGAAACTCATAGAGATCCACCTGCCTCTGCCTCCCTCACCAAACTCAACTGCTTTTTTTTCTTTTGCTAACCACCCCCTCCCCCACTGGCTACTCTTTTTATTCTTTTTAAAGATTTATTTACTTGTTATGTATACAGTGTTTCACTTGCATGTACACCTGCAGGCCAGAAGAAGGCACCAAATCTCATTACAGATGTGTGCGCCACTACGCCCTGCTGAACGTTTTTGTTGTTGTTGGCTTTTTTGTTTCTGTTCTTATTTTTTTTGTTGTTTGTTGCATTAATTTGGGGGTGGGGTGGGGTGGACGTACCTGACACAGCACCCTGTGGAGGTCAGAGGTCCCAGAAATTAAGCTCTGGTGACAGCACCTTCACCCACTGAGCCTTTGGCATGCATGCCTGGAGCCTGGAGAGGGTGTCAGGCCGTGTTTCCTGGAGCACAGATGGTTGTGAGAGGCCTTGTGGGCGCTGTGGACTGAACGCAGGTCCTCTGCAAGAGCGCTGAGTGCGCTTAACCCCACGCAGCCAGCCGTGTTTCCACCCCTTAAGTGTTGTTTTGAATGCTGTCATCTGAAGGAGGAAGCAAGCTGTAAAGAAAAGCCGAATGCCCCAAACGGGTGGAAGGCCAGCCCCCTGCCTCTCCGCTTGGCGTCTGCTCCCTGGGGTCCCCCTAGTAATGACTTTTACTTCTTTCCCCTCACTTCTACCTGCAGCTCAAGATCTCCTTCAGTGAGACCGCCCTGGAGACCACATACCAGTACCCTTCCGAGAGCTCGGTACTGGAGGATCTGGGCCCGGAGCCTGAGGCCCCCAGTGCTCCCTTGGTGACCCAGCCTGACGACGACGACGAGGAGGACGAGGAGGACTTGCTCCTGCAGCCAGGGCTCCGCAGCGGGCTGCGCACCAAAGCCCTAATCGTGGGTGAGCGGCTGGCGGAGGGCGCCCCCTGGTGTCCGTGGCGCGGTGGCGCTTTGAAGGGGCCCGACTGCTCCACCATGGCGCAGCATCCAACAGCTGTGTCCTGGGGGCGAGGAGGGAGTGCACAGGACAGGGGGGGATAGGACTGGTCCTGTTTGTAATCCCCCCACCCACCCGTGCTGACCTGGTGTACACAGTGGGTTCCAGGGCAGCCTGGGCCATACAGATTGAGACCCTGCCTGAAATGAACAGATGGACAAGGCTGTGCGCCCTGCTTTCGTCCTAGCACCACAAAGATAAATTGAGGATATAGTTAAGTACTCCGTGCGGTTGTTGGAAGAACTGAGCAGCTGGGACATAGGCATTAGAGCTGCTCCACCTTTGCTGAGATGATTGGGAAATGAGACAAGATGTGGCGCCGACTAGCGATCCTGGAGACAGGCCACGCCCCCCTACCCCCCAGCACGTCACACGGACTTTTCTTAATGCCAGCCACTCTTCAGTTCTGGGGTGCATGGGGGAGGTTGGGGTGCCCCTCCTCATATCTCTGTCTTGATTGCCTCTTCCCGCAGATGAGTCCTGCCGGCGGTGACCATCTTCCAGTTTGGGCACGTACCTCGGTCCTTCCCGTACCTGAAGATTCTGGAGTCTGGATGATTCAGAGCCAGCAGACCGTGGCCATGAGCCAGGCAGGCAGGAGCAACGAGCATCTTCCGACTTGCTTTTCCATCCCGTTTCTGGGGCAGAGCCAGTAGCCTGAATGTACCCCTAACCCAAGGTCCCTTGCTGGTGGGGCATCCTTGGTGACGTAAGCGTGAGCATCAGGGCCCTGGGTGGGGTGCAGGATCCACCCGGAACGGAGACCCGCCTCGCAGCAGGGTACACCGCCCCCCACAGCCTTCCCTGACTCCCCGACACTCCCAGGGATCCCACGCCGCTCACAAGCACCCTTTTCTAGGTCACTGCCCCTTTGTTTACAGCTTCCTTCTCCTCCCCTGGTCACAGCCTGGTTTACACACCCACCAGCTCCCAGTCCCACCTGCCTAAGTGCCAGGTTTAAAAGCTGTGCCTACCCACCCACGGGAGCTCCCGTTTGAGGGACCTGAGGAAATGTGTGGCTTTCTTCAACTTTGCTCAGTATTACTGTGCCTCAGTTTCCCCCAGGAGGGAAGGCTGGGCATCCTAACCCTGAACTCCTTGAAAGTTAATTTAATTCTGTTCCTCCACGCGGTTCACATTGAATTGAATTGCAGCGTGGGGGGCTGAGGAGGTGCCTCGCCTCTCCCTCATCGCCTTCATCAGTTGCCTGATTTGTTCCCTCCTTTTGTAACTTTCCATAATAAAATGGAGCTCTTTTCAACCCTGTTGCTGCCTCTTTCTTCCTTTTTTACGTTTTTTTACCCCATTGTTTTCATTTTATGTGTATGAGTATTTTGCCTGCGTGTGTGTCTGTGTGCCTGGTGTCTGGCGGCTAGGACAAGGAAGGCATCGGATCCCCTGGAACACATGGGTGCTGGGAATGAAACTTGGGTCCTCTAGCACAGCGGCCAGTGCTCTTTACCAGCGAGCCACCTTTCCAGCACTTTCTCTATGTTTTGCCTGTTCCAGCTTTCCATCCCCCCACCCACCACCAGTTTTTGTTTTGTTTTGTTTTTTTAAAGAGTTAAGTGTTAACATGTAGCCCTGGCTAGCTTGGAACTTACTGTGTGTAACAGGGTGGCTAGAAGAAGTCTTTTAAGAAAGATAGGACGGGGCGGGCGTGGTGGCGCACTCCTTTAATCCCAGCACTCAGAGGCAGAGGCAGGCGGGTCTTTGTGAGTTCGAGGCCAGCCTGGTCTACAAATCGAATCCAGGACCGCCAAGGCTACAGGAGACCCTGCCTCCAAAAACCGAAAAGGAAGAAAGAAATACCAATAGCAGAGAGAAGAATGTCCAAGTTACATTTTATTTAGCTTGCATCTGACAAGGTGACTAGCATTCTTTTTAAAAAAACCTGCCTAGGGCTGGAAAGATGACTCAGAGGTTAAGAGCACTGACTGCTCTTCCAAAGGTCCTGAGTTCAATTCCCAGCAACCACATGGTGGTGGCTCACAACCATATATGATGTGATCTGATATGTGCACTATATACATAATAAATAAACAAATCTTAAAAAACAAAACAAAACCTGCCTCTTGGGCTGGAGAGGTGGCTCAGAGGTTAAGAGCACTGGCTGCTCTTCCAGAGGTCCTGAGTTCAATCCCCAGCTACCACATGGTGGCTCCCAACCATCTACAATGAGACCTGGTGTCCTGGAGTGCAGGCAAACATGCATCATTGTATACATAATAAATAAATCAGTCTTTTAAAAATCTGCATCTGTGAAAAGTGTAAAAGAAAGCAAGGACCATCAATTATCCAGAACTCAAGCGTACCCCTGGTCAGGCAGCCTCACTGCTGAGACTAGCGGCAGCTGTGCTCTCTGGGACACTTCCTGAATCATTAACAGCAGGTAACTGCTAACCTGCTGCCTTTCCTTCTTTTGTATATAATTAGTATACAAGGTTTTTATTTGTATATAAGTTACATGTTTCAGCCAAGTACAATGTTTCATCTCTATAATGCCTGCACCCAGCAACAGGAGGACCAAGACTTCCAGGCCATCTTTACCTACATAGCCCTACAAGGCTAATGCTACATAAGACCCTGTTTTTAGGGCGGTGTGGGGGGAAGAAGGCAATTAAGACCACTGGCTGCTCCTGCTGAGGACTTGATTCCAACTCCTAGTGCTCACGTGGCGGCTCAGAGCCACCTTGTAACCAGTTTCAGGAGACCCAGGGCTCCTTCCAGATCCTGAGTGTATACATTCTTGCAAGTGAAACATTTATACATGTGAATAGAAAAATAGAAAGAGGGCTGGAGAGATGATTTGATGGTTAAGAACATGCTCTGAGGCTGTCCACCACGGCAGCTTCTGTTCTCAGCGATGAATAAATAAGTGAATAAAGAAAAAAAAAAAAAAGAACACTTGCTGTTTTGGACGAATTGAGCTTGGTTCCCAACACCCACATCAGGCAGCTCACAACCACCTATAAGTATCCGGGACTAGAGAGACACGATCTCTCTGACCTAAAAGGACTTTTGCACACGCACACAGTGCAGATAAACTCATGCAGGCAAACACAGGTGCACATTAAATAAATAAATAAAAATTAAAATATCAGAACATCCAAATTCCCACCCACCGTACATATCTTTTTGTTTGTTTGTTTGTTTTTCGAGACAGGGTCTCTCTGTGTAGCCTTGGCCGTCCTGGACTCACTTTGTAGACCAGGCTGGCCTTGAACTCACAGCGATCCGCCTGCCTCTGCCTCCCGAGTGCTGGGATTAAAGGCGTGCGCCACCACGCCCGGCTCTCTACCGTACATATCTTACGTGCCTTTAAATTTTTTTTTTTTTTTTTTTTTTTTTTTTTTTTTTTTTGGTTTTTCGAGACAGGGTCTCTCTGTAGCCTTGGCTGTCCTGGACTCACTTTGTCGACCAGGCTGGCCTCGAACTCACAGTGATCCGCCCGCCTCTGCCTCCCGAGTGCTGGGATTAAAGGCATGCGCCACCACGCCCGGCTAAATTTTGTATTTTTTTAAAAAAATGTGTTTGTTTTTTAATTTCATGCGCATTGGTGTTTCGCCTGCGTGTATGTCTGTGTGAGGGTATTAGAGGTGAAACTCCCTGGAACTGGAGTTAACAGACAGTTGTGAGCTGCTATGTGGGTGCTGGAATTGAACCCAAGTCCTCTGGAAGAGCACCAATGCTCTTACACGCCAAGCCATCTCTCCAGCCCCTACATTTTTAATTTTTAATTTTTTTTGGGGGGGGGTGGTGAGACAAGGTTTCTCTGTGTATCCTTGGCTGTCCTGGACTCACTTTGTAGACCAGGCTGGCCTCGAACTCACAGCCATCCACCTGCCTCTGCCTCCCGAGCGCTGGGATTAAAGGCGTGCGCCACCACCGCCTATATATATATTTTTTTTTAAATATTTTAAAATATGTGTATCTGAGTATATGCGCATGAGTGCGGGTGTCAGAGGAGGCCACGGGGGGTGGATGCCCCTGGAGCTGGAGTTACTAGTGGTTGGTTGTGAGGAACGTGGGTGCGGGGAGAATCGAACTCGAGTTCCCTGAGCCATCTCTCATTATGTGTCTTGTTTCCCTAACCCTCATTTGTACTCCTTTTATCCTGAGCTACCTGGGAACCGACGGCTTGTATTGTCAGAGCGCAGCACCCGCGCGCGACCGTTAGGGGGCGACAGAGAGCGCAGGCAAAGCTGTGCACCGACGCCCAGCCCGCGAAGCGGCAGGAAAGAGGCTGCGCGATTTGACCCCGTCCTGCCACCGTCCAGCCCTCGCCGGAAGAACGCGACTCCTTCCGGGTTCGCGGTCCCGGAAGACAGTTTGAGGCTACCCACCCGGTTGCTCGGGAGTCTCCTCTCCCGGCCGGGCCCCGGGCGCGGTTCCCGCCGTTTCGCGTCGCCATGGCGGCGCAGGCGGAGCTGGAGCGCTGGGTGCAGGAGGAGCTGCACTCGGTGCTGGGGCTGAGCGAGCGGCACCTCGCGCAGTTCCTCATCGGCACGGCGCAGCGCTGCGCCTCGGGCGAGGAGTTTGTGCAGCGCCTGCGGGACACGGACACCCTGGACCTCGGCGGGCCGGCGGGCGACTTCGCGCTGAGGCTCTGGAGCAAGGTGCGTGCGCCGGGGGGGCGACCCCCGCCCCACGAACGCTCGTCTCCTGTCCTGAGTGTGGTCAGGAGCCTTGCATGGAGCCTCCCTAGTCCTGGGAGAACAGAGACACCTCCGCCCTCGGCCCTGCGAGCGTTTAGTCCTCCGTTACCGAGGTCCTGTGTTAGGCGACAGGGATCTGCGTACTTTGCTTCGTTCTGGTTTCGGGGACAGGGTCTCTCGGTGTAGCCCTGGCTGTCCTGGCCTCGCCTGCCTCTGCCTCCCGAGTGCTGGGGTTACAGGTGTGCGCCACCCGGCCCGGCTTTTCACCTATACACATAAGTAAATACGAAAAATAAACCTAGCAGGGCGTGCAGGGGACTAAAGAGTAGGAGGGGGAAAAAAAAGAGTAGGAGGGGGAAAAAAAAGAGTAGGAGGGGCGTGAGTTGAGGGTGTTTAAGACAGACAGCCAGTGGAAGTAAAAGGGGCTTTGCAGCTTTTGGCTCCTTAGCACTTCAGCTTCTTGGCCTTTTACTTTTTGGGCTTTTTGAGGTTTGAGGTAGCAAGCCTTTTACCTTGTTGTTGTTGTTGTTGTTGTTTTTGTTTTTTTTTTGTTTTGTTTGTTTTTGCCTTTTCCTCCTGGGCTGTCAGCTGAGCTAGTTGTGAGCCTTTTGGGCCTTTTCCATCTGGATGTGAGCTGAGTAGAAGGTCAGCTGGGTGCTTTCTCTGCCTTTCTGAGCTAGCAAGTTTTCACCCCAGTATCTGCCTCCTCGGTCTTTACTGGTAAAGTAGAGCTATCAGGGATTTTCATTTAAAACAAGACACACGTGGCAGCGTGCAGCTGTCTGTAACTCTAGTCCCAGGGACCCAGCATCCTTACACGGTACACATTACAGGCAAAACAGCAATGCACATAAAAATAAACCATTACAATTGAAAAAGTTCTGGTGTGTGTGTGTGTGTTGTGCACCTATGTGTGACTGTCAGAGGACATCCTGTGGATGTTCTTTCCTTCTGCCAAGGGATAGTTTTCTTTTTTCTTTTCTTTTCTTTTTTTTTTCCGGGGTAGTTTTCAATACTCATTTGCTAAATGGATTCCTAGAAGGAAGTTCAGAAGAGAAAGCTGAAGACGAGGGTACCAAGGTCAGGAGCTACTCAGACCTGCTTGCTCTCTAATGACAGGTGCCACGGAAGGCAGTGGCAGAAAGGCCAGCTCGGGCAGCTGAGCGAGAGGCCCGAGCCCTGCTGGAGAAGAACCGATCTTATAAGCTGCTGGAAGACAGCGAGAGCGGTGAGGAGGCGGTGGGCAGGGATGTGAGCAGCCTGCAGAAGAAGCGGAGAAGACGGAAACACCTCAGGAAGAAACACCATGAGGAGGATGAAGAAGAGGAAGAGGTTTCTAAGGCAGGGAAGAGGAGTAGAGGGTAAGGTGGAAGGAAGGAGGGAGGGGGTGTGAGTAGGTGTCAGCTGTGGGAGGGGGTGTGAGTAGGTGTGGGCTGTGGGAAGGGGGTGTGAGTAGGTGTGGGCTGTGGGAGGGGTGTGAGTAGGTGTCAGCTGTGGGAGGGGGTGTGAGTAGGTGTGGGCTGTGGGAGGGGGTGTGAGTAGGTGTGGGCTGTGGGAGGGGGGTGAGTAGGTGTGGGCTGTGGGAGGGGGGTGAGTAGGTGTGGGCTGTGGGAGGGGGTGTGAGTAGGTGTGGGCTGTGGGAGGGGGTGTGAGTAGGTGTGGGCTGTGGGAGGGGGGTGTGAGTAGGTGTCAGCTGTGGGAGGGGGTGTGAGTAGGTGTCAGCTGTGGGAGGGGGTGTGAGTAGGTGTGGGCTGTGGGAGGGGGGTGAGTAGGTGTGGGCTGTGGGAGGGGGTGTGAGTAGGTGTGGGCTGTGGGAGGGGGGTGAGTAGGTGTGGGCTGTGGGAGGGGGGTGAGTAGGTGTGGGCTGTGGGAGGGGGTGTGAGTAGGTGTGGGCTGTGGGAGGGGGTGTGAGTAGGTGTGGGCTGTGGGAGGGGGTGTGAGTAGGTGTCGGCTGTGGGAGGGGGGTGTGAGTAGGTGTGGGCTGTGGGAGAGGGGTGAGTAGGTGTCGGCTGTGGGAGGGGGGTGTGAGTAGGTGTCGGCTGTGGGAGGGGGGTGTGAGTAGGTGTCGGCTGTGGGAGGGGGGTGTGAGTAGGTGTGGGCTGTGGGAGGGGGGTGAGTAGGTGTGGGCTGTGGGAGGGGTGTGAGTAGGTGTCGGCTGTGGGAGGGGGGTGTGAGTAGGTGTGGGCTGTGGGAGAGGGGTGAGTAGGTGTCGGCTGTGGGAGGGGGGTGTGAGTAGGTGTGGGCTGTGGGAGGGGGTGTGAGTAGGTGTCGGCTGTGGGAGGGGGGTGTGAGTAGGTGTGGGCTGTGGGAGAGGGGTGAGTAGGTGTCGGCTGTGGGAGGGGGGTGTGAGTAGGTGTCGGCTGTGGGAGGGGGGTGTGAGTAGGTGTCGGCTGTGGGAGGGGGGTGTGAGTAGGTGTGGGCTGTGGGAGGGGGGTGAGTAGGTGTGGGCTGTGGGAGGGGTGTGAGTAGGTGTCGGCTGTGGGAGGGGGGTGTGAGTAGGTGTGGGCTGTGGGAGAGGGGTGAGTAGGTGTCGGCTGTGGGAGGGGGGTGTGAGTAGGTGTCGGCTGTGGGAGGGGGGTGTGAGTAGGTGTCGGCTGTGGGAGGGGGGTGTGAGTAGGTGTGGGCTGTGGGAGGGGGGTGAGTAGGCTGTGGGGATGACAGTGCTCTCCATTCCCCTCTTTGATGTACTGGGCTGGATTCAGGGGGAGTAAATCACCCACGGAGGAGAAGTCGGCCTCAGAGGATGAGTGGGAGAGGACGGAGCGTGAGCGTCTCCAGGACTTGGAGGAACGAGACGCCTTTGCAGAGCGGGTTCGGCAACGGGACAAGGACCGGACCCGGAATGTCCTGGAGCGGTCAGACAAGAAGGTGAGGAGGGGGCTAGAAAGATGGCTCAGAGGTTAAAAGCACTGGTTGCTGTTCCAAAGGTCTTGAGTTTAATTTCCAGCAACCACATGGTGGCTCACACCATCTATGATGAGATCTGGTGCCCTTCCAGTGTGCAAGTGTACATGCAGGCAGAACATTGTATACTTAATAAATAAATAAATCTTAAAAAAAAAAGGTGAGTGGAAGAGGACTGGATATATCTGGATCCGGTTGCAGAGATGTCTCTGGGAAACTAGGGCTTTGTGGTTGAGGCTCTCACTGCCCGCCCGAGGCCCTCACTGCCCGCCTGAGGCCCTCACTGCCTGCCTGAGCCCTCACTGCCCAGCTGAGGCCCTCACTGCCCAGCTGAGGCCCTCACTGCCCAGCTGAGGCCCTCACTGCCCGCCTGAGCCCTCACTGCCCAGCTGAGGCCCTCACTGCCCAGCTGAGGCCCTCACTGCCCAGCTGAGGCCCTCACTGTCCAGCTGAGGCCCTCACTGTCCAGCTGAGGCCCTCACTGCCCGCCTGAGGCCCTCACTGCCCGCCTGAGGCCCTCACTGCCCGCCTGAGGCCCTCACTGCCCGCCTGAGCCCTCACTGCCCAGCTGAGGCCCTCACTGCCCAGCTGAGGCCCTCACTGCCCAGCTGAGGCCCTCACTGCCCGCCTGAGCCCTCACTGCCCGCCTGAGGCCCTCACTGCCCGCCTGAGCCCTCACTGCCCAGCTGAGGCCCTCACTGCCCGCCTGAGGCCCTCACTGCCCGCCTGAGGCCCTCACTGCCCGCCTGAGCCCTCACTGCCCAGCTGAGGCCCTCACTGCCCAGCTGAGGCCCTCACTGCCCGCCTGAGGCCCTCACTGCCCGCCTGAGGCCCTCACTGCCCGCCTGAGGCCCTCACTGCCCGCCTGAGCCCTCACTGCCCAGCTGAGGCCCTCACTGCCCAGCTGAGGCCCTCACTGTCCAGCTGAGGCCCTCACTGCCCGCCTGAGGCCCTCACTGCCCGCCTGAGGCCCTCACTGCCCAGCTGAGGCCCTCACTGCCCAGCTGAGGCCCTCACTGCCCAGCTGAGGCCCTCACTGCCCAGCTGAGGCCCTCACTGCCCAGCTGAGGCCCTCACTGCCCGCCTGAGGCCCTCACTGTCCGCCTGAGGCCCTCACTGCCCGCCTGAGCCCTCACTGACCAGCTGAGGCCCTCACTGCCCAGCTGAGGCCCTCACTGCCCGCCTGAGCCCTCACTGCCCAGCTGAGGCCCTCACTGCCCAGCTGAGGCCCTCACTGCCCGCCTGAGCCCTCACTGCCCGCCTGAGGCCCTCACTGCCCGCCTGAGCCCTCACTGCCCGCCTGAGGCCCTCACTGCCCGCATGAGGCCCTCACTGCCCGCATGAGGCCCTCACTGCCCAGCTGAGGCCCACAGAGGAGCTTCACTGAGAAGGGGCAGTGAAGGGGTTTGTCATCCTGAGAGGATGGTCTTAGATGTGGGCATCTTTGGCCTCAGGCCCCTCTGCGTGATTTCTTCTAGGCTTACGAAGAGGCTCAGAAGCGCCTCAAGATGGCTGAGGAAGACCGGAAAGCCATGGTGAGACCCTGGGTTCAAGAACGAAGGTCTGGAGACAAAGAGGCAGACGGATGGAGTGTTGGCCGTAGCAGGAAGGGCTGCAGAGGGAGTGTGGTGAAGCGTGTGTGGGCGAGCAGTGTCTAGAGGAGGGGCCCTGACTGACAGCAACCAGAAAAGAACGATTGGGTTGTGGGAGAGAATCACAGATCCTCTGTGGCCATTGTTTGAGAGTGAAACATGGCTTTCCCTGTCTGTCCCTGACACATGATGAGAACGTAAAGCAGCCAGCATCGGAAGGTCCCACACCTGTGTCTTCCGAGGGTGTCCGCATGCATAGGTGAGGATTTGACTGTCTCTTCCTGACCCAGGTCCCTGAGCTTCGTAAGAAGTCTCGCCGCGAATACCTGGCGAAGCGTGAGCGAGAAAAGATGGAGGACCTGGAGGCAGAGCTGGCCGATGAGGAGGTCCTATTTGGGGATGTGGAGCTGAGCCGCCACGAGCGCAGAGAGCTCAAGTACAAGCGCCGAGTGCGGGACCTGGCTCGGGAGTACCGCGCGGCTGGCGAGCAGGAGAAGCTGGAGGCCACCAACCGTTACCACATGCCGCAGGAGACTCGAGGGCAGGTGAGCGGGGCAGCGGTGTGCTGCGGGTCCCTCCTCTCTGCTTCCTCCTCCTCAATGGCAGGGGAGCAGGGCCTGGGCCTGGCCACCCTTCCTCAGGCTCTCACTGCTCCTCTCTGCGTAGCCAGCTCGAGCTGTGGACATCGTGGAGGAGGAGTCAGGCGCCCCGGGAGAGGAGCAGCGGCGCTGGGAGGAGGCCCGGCTAGGTGCTGCATCGCTCAAGTTTGGGGCCCGAGATGCTGCCTCGCAGGAGCCCAAGTACCAGCTGGTGCTGGAGGAGGACGAGACCATCGAGTTTGTCCGTGCTGCTCAGCTCCGGGGTGACGAGGTGAGAGGAAGAGTTTGGGGTGCTGTGAGAGCCTGTAAAGATGGTGGGGACCTCAACATCCCCATCCCCTCCTCAGGAGCCATCGTCAGTTCCAGCCCCATCAGCTCAGGCCCAGCAGAAGGAGTCCATCCAGGCCGTCCGCCGCAGCCTGCCAGTGTTCCCCTTCCGAGAGGAGCTCCTGGCCGCCATTGCCAACCACCAGGTCCTCATCATCGAAGGCGAGACTGGCTCCGGGAAGACCACACAGATCCCACAGTATCTCTTTGAGGAGGTCGGTTACCACAGCGTGTCCCTCAGGGCCCAGGCCTTGAGCCAGTGATGGTTGAAGGAGTCCTTCCCACTAGGTCGTGAGGCTTTTGACACTGAAGATGGCAACACCCCCACCCCCCAGGGTCTCTCTGTGTAGCCTTGGCTGTCATGGACGCACTTTGTAGACCACGCTGGCCTCAAACTCACAGCAATCCGCCTGCCTCTGCCTCCTGAGTGCTGGGATTATAGCCGTGCGTCACCACGCCCTGCTTGTTTGCCTGCTTTCTCACCTCCTGTCTCCCATTGCTTCTCGGTGTGTCCCTGGTCAGTTCAAGCCCAGCAGAGCCATGACACTGACCAAGGGCTGCAGGGCCATGACAGTGACCAAGGGCTGCAGGGCCATGACAGTGACCAAGGGCTACAGGGCCATGACAGTGACCGAGGGCTGCAGGGCCATGACAGTGACCAAGGGCTGCAGGGCCATGACAGTGACCAAGGGCTGCAGGGCCATGACAGTGACCGAGGGCTGCAGGGCCATGACAGTGACCGAGGGCTGCAGGGCCGCTCTGCTCCCCCGGGGCTCTTGCTTTTGCTCTGGCCTGCCCTTCCCTGGCTTTCGTGTTCATCTGTTCTGCCTCCCCTGCCTTGCCTGGTCAGGACAGTGAGTGTTGCCGAGCACTGACTCTCTCGTCTCTCCCTCAGGGTTACACAAAGAAGGGTATGAAGATCGCCTGCACCCAGCCGAGGAGAGTGGCGGCCATGAGTGTGGCCGCGCGAGTGGCCCGGGAAATGGGGGTGAAGCTTGGGAATGAGGTGAGGCCTCCGGGGAGTCATGGAGGGGGGCTCTCATCGCTTGCCTGGCCCCACACTCAGGGTGGTCATCCTTACCTCCCAACTGTTGTGACCAGGTTGGCTACAGCATCCGCTTTGAGGACTGCACGTCAGAGCGGACCGTCCTCCGCTACATGACGGATGGAATGCTGCTCCGGGAGTTCCTCTCCGAGCCTGACCTTGCAAGTTACAGGTACACACAGGCCCTCACCGCCCTCACCGCCGTCACCTGCTCCGTCACCTGCTCTGTCACCTGCTCCCCAGAGAGTCTTGTTCCTTCAGTCTCTTCCCACTCGGCAGTCGGTGGCTGTCTCTTCACTTAACCCAGTTCTTGTTAGCCTAGCACAGGCTGGCCTGGAGTGCACTATGTAAGCCGAGTGGCCTCAGTCTTGTGAGACTCAACACTGAGGTTACAAGCAGGAACCACCATGCCGAGCATGGTCTCCTTTAAGGCATGGTCTTACTTCCACTTCCTGCACTGAGGGAGGCTCTCCTGACTCCTGACTGATGCAGGACATGTGACTTGTTCCAATCCTGCTTCTAGACTTCCCTGCCCTTTTGTATCTTATAGCGTGTGTGTACATATATGTGTGTGTGCGCATGTGTGTGTGCCTGTGTGCGTGTGTGTGTGTGTGCGCGCGAGCGCATGTGTGTGTGCCTGTGTGCGTGTGTGTGTGTGTGCGCGCGAGCGCATGTGTGTGCGCATGTGTGTGTGCCTCTGTGTGTGTGTGTGTGTGTGTGTGCGAGTGTGCCTTGGTGCACAGTAAGGGATCAGAAGACAGCTTGCAGGAGTCACTTCTGTCCTTTCACCATGTTGGTTCCAGGGAGCAAACCCAGGCGTCAGGGTTGGTGGTCAGCGCTGTCGTTGCTGACCCTCCTTTTACCAACCCTCCTTGACTGCTCTGCTTGGCCAAGGCCGGGCTGGGCTACAGATGACAGACCAAGCCCTGGCTCACAGTCTGTCGAAATTACACAATTGGAATGCTTGACTTCTCGTCCGGCCCCACACCCCATCCACCCTGAGGGCCCTTCATCCAGACACCTGCTCTCCGTCCTGCGCTGCTCAGCCTGTGTCTCCCCCCCCCCCCCCAGTGTGGTGATGGTGGACGAAGCCCATGAGCGGACCCTGCACACCGACATCCTCTTCGGGTTGATCAAGGATGTTGCCAGGTTCCGGCCTGAGCTCAAGGTCCTCGTTGCGTCAGCCACCCTGGATACTGCTCGTTTTTCCACCTTCTTTGATGACGCCCCTGTCTTCCGGATCCCTGGACGCAGGTTCCCGGTTGACATCTTCTATACCAAGGTACCCTGGCAGGACGGGCATCGGCGTGGGCCAGAGGAGCTGGGCCTGTTGGGACCTCCAGAGAGGGGTGGGGTAAAGGTATGCCGAGCAGGGACTGAGCCGGTGGCCCCTCTGTGACCCTGCATCTCCTTTCTCCCCAGGCCCCCGAGGCTGACTACCTGGAAGCCTGTGTGGTGTCTGTGCTGCAGATCCACGTGACCCAGCCCCCTGGGGATATACTGGTGTTCCTGACGGGGCAGGTGTGGATGGAGTGCTGTAGGGCAGGCTGGGGCAGGTGTGTGCGTGGTGGGCAGTGGATGCAGTGCTGTAGGGCAGGCTGGGGCAGGTGTGTGCGTGGTGGGCAGTGGATGGAGTGCTGCAGGGCAGGCTGGGGCAGGTGTGTGCGTGGTGGGCAGTGGATGCAGTGCTGTAGGGCAGGCTGGGGCAGGTGTGTGCGAGGTGGGCAGTGGATGCAGTGCTGTAGGGCAGGCTGGGGCAGGTGTGTGTGTGTGGTGGGCAGTGGATGGAGTGCTGCAGGGCAGGCTGGGGCAGGTGTGTGTGTGTGGTGGGCAGTGGATGCAGTGCTGCAGGGCAGGCTGGGGCAGGTGTGTGTGCATGGTGGGCAGTGGATGCAGTGCTGTAGGGCAGGCTGGGGCAGGTGTGTGCGTGGTGGGCAGTGGATGGAGTGCTGCAGGGCAGGCTGGGGCAGGTGTGTGCATGGTGGGCAGTGGATGGAGTGCTGTAGGGCAGGCTGGGGCAGGTGTGTGTGTGTGGTGGGCAGTGGATGGAGTGCTGCAGGGCAGGCTGGGGCAGGTGTGTGTGTGTGGTGGGCAGTGGATGGAGTGCTGCAGGGCAGGCTGGGGCAGGTGTGTGTGTGTGGTGGGCAGTGGATGGAGTGCTGTAGGGCAGGCTGGGGCAGGTGTGTGTGTGTGGTGCGCAGTGGATGGAGTGCTGTAGGGCAGGCTGGGGCAGGTGTGTGCATGGTGGGCAGTGGATGGAGTGCTGTAGGGCAGGCTGGGGCAGGTGTGTGTGCATGGTGGGCAGTGGATGGAGTGCTGTAGGGCAGGCTGGGGCAGGTGTGTGTGTGTGGTGGGCAGTGGATGGAGTGCTGCAGGGCAGGCTGGGGCAGGTGTGTGTGTGTGGTGGGCAGTGGATGGAGTGCTGTAGGGCAGGCTGGGGCAGGTGTGTGTGTGTGGTGCGCAGTGGATGGAGTGCTGTAGGGCAGGCTGGGGCAGGTGTGTGTGTGTGGTGGGCAGTGGATGCAGTGCTGTAGGGCAGGCTGGGGCAGGTGTGTGTGCGAGGTGGGCAGTGGATGGAGTGCTTAGGGCAGGCTGGGGCAGGTGTGTGTGTGTGGTGGGCAGTGGATGCAGTGCTGTAGGGCAGGCTGGGGCAGGTGTGTGTGCGAGGTGGGCAGTGGATGGAGTGCTGTAGGGCAGGCTGGGGCAGGTGTGTGTGTGTGGTGGGCAGTGGATGGAGTGCTGCAGGGCAGGCTGGGGCAGGTGTGTGTGTGTGGTGGGCAGTGGATGCAGTGCTGTAGGGCAGGCTGGGGCAGGTGTGTGTGTGGTGGGCAGTGGATGGAGTGCTGTAGGGCAGGCTGGGGCAGGTGTGTGTGCATGGTGGGCAGTGGATGCAGTGCTGTAGGGCAGGCTGGGGCAGGTGTGTGCATGGTGGGCAGTGGATGCAGTGCTGTAGGGCAGGCTGGGGCAGGTGTGTGCATGGTGGGCAGTGGATGGAGTGCTGTAGGGCAGGCTGGGGCAGGTGTGTGCATGGTGGGCAGTGGATGGAGTGCTGTAGGGCAGGCTGGGGCAGGTGTGTGTGCGAGGTGGGCAGTGGATGGAGTGCTGTAGGGCAGGCTGGGGCAGGTGTGTGTGTGTGGTGGGCAGTGGATGGAGTGCTGTAGGGCAGGCTGGGGCAGGTGTGTGTGTGTGGTGGGCAGTGGATGGAGTGCTGCAGGGCAGGCTGGGGCAGGTGTGTGTGTGTGGTGGGCAGTGGATGGAGTGCTGTAGGGCAGGCTGGGGCAGGTGTGTGCATGGTGGGCAGTGGATGGAGTGCTGTAGGGCAGGCTGGGGCAGGTGTGTGTGCGTGGTGGGCAGTGGATGGAGTGCTGTAGGGCAGGCTGGGGCAGGTGTGTGTGTGGTGGGCAGTGGATGGAGTGCTGTAGGGCAGGTGGGGCAGGTGTGTGGGCCGTGACTGACAGGACCCCTGCCGCCCTGCGCACACTCAGGAGGAGATCGAGGCTGCCTGTGAGATGCTCCAGGACCGCTGCCGCCGGCTGGGCTCCAAGATCCGGGAGCTCCTGGTGCTGCCCATTTACGCCAACCTGCCCTCAGACATGCAGGCCCGCATCTTCCAGCCCACACCCCCGGGGGCCCGGAAGGTCAGTGGGAGAAGCCTTTCCTCTTCCCCCTGCAGCGCACACAAGGATTGAAGGAGGCATGTGCCGCCCCCTGCAAGTCACCTGCCTGGCTGTTTCGATGCCTCTGAAGGGCGGCCAGGCCCTCACCTTCCTGGGGAGAGAGATGACATCAGCATTAGCTGAGAGATAGCAAGCTTTATATTCAGTGTGCAGAGGAAGTCTTTGAATGCCAGGACATAGATTTGAGGGGACCTTTGAGAAAAATGGCTGCAGAAATCCCAGAAGAAAGCTGAGGTGTGTCTGAAGTCTGAGAGCAGTGGGTTTGAGAGGTTCAGGTGAGGCTTTCGCAGCATTCAGACTTCAGGTCCACAGCCTGAGGACTTTAAGCTCATGCACCAGGCGTGATCACACATGCCTGTAATCCCAGCACTTGGGAGGCAGAGGCGGGTGGATTGCTGTGAGTTCAAGGCCAGCCTGGTCTGCAAAGAGAGTCCAAGACAGCCAGGGCTACATAAGAAACCCTGTCTTGAAAAAACAAACAAAAAGTAACTTACTCACCTGTTTCAGTTGTTGTCTCAGAGGCTTACTGCCTCTCGCTGACCTAGGCCTAGTCCTGGAACCTTCCAGCCTCCGTACACTCTAACCTAGGCCCAGAATGTTTCCGCCTCTGAGACTTACTGCAGAATAAGCTCACCCTTTCTTGTTCTTTCTGAGCTCTGGGCTGCTGGTTCATCTCAGCTGTTCTGGCTCAAACTCCTCTCCCAGCTGATTTGTTTAATCTGGCTTTGCTCTTGGCCCCTGAATTGCTCTGCTTGGCCTCAAACTAACTGCAGCAATCTGCTCTGATCTTACTCCTTCGCGTTCTCTGGCTCGTTCTGTCTTTACCTGTGTCTGGCTTGTTCTCTCTTCAGCCTCTCTGTAAAGCTCTCGTGGTAAGGGGCTGGAGAGACGGCTCAGCACCCAGAGGTCCTGAGTTTGATTCCTGCAACCACATGGTGGCTCACAACCATCTACAATGTGATCTGGTGCCCTCTTCTGGCCTGCAGGTCTACATGCCAGTAGAGGACTGTATACATAAAATAAATAAATCTTAAACAAAACAACAACAGAATTCTCCTGGTAAAATGGCCTCTGAATTCCAGGAACTGAACTACCACAAACTCAGCTCCGCTGCGCTGCCTCTCAGCTCACTGACCTAACGGAGCAGCACTGACCAGCACTTAGATACCTGTGTGCCTCTGTCTGAGTGCTGGGATTACAGGCATGTGCCACCACACCTGAACCTAAGCTTTTCTTTACCTGAGACTTGCTCTATACCAGGCTGGCCTTGAGCTCAGATCTGCTTGTCCCCTGGGGTTCAAGGCGTGTTTGTATTCCAGCTGGATCACACAGACCTGGGTCTTTGGGTGTGATGTTTTCCAGAGCAGCCTTGGTCTGCTAAAGTTCCTCTCCATGACTGAGGGTCTGGAGATGTGGCAAACAGCTCAACCAGTACATGTGAAGCCCCAGCATTGAGGCCCGGTACACATGGGGAGGTGGACGTGCTGGGGTAGGATGAGGGCGGGTGAGGAGCCAGAGGGCATGCAGCCCTGCGGCAGTTTCTGTTGAGTACAGTGAAGAGTCTGTGGGCGCCATGGGGAGGTGGACACACTCGGGGCTGAGACAGAAGAGCAGAAAGGCTTTCTCTAGTGGTGGAAGACGGGTGCTCTATAAAGTCAGGGTAGAGGAGAGGGGAGCGCAGGGAGGACCAGGCTGCTGTCTCTGCTCTGCTGAGGCGAGAGCTGGGGTGAGCAGCAGTAGAAGGCCGTGCCTGAGGGTCCCTGGGTGAGAGGCTTGAGGGCAGCAACCAGCACGGAGTGAGGGAGGGTGAAGATGTGGCCAGAGAAGCCGTAGGTGGAGGGAGCCAGGCTCAGGGGCTTAGGTCCAATTCTGTAGTTGGATCTGGGTGTGGGTTGATGGGTGAATGCGCTTTAACAGGATCATTCTGAGTGTTCTAGAGTGCTGGGTGATAGGAGTGGGGAGAGGGCTGTGTGGCTATCATCAGAAGTGAGTGATGTGTGCTGTGGAGTGCTGTGGGAAGGTGAGGGCAGGAACATGAGGTCCCCGCTTCTGTTCCTGAGGAACCACCCTAAATGCAGTTTCCGTCTTTATTACGCCCCTGCTGACCACCAGCCCCCCCCCCCCCCCCGCACCCTGCTGTGTCTCACCTCATCTCCTGACGGTCCACACTGTCTCCCTTTGTCCTCTCCCTCACTGCGCCATGCTTTGTCAGGGTGTCTAGGTGGGCTGGGCCAGGTCAGGGTGACTCTGTCCTCTCATAGGTGGTTGTGGCAACAAACATTGCAGAGACATCGCTCACCATCGAAGGCATCATTTATGTGTTGGACCCAGGCTTCTGCAAACAGAAGAGCTACAACCCTCGCACAGGCATGGAGTCTCTCACGGTCACACCCTGCAGCAAGGTGAGCCTGCGTTCTGTGAGGTGGAGAGACAGTGTCCCCAAGAAGGCTTGACTCACAAGGAGCATTGGGGGAAAGGGTCCAGACTATTTTTATTTTGTTTTATTTTTTGGTTTTTCGAGTCAGGGTTTCTCGTGTAGTCCTGGCTATCCTGGACTGGCTTTGTAGACCAGGGTAACCTCGATCGAACTCAGAGACCCACCTGCCTCTGCCTCCTGAGTGTTGGGATTAACGGCTCCTCCTTCCTTGACTATGTGTTTGCCGGTCTTTCCTCTCCAGGCTTCGGCCAATCAGCGTGCTGGCCGTGCAGGCCGCGTGGCCGCGGGGAAGTGCTTCCGCCTGTACACAGCCTGGGCCTATCAGCATGAGCTGGAGGAGACCACAGTTCCTGAGATCCAGAGGACAAGCCTGGGCAACGTGGTGCTGCTGCTGAAGAGCTTAGGTGACCAGGCGGCCCATGCCCTCCTGACTGGCCACCGGCGCACTGGTGCTCCTGGGCAGGGTCATCTTCCTCTCCTCACTCCTTTCCCCAGGGATCCACGACCTGGTGCACTTTGACTTCCTGGACCCCCCACCCTATGAGACCCTGGCACTGGCTTTGGAGCAGCTTTATGCGCTTGGAGCCCTCAACCACCTTGGACAGCTCACCACGGTGAGGGCCGCGTGAAGGAAAGAGGCGTGGTGGGGCCGGGAATCCTGTGGTGATGGAGGAGCCTGAGGGAAAGCGGCCTCTCCTTCCCTTTCTTCTTTTCAGTCTGGTCGAAAGATGGCAGAGCTGCCTGTGGACCCCATGCTGTCTAAAATGATCTTGGCCTCTGAGAAGTAAGTCCCTGTCCTGTCCTGTCCTGTCCTGTCCTGTCCTGCCAGCTTCTGTCAGAGAGGGTCCTGCTCTGTCCTGTCCTCTTCACTACTGTTGTCCATCTTATTAAGGAAGTCTTACTGCCCCTTTGAAGCCCATGAGGGCCTGTGAATCACTGTCCTGTGCTTGACCATGATGTCAGGGGGCACAAGTGATGAGGTACAACGCAGGGACAAGCAGTTGTTGTAGCAGATTGACTAATGAAATAAAGTCCTGGATCGTGGGTGGGAGTGGAGCAGTCCCGTCTGACTGTGCTGGGCATGGATGGGGCCTGATCCTCCTGCAGTTTCAGATAGGTCGTTTGCATGGTCTGAGGGGACCACCTCTAAAAGATGTCCGGGTTGGGAGATGGCTCTGTGCTTAAAAGCACCAACTGCTCTTGCACTGGACCTGAGTTCAGTTCCAAACACTCACACGGTGGCTCACAACCCTCTGTAAGGCCAGTTCTTCTGACTCCCACCGGCATGTGACAGACAGACACACGTGCAGTAGACATACGTGCAGCAAAGCATTTATACACGTGAATAAACCTTGAAAAGAAGGAAGATCAGCGTTCTTCTGCTAGAATCTCCTGTGTCACTTGTTCTTTGGTGCCTGCTGTGACCTCGCCCTCTGCCCAAGGTACAGCTGCTCAGAAGAGATCCTCACAGTGGCCGCTATGCTGTCTGTCAACAACTCCATCTTCTACCGGCCTAAGGATAAGGTCGTCCATGCCGACAATGCCCGTGTCAACTTCTTCCTCCCTGGTGGGGACCACCTGGTTCTGCTAAATGTGTACACACAGGTCACCGGGGAGTAGGGATGTGGGGGCTGTGGGGCACTTGGGTCCTGCTGTGTACTTAAGGCCCTTCATCCTCACAGTGGGCTGAGAGTGGCTACTCTTCCCAGTGGTGCTATGAAAACTTTGTGCAGTTCAGATCCATGCGCCGAGCCCGGGATGTGCGGGAGCAGCTGGAGGGGCTCTTGGAGCGTGTGGAGGTCGGCCTGACCTCCTGCCAAGGGGACTACATTCGTGTGCGCAAGGTCAGTGGTTCGGATGTGGATGTTGGTTTTTTTCCTATTGTCTTTTCTTTCAAGTCGGGGTTTCTCCAAGTAGCCCTGGATGTGCTGGAGCTCACTCGGTAGACCAGGCTGACCTTGAACTCAGATCCGCCCGCCTTTCTACCAGGATTAAAGGCGTGGGTACTACCCCTCACCAGTATCCTGTTGGTTTTTTCTTTCATGTATGTGTATAAGTGCATGTGTAAGTCAGTGTACAATCTTCAGGAGTCACTTTGTTGCATGATAGAACGTTTCCTGGGGATGTGTTACACAGGTCTTTCTCCCCAGACAGGGAGCCCACAACAGACCAGGGAATAAATACCACCCAATCTAACCTGGTGAACCAATGAGTTTTGTTTGGGTTACTTAGAGAAGCAGAAACAACTCAATGACGGGACTACCAAAGTCCACCCCAGTACAGAAGCTGGGAGCCTAGGGCCTGGAGAGATGACTCAGTGGTTGAGTACCACCGGCTGTTCCTCAGAGGACCCAGGTTCAATTCCCAGCAGCCACATGGCCATCTGTAACTCCAGTTCTGGGGGATCTGACACCCTCACATAGACATACATGCAGGCACAACACCAATGCGTGCACATAAGATAAAAACAATCTTGGGGCTGGACAGATGGCTCAGTGGATAAGAGCACTGACTGCTCTTCCAGAGTTCAATTCCCAGCAACCGTGTGGTGGCTCACAACCATCTGTATGTGATCTAATGTCCTCTTCTGGCCTGCAGGGTTAAGCAGAGCACTATATACCTAATAACTACATTCATAAATAGATCTTTAAGAAAAGCTGGGAACCTGCATCACGTTGCACAGCTTTAGGCAGCTCAACAGATTGGAGAGTGGCCTTCAGGCCTGATCTAAATGCCTTTTAGGTCGCTCCATTGGTTTCTGTTTCTTCCAAGCAGGTGGTCAGACATCAAGAATCCTCGCAGCTTGTCTTGTCTGAGGGTAGGGGCACAGCATTTACCCTCACTCTGGCAGGAAGGAGCCTAGTGAATCTAGTCAGTGTCAGGGGCTTATGGAGCTGTTTTGAGCTTTTTTTTTTTTTTTTTTTGGTTTTTTTCGAGACAGGGTCTCTCTGTGTAGCCTTGACTGTCCTGGACTCCCTTTGTAGACCAGGCCGGCCTCGAACTCACAGCGATCTGCCTGCCTCTGCCTCCCGAGTGCTGGGATTAAAGGCGTGCGCCACCACACCTGGCTGTTTTGAGCTATTTATCTTTCTGTTTAAAGAGCCTCTGGGGCTGGAGAAATGACTCAGTAGTTAAGAGCCCTGTCTGCTCTTCCAAAGGTCCTGAGTTCAATTCTCAGCAACCACATGGTGGCTCACAACCCCCTATACTGAGACCTGGTGCCCTCTACTGGCGTGCAAGCTAACATGCAGGCAGAACACTGTGTAAATAATAAATAAATAAATCTTTAAATTAAGTAAATAAATAAAGAGCCTCTGTGCCTGGCAGTGGTGGCACATGCCTTAATCCCAACACTTGGGAGGCACGTGGATCTCTGTGAGTTCAAGGCCAGCTTAGTTTACAGAGTTGAGTTCCAGGACAGCCAGGGATACACAGAGAAAACTATCTCAAAAACAACAAGAAAACACAAGAGCTTCCTACAGGGCGGTGTATGAGGAAACTCAACACAACAAACTTCCTTCAGTCACATCACCATACCCTGGATCAGTGTCCTGAGCTCCTTCCCGGGCCACAGCAGTCACTGCCTGAGCTCACTCCCTGGCAGTGTTGACGGGAGTCCAGTCAGTGTGTGGGCTCTTTACCTTAGTTCTCCAGAAGCCTGAGGTTCAAAGGTGCCTGACCTGACTCTTGCCTGCTCCCCAGGCCATCACCTCGGGTTATTTCTACCACACAGCAAGGCTGACGCGGAGCGGCTACCGCACAGTGAAGCAGCAGCAGACAGTGTTTATTCATCCCAACTCCTCTCTCTTTGAACAGCCACCCCCACGCTGGTTGCTCTACCATGAGCTTGTGTTTACCACAAAGGAATTCATGAGACAGGTAAGACTGCTGCGGGGATGAGTGGGGCCTAGGGGACAGTGTGCTGGCACCTTAGGCTCAATTCCTGTTCCTGGGACTGGAATAGAAACAAGGAGGATCAAATGTAATCAGAAATCAAATCTAATTATGCTTGGGACCTATCTCAGTAGTAGTGTCCTCGGGACCACTCCAAATAAATAGAAAGTGTTTTCCAGCTACTGTCATCCAAGATCTGAGGATTTTAATTCATTCAGTAAATACTTGAAGCTGAGCTTTGATGGCACTCGTCTGTAGTCCCTGGTACTGAAGGTGGTGAGGCAGGGGCCATACATTCAAGGTCTGCCTGGGCAACATAGTGAGACCCTTTCTCAAAATGAAAATGTGGGGCTGGAGAGATGGCTCGGTGGCTTAGAGCCCTCACTGTTCGCAGAGGACCCAGGCTTAGTTCCCAGCATGCACGTGGTAGGCAGCTTACGAGGGGCTACACTCCAGCTCTAGGGAACTGTCACCTCTCCTGCCTCGTGCAAGCACTGTACTCGTGCACACACTCACACAGACACGTACAAATAATCAAAAGTAGTAAACACAGAACCAGAGACAGCTAAGCAGTCAAGAGCACTGGCTGCTGCTCTTCCAAAGGACCCAGGTTCAATTCCCAGCAACCACACGGTAGCTCACAACTGCCTGTTACTCCAGTCCCAAGGCATCTGACATGTAGTATACAGACATATGCGCAGGCAAAACACCCATACTCAACACCCATGATTAAATTATTTATTAAAAGTTTTTTAAAAATTGAATGTGGCACTCGGGAGGCAGAGGCAGGTGGATCGCTGTGAGTTCGAGGCCAGCCTGGTCTACAAAGTGAGTCCAGGACAGCCCAGGCTAACACAGAGAGAAACCCTGTCTCGAAAAACAAAACAAAACAAAACAAAAAAAAAAACAAAAGAATGTGGACCAAACAAGGAGGACGGAGTGTGTCTCAGTGAGTCTTCATAGCACACATGAGGCCCGTCCTGAGGGCCAGACTTTTCTCAGGGCTCACGTACCTGCTCTCTTCAGCACGTCAGGGCGGGTCTGCCTTGCTAGCATGAAACAGCCAAGTGCCTTCCCTTGCCCTCAGTCAACGGGGAAAGAGACTCAGGACTCTAGATCTGAAGGAAGGAACGCTGTTGACGTTGCTCCCTCTTCCAGGTGCTGGAGATAGAGAGCAGCTGGCTTCTGGAAGTGGCTCCTCACTACTACAAGGCCAAGGAGTTAGAGGATCCCCATGCTAAGAAAATGCCCAAAATAGTCGGCAAGACGCGAGCTGAGCTGAGCTAGAGAAGGACAAACGGACTGAACAGCACAGCTTTCTTTTCCTTCTCTACGTTTTTATTATCTAGTCAATAAAGTTATTTTTGTAATGAAGTGTGTGGGAACTTGGAGAACCCATAGAAAGTGACAAGAAAACCCACCTCGTGTCATTGCATAAACTTTATTATTTACAAATTAAATTACACAGCAGCTTTACACAGCATGAGATGGGAAGAAGGAAGGAGCGTGGCATGGAGGTGGCTGCCCGGCCGGCCGTGCCCACTGTCACCTCCTATTGTGCGTAGCAAAGTCGTCAGTGCTGCCCTCCCCGGAGTCTGGGTCAGGCCTTGGAACACAGGTGTAAGTCGGGCTCTGGTTCTGACAGCCCCAGGGCCACCAGAGCTCCCACCAGCAGCTTCTTGACAGGCGATGACGGTGAGTGCGAAGGCATCAGCTGCAGACACAGGTTAGTGGAGCTGCGGAGGGACACCGACCCTCCCCACCCAGCCCAACACTCACCTTGTCTAGGTGATGGCGACAAATGAGGCCACTGGAATTCAGGTAGAACGTGGAATAGGCGTCAAAGGTCCTGTGGAAGGAAGAGGCTTTTTTGAGGGAAGTAAGCCGTCCTGAAGCTTAATTCAAGTATTTGTTAAAACAAGTTCCTAAGGTCTGCCATGTGACAGGTCAACCTGTGAACTGGTTTGAGACAGATCTTCCAACTCTCAGCTTGAACAGTGGGACCAACATAGTCACAACACAGCACCCAGGAGAACTGACGATTCCTAATGCTTGGGTTGAAATCAGAGGCTACTTGGACAGAGGCCTTAGCATATTAGACTGTGGAGCAAAGTCACTGAGCCACGATTTGTCTACGGTGTGCGTGAGGGCATGTGCCATGGCAGAAGGCAGTGTGGGGAGATGGTCCTCCAGCCCGTCACGTGGGTCCCAGGTGTTGAGCTGAGGTTTCAGGCTTGGGGGCAAGCACCTTTACTCACTCACTGCACCATCTCTGTGGCCCAGCAATCATCCACCTAAACGGTTAAGTACCACGTCAGAGGCTGAGCCTAACAATTTTGGGGGATGTCCCAGCCAGACACTTAGCCATGCGCTTCACTTGTGGCTGTGAAACAGTGCAGGATGCAGTAATTTTTGTTCACTCGGTTCTTGATATGGTTTCATTCAACCCAGGCTGGTCTTTAGCTCCTGATCCTCCAGGAAGCTGGAGGCATTTGTTCAGTAAGTACTTCCTGCTTGTCAGGCCAAGTAACACAGTAAAAAACTGAAAGGCATTTTTATCTTATTTTAATTTTTGGGTTTGTTTTTTTGTTTTTGAGACAGGGTTTTTCTGTGCAGCCTTGGCTGTCTTGGCCTCACTTTGTAGACTAGGCTGGCCTCGGACTCACAGTGATCCACCTGCCTCTGCCTCCCAAGTGCTGGGATTAAAGGCGTGCGCCACCACTGCCTGGCTTGAAAGACATTTCTTATCAGACATAATAGTCCATTAATTTTATTAAAAGTAGACTGGGCCACCAAGACAAATGAGTAAGGTCCTTGCACGCAAGCCTGAGGGCCTGAGCTCAGGTTCAAGGCTCGACTCTCACAGCTGTCTTCTGAACCTTCACATGCACACAAACCACATTATTTATTTATTTATTTATTTATTTATTGGTTTTTCGAGACAGGGTTTCTCTATGTAGCCCTGGCTGTTCTGGACTCACTTTGTAGACCAGGCTAGCCTCGGACTCACAGTGATCCACCTGCTTCTGCCTCCCGAGTGCTGGGATTAAAGGCGTGCGCCACCACACCTGGCTTTTTTTTTCACATTTTTTAAAAAATAATTTAAAATTTAAATTCATGTGCATTGGTGTGAGAGTATTAGAACTTGGAGTTACAGACAGTTGTGAGCTGCCATGTGGGTGCTGGGAATTGAACCTGGGGCCTTTGAAAGAGCAGACGGTGCTCTTAACTACTGAGCCAACTCTCCAGCCCTTTTTCACGTTTTTTAAAAATTAATTAAAAAAAAAAAAAAAGACTGAACGTCTCTACCCTACAGCCAAATCGGGATAAGTCAGGGACTGCTGGGAGATCACCAACTTCTGAGACAGCAGTAATACTAGGGAACCTCTTACATCTTCCCAGAGAAAGAACCACACCGCACAGCGAGTTGAGAAAGGTGGTGGAGGAGCCTGGGGAGGGGGCGGGTGGGCGTGTCCGGAGTCCAGCTTACCGGTAAAGCTCCTCTTTGTCGCGCCTGTAGAAGCGCAGGAAGAGCATGTGAATGGGCAGACCTACTAGGCGCCAGCGGGCTTGTAGGGTCCAGTTCTCGGGGTGGCGGGTCAGCTGCAGGATCTCCAACTGAAACTGTGCAAAATAGTTCCAAGCCAGGAAGCGGCAAAGAGTCAGGGACATAACATACAAGGTCCGGCCCCTGTGGGAATCAGAGGGACAGGGGTGTCAGGACTGCAGCTGGCTTCTGCCGGGAAGTGGCAGCTAGGGGGCTGGAGAGGTGGCTCGGAGGTTAAGAGCACTGGCTGCTCTTCCAGAGGTCCTGAGTTCAATTCCCAGCAACCACACGCTGGCTCACAGCCATCTATAACAAGCCTCTTCTGGCCTGCAGGCAGAATACTGTATGGATGATAAATAAATCTTTTTTTTTTTTTTTAAAGCAGCTAGGACCGTCCCTGGGACAAACTCAAGTGCTCATTGAGTGCTGGGCCCTCCTCTTCCCTCCCTTTGCCCCAACTCTCACTTGGTACGAATGTTCAGGATGTTATTGACGAATTCCACATCCATCGAGTACAGAGTGTAGTCATGGGAGCCAAGGAAGAGGGTGGGGAGCTGGGTGGGAAAGAAAAGATCCCATTTTAGGATATATGTAATTTACTTTTTGAGACAGGTAGCCCAAGCTGACCTTGAACTATACTTGACCTCTGACGTGACTATTACAGGCCTGTGTCACTGGTTTGGCTGTCCTGGACTCACTTTGTAGACCAGGCTGGCCTCGAACTCACAGCGATCCCCCTGCCTCTGCCTCCTGAGTGCTGGGATTAAAGGCGTGCGCCACCACGCCCGGCTCAGTTATCCTATTTTTAAGGTCTTCTAACTACCACATCCACCCCCAAGTAAAAGGTCATCTCCAATTTAACTGTCCTTAATTCAAACAGAGGGACACCCTTTTCCTCAGCAAGACACTTTGCAGCGGGGATCTACGCCTGTCTCATGTTGCTGAGAGTCCAACTAACTTGTCTCCACAGAGGCTCTGCTTACCTCTTGCCTCAGTTTCTCATACATGACAGCCAGGTGTTCCTGCATGCTGTCGTCTCCTGATGGGCTGGCGGGGGAAGGACAGGAAGTCCCAGGGGCTTGGAAAGGTATCAAAGGCCCAGGACAGGGGCAAGGAGGTCCCTCAAAAAGGCTCCTGAGCCCATCCAGACAGCCACTGTGCAGCTCAGGCCCTGGCCCCTCCTCCCTCTTCCCCAGAGGAAGAACCACATTGCACAGTGAGTTGAGAGCCTGGGCCTGAGGGAGAGGTGGTGGAGGAGCCTGGGGAGGGTGGGGGGATGGGGGGAGTGACCAGAGAGGAGGAAGCGATGGAGAAGGGGGTTGAGTGGAGTGGGGCCAGAGGGGTGGGAATGGCAGAGTCCGAGGAGAAAGCTGGTCCTAGAGAAAAGTGAACAGAAAGGAAAAAATAAAAAAATAAAAAATCAGTGCCTAAGCCAGGGCGGGCCAGGCAGGGCTGCCCAGGGCTACACAGTGAGACCTAGCTGCAAAATCCAAAAGTACATTTTAAAAATCACCTGAGTAATTAATGCTCCTTCAAACCCTATCTGCTTCTCTGGCAGCAGAGGATTTACCAGAGCACAGAGGGATGGGCTCACTACTGTCTTCAGTGAAGACACAAGGAAAGAGTGTCAGAGGACAACTTCCCCAACTCTAGAAAAAAACACCTTCACATTTACGGTTCCATCTATCTGGGGCCAGGTCTGCTCCTGTGACACCAAGAACTCTAAAGATGTATTTTATGAAGGACAGGCTTATTTTATTGTACCATGGGTGGAATGATGTCCTCTAGTGTATCCGTGACGGTTGTGCGAGGTAAAGGACACCCACGTTAAGGTGTGATACAGTGTAAGGACTCTATCAGAGCCTCCAGGGCTCTTTCCCTACGCCTGGTTCCTGTACATGGACGACAGTGAGGCCTCCGTTATGATGGCTACACATGCTGATCAATGTACATTAAACCTCGTCCCCCATAAAGTAGTAATTAAGTGGGAGTTATCGTCATTTTAAGCCCCATTAAATCACACAGTCCGGGCCGGCTGCTGCTGCGAGGATGGCAGGTCACCCTAGGGCAAGTCTGACCCCGAGTCCCCGGCTGCCCTCGGGCGCCCTCCAGCCCGGTGGCCCGGCGCCAGCACCGTGCAGGTGCACGCAGGCCCGCGCCCCGGCCTCTCCGCCCTGCCCTTCAAGTCACCTCCGGGCACAGGTAACGGCGGGGAGGCGGGGAGCGGGGCGCGCGGCGGCAGCTCCCGGGGACCCCCGCCCCCCCCACTGCGCCTGCGCGGCCCGGCGCCCCGCCCCCTGCCGGCGCCGCGGAGGGTCCCCGCCCGCCCCCCGCCGCAGCCTCACCTGGGGTCGCGCCTGGTAGGCGCGCAGGCAGGGCCCGAGGCGCCGGGCGGCCCCCCGGCTCGGGCGGTACATGCTGCTGTGGGGGCGAGAGGGCGCCTCCCGCGTCCCGTCAGCTCACCGGGCGGCGCGCCCCGGAGCCGGCTTCGTGAAGGGGAAAAAGGAGGGAGGGGGCCGAGGGAGGGAGACGGAGACGCCGCGCGCCTGCGCACTGTTTGCCCGCCGCTGCCCCGGAGTGCGCCTGCGCCTGGCCGGCCGGGCCGCTCCCACGGCGCCTGCGCAGCCTCTGGGGGACGCTAGGGCTGCACGTGGTTTAATGAGAAGCAGGGGTGGGTGACAAGTGATGACAAGCCACTCATTTTCAGTAGCTATGGTGATAAAAAAATAAATATTTTATTGCTCTGGTTAAAAATAAGATACAAACGATGTGAAGCGGACAGGCTGTTGAATGAATGAATGAATGAATGCATCCATCCATTTTGTGGGCTGAGCTTTGGCGCTGTTCTGCGGTGAGGGAGTAATAGTACCGGCTTGGAAAGAGCCCGAGGGGGCTGTGATCACCAAGGCCTGGTGCTGCGCCGCTCCTGCAGGTTTCGTATGAACCTGGCGTTGATTATGTCCCCACCCACCGTCCAGGACTGGGCTGGTGGGGGTGGGGCGACCGTGCGCGGTGGTTCCTCCCCAGACCCATCCCGTAACAAGACCTGGTCCTCACTGGCCGACCTGGTGGGCAGGGAGATGAGAGCATGTCAGAGCTGCTGATGGGGACTACTACTAGAGTGTCCTCAAGGTCGTAGGGGCCAAGTTTTAACGTAGAGAACACCAGTGCAAACTTGAGTGCTCAGAGCGTGGCAGAGGGAAGCGCCAGACTTGAGCCCACAAGGAAGAAGGCTTATACAATGTTAGACAGAAAGACGAGTGGGAGAAGCTGGTATCCCGTTCACACAGGCTTAGGAGGAAGCATCTGAGAGTAATGTTAGTCAGTGTGAGGGGTGCTGGCATGTTAGGGGGAGGTGCAGACCTCACCTATGCTCTGCTTCCTGTGCCCCCTCTTTCCGTTCTTGGTTGCCTGCGGAAATAGCAGGCATCTGGGGAGCCTGTGGTAGTGTGTCTATGGCCTCCTGGACGGCAGAGCAAGAAACAGCGGCTACTTACCTGTGCTCGGGGATGAGGTACTGAATCCCCCGTGGCGGCTGTAGTGGCAGCTCTGGGCTACCAGCCCCGGGGGAGTCCCCCTGTGGAAGAAATGGGAGATGATGGGGAAGAGGCTCAGGATCAAAGGTGGCATGGAGGGGCTGGAGGAGAGAGGAGCAGCATGGGCACAGAGACAGAAGGGTTTCCTAGCAGAGGGAGGGGACGACTTACATTATACCTCAGCATTTTCTGAAGCACCCTTGAGCGGTGTGATCCAATTGTGTCATGAAAACTCTTGCATGCAAAAAGGCTTGTTGGACCACGTGCCCTGATGTTTAAAAAGCATGGCTACCTTAAATGTAAGAAACCCCAGACCAGAGTAGCAAGGCCAAACATAGGAGGAAAAGGCTGGTTTTGGAACAGGATGGGAGGTTCCAGACAGGGTTTCTCTGTGTAGTCCTGGCTGTCCTAGACTCGCTCTGTAGACCAGGCTGTCCTCAAACTCACAGCGATCTGCCTCCCTCCCTCCCGAGGGCTGGGATTAAATGCGTGCACCGCCACACCCGGTACCCTGTGGGGATTCTTGATATTAGGGAGGACTTGTCTTGAGGGAGCACTGTGGGCTTTGTGCTGCAGACATGAAGATGCTAACGAGCAGGAAAGGAAACAGTCCTGAGGCTAGTGAATCACAAGAGCCCAGCAAATCCTACCACCTCACCAAGGGAGGAGGTGGTCACGGGGGAGGGGACCTGAGGTGCCCAAGTGACTAGACAGGGCTACATACAGTCACTCAGTTCTTGGATAGAACCAGCAATAAAGACAGATAAAGGGCAGGTCCTCAGAAAGGGGGCTGCGGCTCTGTGCTCTGCTGCGCGCCTTAGAGGGACAGAGAGGGGCTGAGACTCCAGGAAGAAAGTGCGAAGCACAAAAGAACCGCACACCTTAAGCCATTTGTTTTTCATTGAAAATGTCAATTTAGAAAACATGGAAGAATCCACACTTTATTGAGACAACACTGAGAGGGAGAAGGAATCAGGAAGGACTGATGGGCAGAGAGGGAGGGCCTGCTCCCGAGGACGTGAGGGGACACAGCGGGGCACCTGACCTACCACACATCCAGAGGGGGGGGGGGGGAGGAGAGGGAGTCTTTCTACAGGGGCAGCAGAAGGGTGACCCCATCTCATCTCAAGACAATCTCACAAGTTCATGTACTAACTAGGGAGGTCAGAGGGGGCCAGGCTTATGTCCAGAGACACAGCTGAGTGGTCCTGGGATCTGCTGCAGGGACGCAGACTCAGGCTGAAGAAAGTGGTAGTGACTGCAGTGGGACCCCAGAGCCACACTGGGAGGGCCCTGCTGCGCAGTCAGGGAGTCCTTGACCTACCAGCCTGCACTGCTCTGAGGCAGAGCTGCTGCCAGGCTGGCATCAGCGGACTAAAAGGGCAGGTTTGTTTGGCAGCAGGATGCAGGATTAGAGCTACTGGTGGGCACCGTGGAGGGAATTAACCCATTGGCATGACACTCCTTAAAGGGTTCCCTGACAGAAGAGGCCCTGGGACCTTGGGTGGGCTGGAGTCTGACCGTAAGTGTGCTGTGCTGCTCTAGGGAGCCAGTTAGCCCAAAGGTCTGGGAACAGACCTGCCTGTCTGGGAGAGTTTGCGGAGCATAGGTTGGGAGTTCAGGGGAGTCTTCTGTGGTAAGAAAAGCTACAAAGTGTTAGGCTATTTAGAACCCTAGCAACCCAGTTGTTCAAGAAAGGGGAAGAAAAAATCTTGATGGAAGAGTGGCTGCAGGTTCTGGGAGAGGGGGTGTCTGCCCCCCGCCAGGTGTTCGGTCAGTACCGACTCTCATCAGAGCGGGGCAGGGAGCTGCAGAGGGTGTTATGGACAGGAGAGGGGAGAGGGAAGGCAGGGGAGAGAGAAAACAGAGAAGTCAGAGGTGAAGAGGAAGCCAAGAGGAGAAATAAAGGACACGCCCACTCCCTGCTACCTGGACGGGCTCTTGGCACCCAGGCCTCAGCCGTGGAACTCACCGGTTCCCAATCTGTGAGACATGCCTATTCCCAGCAAATGTTAAACCAAGATCCCCCTCCCCAGTCCTGAAAGGCTCAAGGCCCCCACCCGATGAATCGCTACATCTTCCTACTCTTTCAAGGACTCTCAAAATACAACCAGCTCCACGCTGCATGCACAGCCCCTCAGCGCCTTCACTCTCAGACCAGTGCTGCAGAAATTGGTGCCTTGATAGACGTCACTGTTTCACATTTCTGGGGGACCCACCTTATTCTTCACCATTTCTTCACCCCTAGACACCCCGAGGCCCCCAAACTTGCAGGCCTATTACCTGGTGCGTCTGCGTTGTGCTGGGCTGCCCCCAGGGTCAGTGGCCAGCAGAAGGCGGGCGGTAGGGTGTGGGGGGCAGAGACGCAGGGAGCGGAGCAGCTCCTGCTCTGGCACGAAGGGCCGGAGGGGACCCCGATCTGGTGAGTTTCCTAGGCTGCTAGAGCGTGGAGGTGGGTGGGCTGGAGGTGTGGCGCGGCGAGGGGCCCTGTTCAGGGGCCAAGGAGGTTCCACAGCCACCTTCAGGACTGGGGAGAGGAGGAAGAGAGGGTACAAGAGAGGAGAAAAGGGAGAAAAGCATCACGGTAATAAAGACTAGGCAGAAAGCACCTGCAGCCTTCTAATGCTGTGCCCTGGTTACCGTCCCTTAGCCACTTGCCCTGGGTCCTTACGCCTAGCCAGCCTCCCCTTTCTAGGCGTCCTCAGGTGAGCTCCCCTCCCCGACCACTGCACCCCCAGCCACCCTCAAATCCCTTACATTCTCTGTCGCTGGAGGAGTAGGGCTTAATGTCTCCCTCTGCTCTTTTTGGCGGCAGCTTCCGTGCTGGGGCTGGTGGTAACAGGGGGGACAAAGAGGTTTTAGGAGACGCGCTTTCCATCCCTCCTCCCTGCCACTTGCCCACAATCCCACACTTCTGTTCCCTGACACCGACAGCTCCTCCTGGGAACGCCAGCCCAGAAGCCGTGCTGCGGCAGAGCCAGCACACCAAAGGGAGTCTGGGCGGGGGAAATGCTGGAGCACTTTCGGGGAGAGCCAGAAGGAGTAGGCCAAACACAGAGTTTCAGGAGAAAGATCCAGGGGAGACTGGGGCCTGGGATATGCAGGAAAAGGATGGCCAAGGGGAGGTGAGCTCTTACTGTCCATGGGTGTTGTCAGGCCCCCCTGGGGTTCTGGGGCAGTGGAATAGTCCCAGCTGGGCCAGTGAGGACCCTGGGTCCCTCTAGATGAGATGGACAAAGCCCTCGGTTAATTGGGAATTGTTCAGGGAGAGGAGAGGACTTGCAAGCCTCTCCTTGCTACACAAAAAGATATGGAAAGACCGAGGTCTTATTAGTTTGTTTGGTTTTTTTTTTAAGTTTTTTTCGAGACAGTGTTTCTCTGTGTAACAGCCCTGGCTGTCCTGGGCTCACTTTTGTAGACCACGCTGGCCTCGAACTCACAGTGACCTGCCTGCCTCTGCCTCCCGAGTGCTGGGATTAAAGGCGTGCGCCACCACACTGGGCCTTAGGCTTTAAAATAGTAATAGAGCGAGGAAGTTCAAAGTGCTGGTGCGTGCTTTCAGTCTCTGCAGTGGGAGGCAGTGGGCAGGCCTGGTCACCACAGCGAGTTACATAGTGAGACCCTGCATCAGAAGAAGGAGCAAGGCACGGTGGCACAGGCCTTCCGTCCCGGCACTTGAGAACCAGAGGCAGGCAGGCCGACCTCTGTGAGTTCAAGGCTACCCTGGTCCTCATATTGAGTTCCAGGACAGTCAGAGCTACACAGAAAGATCCTGTCTCCACTTCTTCCTCCCCAAAGAGAGAAAGAAGATAGACAAAACATGGGCATCTGCAAAAGTGCTTCATCAAATGGGATTTGATGCGTAGAAGTATGGGGTTCTCCCTGCCTCCTGCCTCCGTCACAGGTAAGGATGGAGAACCCAGCAACTCTCTGTGGACCTGCATCCCTCCCAGACGCATGACCTCACTGCATGCTGGAGCAGCCTCAGAACCAGCAAGCACGGATGTGACGGCCTCTGGGAGCCTAAGCTGATGTAATAAGGAGCGATGAGCTGGTGTTGGGGCCATTGCTGCTCCTTTTCTTGGCCAGAAGGAATGTAACCAGCCACAGGCTGGCCCAGGAAGGACGTCACTCTGTACCCGCCAGCACCACAGAGCTGGTGTAGGCTGTGCTGTCCCCAAGGATGTACTGGGGGGGAGGCGGGGAGGAGAGAGGGCAGCAGGCAGCCTGAGAGGGTTTTGTTTTGTCTTTCCCCTGAGACAGGGTTTCTCTGTGTCACCCTGGCTGTCCTGGAACTCACTCTGTCAACCATGCTGGCTTCAAGCTCAAGGATTCACCTGTCTCTACCTCTTAAGTGCTGTAATTAAAAGGCAGGTGGATCGCTGTGAGTTTGAGGCCAGCCTCGTCTACAAAGTGAGTCTAGGACAGCCAAGGCTACACAGAAAGACCCTGTCTCGAAAAACCAAAACAAACAAACAAACAAAAAAAAAGAAAAGAAAAGAAAAAAAAGAAAAAGAGAGAGAGAGAAAAAAAAAGAAAAACAAAATAACAAAGGTATAAACCACCATGCCTGGCCAGCCTGTGAGCTTTAATACAAATAGGTTGAATTATATTTGATAAAAAAATTTCTTTTAAGGCAAGATCTCTATGTAGTCTTTGCCTAGACCTTGCCTTGTAGACAAGGCTGGCTTCAAACTCACAAGAGTTCCATCTGCCTTGGCTTCCTGAGTGCATGTGTCACCATGCCAGGCAAAAATGTTAAAAATTTTAAGCATTCTCTTCTAAAACAAATATTTACACTTTAAAGTGTTCACATCACTATCCCATGAATAGAACTACTGGTTTCCTTTGCCTGCCCGTCCCTGGCTGACGGAGCCTGAGGAATTTACAGCACTTTGATGGGGGCCTGTTTTGAGGGAGCTGACCTAGTGGGGAGGCTCAGACTCTTGCCAAGAGCAGGGCTGGGGTGTGCCTTGGCCGGAAAGCAGCAGGTTACAGCCTGTGCTCCAGGAGGGGCAGGAGCCGAGCTCCTCCTAGTTATAAACTGCAGTCGCTCCCAGCAGTGCAGGGCAGACGGACAGCACTGCACGCTGCAGAGCCTCCTGGGAAGCTAGGCCTCACTGCCCTTGAATTCCACCCTCCTTGCAGGCTTTACCAGCGGGCGTGGGATCGACCACAGCAGCGCGAGAGTGCCGAGTTGCCCTCAGAGAGGAAGTGGGGGGCCCTGTGAGGAAGGAAGAGGTGGGGGCCCTCAGTGGGGGCCAGCCGAACCAAGAGCCCACCTCTTTCCTTTACCTTTTCCCAACTACTAGGCCAACACAAGGCAAGGCAACTCACGGTGCTGATGGGCAAAGAAGCCTTCAAAGATCACGAAGTTGTTCACCTGCAAGATGAAGCAGACAAAGCGCATTGTCCACTCATCCTCAGCACACAGTGGGGACAGAACCTGTGCCTGAAAGACGGCAGGGGCGGGCTCCAGTGTGGCTCAGTTAATAGAGTGACGGCCCACCATGCATGCAGCTCTGGGTTCAAGCCTCAGTACCACACACATTGGGTGCCGTAGCACATGCCTGAAATCCTAACACTTGGGGGAAGAGGCAGGCACGCCAGGAGTTCAAGGTCAGCTACACAGAGCTGAAGGCCAGAGTGGGTTACATGAGACCCTGCCCCAAGAAAGAAAACAAGGGGCTGGAGAGATGGCTCAGTGGTTAGCAGCTCTTGCTGCTCCTGCAGAGGCCTGTGGCTTAGTTGCCAGAACCCACAGGTGGCTCACAACCATCTATGACTCGGGTTCCAGGGGACCTAACATCCTTTTCTGACCTACTCCAAGGATATCAGGCAAAACATTCACACACATAAAATAACAAATCTAGCCAGGCAGTGGTGTGTGTGTCTGTCTATCACACACACACATACACACACACATGGTTTCCTTTCTTTTTTTTCCTTTTTTTTAAAATTTATTTTTTATTTTTCCAGACAGGGTTTCTCTGTGTAGCCTTGCCTGTCCTGGACTTGCTTTGTAGACCAGGCTGGCCTCGAACTCACAGGGATCAGCCTACCTTTGCCTCCTGGAGTGCTGTGCCAATAAGCCTGGCTCATTTTTAAAAAAAAATTTTTTTTTATTATTTTTTTCCGAGGCAGGGTTTCTCTGTGTAGCCTTGACTATCCTGGACTTGCTTTTGTAGACCAGGCTGGCCTTGAACTCACAGCGATCTGCCTGCCTCTGCCTCCCAAGTGCTAGGATTAAAGGCGTGCGCCACCACTGCCCGGCTTTTTTTTTTTTATTAAAGGTTTACTTACGTATGAATGTTCTGTCTGCATGTGTGGCTATAGCCAGAAGAGAGCATCAGATTCCAGTATGGATGGTTGTGAGCCACCATGTGGTTTCTGGAATTGAACTCAGGACCTCTGGAAGAGCAGCCAGTGCTCCTAACTGACGAGGCATTCCTCCAGTTCTGTTTTTGTTTTTAAGGCTAGCTTTCTCTGCCAGCTCTGGCTGTAGACCAGGCTGGCCTCAAATTCATAGAGATCCACATGCCTCTGCCTCCCAAGTTCTAGGATTAAAGGCTCGTGCCTCAAAACCGTTGATCCCAACAAGCTGATCTTAAAATCCACATGGGATTATAAAAACTACAAATAAGAGGTGGATGTGGTGGCGCACACCTTTAATCCCAGCACTTGGGGAGCCAGAAGCAGGCAGATCGCTGTGAGTTCAAGGCCGGCCCGGTCTATAAAATGAGTCCAGGTCAGCCGGTGCTACACAGAGAAACCCTTAATCACAGTATAGAATACTTTTTGTTTTTTGAAACGGCTGTCTATGAAGTCCTGGGACGTGATATTTAGACCAGGCTGGCCATGAACTCACAGAGATCTGCCTGCGCCTGCCTCCCCAGTGCTAGAATTAAAGGGGTGTTTGACCTTGCTCAGCCACAGAATATGCTATGTTTGTCTGGTTCTACATTTAGAAACCAGATTCTTTTGTTTGGTTGAGTGAGGTATTCCCAGCGCCCACAACAGTGTCAGACACATAGGAAATATTTGTTGAACGCATTAGCAATGTGTTTCTAAACTCACAAAATCACTCTCCCATGACAAACCCAGCTCCCCGAGGCCTGAGATGTCTATTCTGGATCTGCCATAAATGTCTACAAAATGAGGAATGACCTGTGTGGGAACACAGGGAAGTGAGCCGCTTATGTTTGAGGCTGAAAATGAGGTCAGTAAACCACCCATGTCCAGGGGCGGTGGGAAACTCTGGAGGGAGAGAGGCAGGTTGGTCTCCGTGGTTCAGGTCAGTGTGATCCACAAAGCTGGTTCCAGGACAGTCAAAGCTGCTACACAGAGACCCTGTCTCAAAACCACCATCACCACCACCAGAAAACAACATCGGGGTGTGGTAATCCCAGTAGATAGGATTACTGTAGATCTCTGAGTTCCAGGCCAGATAGTACCACTCAGTGACACTCTCAGAAACAAAAGTCCCTGTAAACAACAACAAAGCTGTGCACAGCGGCACATGCCTTTAGTCCCAGCACTCTGAGCAGATCTGTGTGAAGCTAGCCTGATTACATAGTGAGTTCCAGGGCAGCGAGGTCCTGAGTTCAATTCCCAACAACCACATGGTGGCTCACAATCATCTATACTGGGATCTGGTGCCCTCTGCTGGCGAGCAGGTGTACATGCAGGTGAAACACTCTATACATAATAAATAAATCTTAAAAACAAAACAAAAAAACCCACAACCAACCAGCTGGTTGTGGTGGCACATGCCTTTAATCCTAGCATCCTGTTTCAAAAAACCAAAGTGGGGCTCTGGAACCAGGTACATATAAACAAAGCTAAAGGGAGTCAGTATATCTATCTATCTATCTATCTGTGTACAATATACCTATGTGTGTGTTCATATAACAATCATAAAGAGACAATAATTTGGAAGGGGGTATGGCAGGAGTTGGAGAGGAAAGGGGAGGGGACAAGAGTGTTCTCAATACAGCGCCCACAACATATGAAGTTCTCAAAAAAAAAAAAACAAAAAAAGCTGAGGTGGTGGTGCACCCCTTTAATCCCACACTCTGAAGGTAGAAGTAGTGGATGTCTGTGTGTTCAAGGCCAGCCTGGTGTACAAGGTGAGTTCCAGGAGACCTTACTTGAAAATAAAAACCAGAGGCTGGAGAGATGGCTCAGCAGTCACGAGCCACATGCTGTTCTTGCAGAGGACCAACGACCAATCCGCAGCGCCCATGTGGTGGCTCTCAGCAACCTGACAGCCTCTTTGGACCTCTGTGTCAGGCCTGGACACGCTGCACACACATACATACAGGCAAAGTTTTCATATACCTAAGTCTAAGCCACCCAAGGTAGGACTGGCCAGGTGTGTCCGGGGTAAAGGACTTGCTGACCCTTCAAGTTTCAGAACCCGCCTCATAGAAGGACCAAACTGGTTCTTCTTACGTGTTTTTTCACCTCCACACATGAACTGGAATGCACTCAGGAAGTAGATAAGTGTAAGGTTTTTTGTTTTTGTTTTGTTTTTTGGATTTTGAGATAGGGTTTCTCTGTGTAGCCTTGGCTATCCTAGACTCGCTTTGTAGACCAGGCTGGCCTCGAACTCACATCGATCCACCTGCCTCTGCCTCCCAAGTGCTGGGATTAAAGGCGTGCGCCACCACGCCTGGCTATGTAAGTGTAAGTTTTTTAAAGGGGGGTTAGGATGCGGCAGATCCCTACCACCGCGAGAGCCTCTGACCTGCGGGACTGTGCTCTCCAGGTTGTAGTGCTTGCTCAGGAACCTCAGCAGCTTTGGTGAGGGTCGATCGATGGCCAGTTGGTGTGGTTCGACTCGCTCTTTCTGCAGGAAACAGTAACGTTAGAGCAGGGGGTGGTAGAGGGGAGCATGCTAGCAGGAAATTGGGAGCCTGGCAAGGGACTGTGAGAAAAGGGGACCAACTTTGGGGCACGCAGCAGGGCCTCTGAGAACCCCTTTCAGATCTATTTTTGACTAACTGGAGAAGACTGGCCGGTACCTGTAACATATACTCAAAGAGTTCTCGCCCGTGGCCGTGCCGCTGCACCGACTCGTGGATGTAAAAGTCCAGAATGCAAAGCGGTTCTACCTCATTGTGCGCCTCGCGGTCATCCTGCGAGGTCGAGAACGTCACACATCTCACCAGGAAGGAGCCCACCCCATCGCTTCTCTGGCACCAGAGATCACCAACGCCTCGTCTGCCGCAGCAACACTCACCAGTACAAAGAGTTTCTTGTATCCAACTTTGAGGAAGCCAATAATGGCTCCTTTCCCTGCCCTGTGGGATGGGGAAAATGATGAAGCAGGCGGGGGATGGGGGCGGGAGGGGGGCAGCTGTCTGGGGGTGAGGGGGAGATGGGAAAGGAAGGGAGGGCAGCTAAGAGAACTCACGGCCGGGCTGACGTGTCCTTCAGGACATAGATGACATGGCGGTTACTCTGCATCCTCGAGGCGCTGGTGATGGGTGCAGGAAGATGCTGGGCCTGCAGCGAGGAAGGCGACTGACTTTGCACGGGCTCCCTACCCGCCGCCCTCTTCCCTTTTGCTCCTCCTAGAGGCGTCGCGTACCTTGGCAGAGGCCTTGCCCAGCTCGTCCACGATGGTCATGATCTGCTGCTGCAGGTCCACACTACGGAGAGAGGGGGGCGGGTCAGACACCCGGGGCGCACGGCCGCCTGCCTGGCCCTCCCAGGCTTCCCATCCCTCGCCTCGCAGCTCGTCCTCACCTCCCACTTCACCCCTCCGGATGCTAAACTCCGGTGCCCAGCGCCCACGTGGAGGTTACAGTGGGGCAGAGGAGGGGGCGGGTCACCCATAGCGCAGCCCCTGGCCGAGGCCACACGGGGCCAAGGGGCGAAAGGTTACAGACGCAGGCCGAGCAGCCCTGCTAGATCCGGGGGCAAAGGCCACCAAAAGCCGGGCTGGACCGCAGAAGGCATGGCGAGAAGTCAGTGAGGAGGGGGCGTGGTGCTTTGGGCCCGGTTTGGAGAGGAGCCGGGACAGAAGGGCCATGGGGTGGGTTTGAAATATCACCGGGCAGGCGTTGTGGTTCCGGGTCGGCGGGCCGGAGGCCGCAGGTGCTGGTCCAGCACGGTGATCCGCTCCGGGAACAACGCATCCACATCGAACGGGAACTCCATGGCCCATTGTGCTGGACCGGACACGCCCCATACAACGTCACTTCCGCTACCAGGGCCGGCGAGCCTTTTATTTCCAGGACCCGCCCCGAGGGTTCACCCCGCCCCCACAGCAGAGTGCAGCCCCTGGGAGACCCCATTTTTCTCATCAAACCAGCTGTTCTCTAGCAACGGGACTCATTTGTGGGTCTGTGCCCGTGTGCTGCCGTAGCAACCGAGTATCCCGCCCCCCCAGAAGAGCTGAGGGCACCCTCAGAAAAGCCAGCTACACACCCTTTCTTTGCTGTTGTTTCAAGTTAGTAAATGGACCACACTCCCACCCCACATTCTGAAAAGACAGCCCGAAGGAAGCCAGAGACAGGAGACATAGCTTTATTGTGAGAAAGCTGGGCCAGCAGGTGTGAAACAGACGTTCCATCAGGGGCACACACCGGAGTCAGCGGGTGCCATGTGGGTGGTTCTCCAGTCAGCTTCCCAAATGCACCTAGGCCCCTTTCAGCCTGAACCGCGCAGCTGTGTCCTTAGAGTCGGCCACCGCCACGGCACCCGTGCCATCACCCAACCCTTAACCTCTGACTTCTTCCCCAGGCCACAAGTTCTAAGCACTATGGGAGCCGGTCTGCTCGGTGGAAGCCTCAGCGGGTGGAGTGGGCACCTCAGGCATTGACTCAGGTGGGGGTCCACTTTCTTCTAGGAGGTTGCCTTGGTAGAGCCGGCGAAGGCGGGACAGCTCCCTCTCCGGCGGCTGCTGCCAGCGGTACCACGGGTACCACGGCTCACCCGACAACAAGGTGGGGGGCGGTGGAGTAACACTGACAGCTCCATGCACGGTACGCAAGTCAGCATCTCGGGGCTCAACCTGGGGAACGTAGTAGCTGAGGAGACCTAAGGCATTAAAGGAAATAATGGTGGATGAGGAAGGGCAGTTCAGACTCAGAGACAAGGAAAAAGGCACTGAACCATCAATCATTTCAGCAGGCCCTACACTGTACAACCTGCCAAAGAGACAAAGAGCAGGAGGTGCCGCCTGGGCCCTCCCTGAAAATCTGTGTTCAGTCACTGCACACGTGGCTGAGGGCACCTTCACTCCTCTGTGCAAAGGTGCTGTGTGAGCCAGGTCAGAGGGTCACAGAGCGCAGAACACAGAGACACAAGCCTGTCAAGACCCAGGAGACAGAGTGGACAAGGAAAGAAACGTTTCAAACAGCATCTCAATGCCAGTCCCAGCGGCCTGACCACTGCAGCAGTGGCCACTACACAGAGCTCTGGAAAAATCCTAGTAGGACGTTGGCAGCCACCGACTCAGAGATGTGTGAGAGCCCAAGTCACTGTGCTACACTAAGCACGCTGTGCCCCCCACACCTAAGCACGCGTGTCCCTGCCGTGCCCCCCCCCCCCACTCACCACTCTCCCGGGCTTTCTGGATGGCCTGGGTCAGCCTCTTGTGCTGCTTCATGCAGACTCCTACAGAGAGAAGAACCTGCTTGGAAACCCTCCCACAAAGCAGCCAGTAACATTTCTATTCAGAGCAGCTGACTGTGGAGGACCCTGCCCCCGCCCGAGAGCTTGATGAAGCTCAGATGTGCGGCCACCATGAAGGTATCAGTGCGGCACAGCCTGCACATGGCCAGAAGACGAGTTAGTGGGCAAGTGCAGCTAAAGGTTGGCTTGGACAAGCCACAGAGAAACATCCAGTAAGAGAGGAAGTGATTTTAAATTAGCGAATGTGACAGAGTAGCAATGACGATCCAATCTTCACTCTAGAGACTGACAGGACACCGGGCCACGCCCCTCATGGACGACAGTGTGTTCAGACGGCCCTTCCTTCCTTCTGTGACACATGGCACTTGACTCCACTACTGTTGCCTGAAGCAACTGTAGAACACACCAAACTCAAGTGCCGGTGGCACAAGCAATCTATTTATGTTTGAGACAGGGTCTGTGTAGCTATAGCTGCCTTGGAACTCAGAGATTACCCTCTACCTCCCACATGCTGGAATTAAACGCATGCTTTGCCTTTTAAAGCACATTTAGGAGGCTGGAGAGATGAGTCAAAGGTTAAGAGCACTGATTGCACTTCCAGAGGTCCTGAGTTCAATTACCAGCAACCACATGGTGGCTCACAGCCATCTATAATGAGATCTGATGCCCTCTTCTGGCCTGCAGGTGTACATGCAGGCAAAGCACTGTATACATAATAAAAAATAAATCTTTTTTTTTCTTTTCGAGACAGAGTTTCTCTGTGTAGCCTTGGCTGTCCTGCATTCACTTTTTAGACCAGGCTGGCCTCGAACTCAGTGATCGCCTGCCTCTGCCTCCTGAGTGCTGGGATTAAAGGCGTGCGCCACCGCACCCAGCAAAAAATAAATAAATCTTAAAACGATAAAAGCACATTTAGATAGTGTCCCAGAGAAGCTGACCTCCATCTTTCGTGCACATGTAACTGTTTTAGTGTAGTGAGGGCCCTCACAAAACAAGCTTCAACCACACTTTTGTTGCTAGTAATAGAAACTATCAAAAAACCATCTACCCCCCCAACCAGGAATGCTCCAAGGAAATCCACAGAGCTGTTAACAGCACTGCCAGGCTGACCTGTGTACGGGGCGTGAAAGATGACCCCCGTGTGGGCACACACAAACTGCTCCAAGAGCTTCACATTCTGCAGGAGAGAGAGAGAGAGAGAAGCACGTGAGGGCTGGTCAAGATCTCCGAAGGCCGACAGCACACACCCCAGCAGAACGTAATGAAAAGGCGAACACAGAATGAAGACAAGGAGTTCAAGGCCAGCCGGGGCTACATCTTTTTATAATTCCAGCAATTAGGAGGCAGAAGTAAAGTGGATATCTATGTTCAAAGCTAGCCAGCCCTCCATCATGAGTTCCCGTCCCCACCCAACCCCCAAATAAAAACCCAACAAAATGGTGAAAAACCCACCCAATAGCGGTGGCGCACACCTTTAATATCCGTGTTCCGGAAGCAGAGGCAGCGGATTCGTGATTTTGAGTGGAGCGAACTCCAGGACAGCCAGAGCTACAGCGACCTTGCCTCAAAGAAAAGACCAACAAGACCAACCACAGCCTCACAGCTGCCGTTACTGTCCTACGTCTCTCTAGCCAATTCATGTCGCACACACGCCCTATGTTCTCCACTGAGATACGGAGAAGCATGTTCCTAACGGTCCACTTTTGAGCAAAGAATTGGAGGTGGCCATCAAGGACCCAGGAATAACTCAGAACGGAGCAAATGTGTAACAAACAATACAATAGCTGGACGTCAGGCACAGGGTACGGTGTGTGACTAAGCAGCCCCACGGGACCAGCCACCGAGGTGAGGAGCCAAGTCACAGAGCTGGTCATCACATCTTCACCACTTGCTCCATGCCCAGCCCGGTCGTTGCTTCTCTCTCTAACTGGGCACAGACAGACTTGAGAAGGCACCCATCGCCCCCTGTACACTGTGCTCGGAGGCTTCGAACCCTCACCAGCTGACGGACACTCCACACCCCGGCTTCCTCCACGTGCAGCCATAGCTATGGCTCCTGTGAGCATCTCTATGGTTTTTATTAGTCACTAAGTAGTAAGCCTTGGGGAGCACACCAGTCATCCCAGCACTCACGGAGGCAGAGGCAGGCGGATCGCTCTGAGTTCAAGTCCAGCCTGGTCTACAAAGTTAGTCCAAGGACAGCCAGGGATTTTAAAAAAAAAAATATTTATTTTATAGTGTTCTATCTGATGTGCGTCTGAGTGCCAGAAGAGGGCACCAGATCACATTACAGATGGTTATGAGCCACCAAATGGTTGCTGGGAATTGAACTCAGGACCCCTGGAAGAGCAGCCAGTGCTCTTTTTTTTTTTTTTTTTTTTTTTTTGAGAGAGGGTTTCTCTGTGTAGCCTTGGCCTTCTTGGACTCACTTTGTAGACCAGGCTGGCCTCGAACTCACAGTGATCCACCTGCCTCTGCCTCCCAAGTGCTGGGATTAAAGACGTGCGCCACCACGCCCGGCTTGCAGCCAGTGCTCTTAATACACTGAGCCACCTCCAGCCCCATCTTGAAGGCCTTTTTAGGGAACAAAATCTATCCTACTTTACCACTCCCTTCGTATCTCTGTCCTCTAACCCCAATTCCCAGCATCTCACTGGATACTGGGAGGGAAAGGAAACAGACAACTAGGCAAGGCGGTGCACAGCTGAGACAGGAGACACTGAGTTTGGCTCATCTCGGGCTGTACACACAGACCCTTTCTCAAAATGGAGGAAAGCTCCCGCCCCACACCCTGACTAATAATTGTAAAAGAACAAATAGGGTCCCTTCCTTCCTTCCACCCTCTCTAGTCTCTGGGAGTTTTCCCTTAACGTGTCTATTCTTGAGCTAAGTGTGATGTTACACACCTCTGTCACTCACAGCCCTGAGGAAGGCAGGAGGACCAGAAGATCAGCTGCATAGACCCTGTCTCATCCTATGTCCATCCCCGTTAGTCTCTGGGCGTCCCCCAGGAGAAGCGAGCCTTTTCTATCCTTTGCGTAACTCCTGGTGTAGGTTAAGACAGGGCCTGGAACTTGGAACTCACATATCTGTTTCCGCCTGCCAGGGTTGTGGTTACAGACACATGTCAACCAAGTCTGCTTTCAAATATGTGTCCTTCAAGGCAGGGTTCTCTGGCCGTCCTGAACTTGCTCTGTGGACCAGGCTGGCCTCGAACTCACAGAGACCTGCCCGCCTGTGCCTCCCTTAAAGGCGTGTGTCAGCATGTCCTGCTCAAGCATGGGATTTTCTTACTTGAAACTTAAGAGTATAAATTTCAAGAGAATGAACTAAATCCTCGCAATAAAATTGAAACCCTGCTTCAAACCAAAACAAAAGACCGTTCTACTATAGGGATGTGAAAGCCTGAGACCCCTGACAAGCCCTTTAGCACCGCAGAGGCTCCAAACGCTGGCTCAGAATCAAAGAGTCTCCTTACCCTAAAGTCAACGTGCAGCTTGTGGTCCCGGCAGATGGGGCATGGGTTCCCGGCTATTTTATCCTTCCGCTGTAGATAACAACAAAATAAGGATTGACGCTACCTTCCCTACCTCCTTCCTCTTCACAGCCCGCCAGCACGAGATCCTTAAAAACTTACGATACATGTCTTTCGGGTCCGCTGTGGTGGCACACCACCTTTGTGGTTGCGACGGTAGTCAGCCCAAACAGGGCGAGAACCATACCGGTTCTGGTATTCTGAAATAAAGATCAGACGGGTGAATTCATGCACACAGGCGGCAGGCCCCACCTTCCCTCCTTCCCTCCATATTCTGTGGCACCTTCTGAATCCAGATACTTCCAAGGCTCGTTCTCGTAAGGGGAGACAGGAAGTGAGGATGGAGAATCTTCATCAGGACCACCTTTGGTGCAAAGAGTCTGGAGGGGGACCTACAAAGGGAGTAAAATGAGTGGATGAGTTCCAAGAAAAGGTGGTTGTTGGCTGTCCCTACCCCCACCTCCCAAGACAGGGTTTCTCTGTGTAGCCCTGGCTGTCCTGGAACGCACAGAGATCCCCATCTGCCCCTGCCTCCCTGCAGGGATTACAGGCGTCCATCACAGCGCCGGGCTCAAGAAAAGGTTGTAATTATTTGTTTTATCATACTTAGGGGAGAAGAGTGGAATGTGTGTCTAAAATATCAGTATAATTAAACATATGAAAACAGCACTTCTGCCAGCCGTGGTGGTGCATGACTTTAGTCCCAGCACTCGGGAGGCAGAGGTAGGTGGATCAAAGTGAGTTCGAGGCCAGCCTGGCCTACAGAAGGAGCCTAGGACAGCCAAGGCTACACAGAGAAACCCTGTCTCATAAACAAAACAAAACGGAAAAAAAAAATCAAGTAGCATTTCTGTTGGTGTTAAAATGACAATCACTCTACCTAGTTCCCCAATCAGATCCTACAAGGATAAGCCAACCAGGTGAAGAGATAATTAGAATGTTTGTGGAATGTAAAAACTTAAAAAAACTTGGCATACAAAGATCTGTGCTTGATGAGCATAGTTAGCAGAGAGAAAATGTGCTTAACCTTTGGGAAATAAGATTTTTATAGAGAGCAGGGTATGAATCAGATGAGAAAAGCCCTGTGTCACTGAGTTGAAGAGTTTTATAAAATGCTGCAGGTCAACATTCCACAGGGCAAAACAAATTTGAGTACTAACGCTAGCGATGAAGCTAACAAGCCTATTATTACTTCGGTTGTGACCTCTGTCACCACTCTTTAGTCCCACTTTAGGGAGTGGCGTCCGGACAAGCCTTCCTATCCCTCCCTGCCCTGCTAAGGACCTCCAGGGTGGTGAGTACCTCAGGCTAGAGGGCAATCTCAACCCAGAGAGCAGAATTAAACTCTCACGCCTGCTCTGATAAGAAACTGGTGTGGTAAGAGGCGGGGCAGGGAGGGAGTGGTGGTGTATCACGCTTGTAACCGGGGAGGTGGAGGCAGAAAGATGAGGAATCCAAGGTCACCTATGCCATCAGCCCGAGCTGGGAAAGGATTAAGTCAGGGTGCTTTGGTACAAGGGCACTTCCTGGGTAGCACGTCAGGAACGCATGACCTAGTGAAGAAGCAGTTGTGTGTGGAGTAACCCCACAACCCAGGGCTTTTCATGGGGCTTGACCGAAGACCATGACTCGTAACCCTGGCTCTGATCAGAAGACCCAGTATTAGAAGACGCGCGCGGTGGGGGACAGAGGGTGGTGCAAAACCAAGACGTAGACCCCCTGACTCCTGGCAGTGAAGAGAAGGCTGAAGGCACAGACGCCACGGGGAGGCAGAGCGAGCCCTCTGGGTTGTTACCTGAACTCCGCAGGAACTTCTGAAGAGGGTAGGAAGCCGCCTCTGCAGCGTGTGCCGCAAGGAGGCGGCCATCTTGACGCACGTCCGACGTACGGCCGGACGACCGCGCATGCGCGGGACACTGAGTGGGGGGCGTGGCCAAGGCCTAACCCCGCACTGCGGAAGACGACGCGAACGTCCAAGGGCGGGGTCCGCGGACGCACGCGAATTTAATCTGCGTCACAATCGAACTAGCCGTCAAAATTGCTTTTCTCCGGGACCGGTCACGATGACTCATAGATCCCATGGTCGCCGTCTAACGCTAGAGCAGTTTTGAATGCGATTTTTGACCGGAGGGCTCCCAGTGCGCATGCGCCCCTTGGGTCGGACCAACCGAGGGTGAGAATCGTTGTCCCCTCCCCCCCTCCCCCTCCCCGGGCGGAAGTGGGAGGCAGAGGGAAGGGAGGTTCCGGACGCGGCGATCACGCGCTGGCGCAGAGGGGATCGGAAGGACACGGAAGAGGGGAAGCGAGGGACGGGGCTTCCCGGAGGCGGGGGAGGGACGTCCAATCGGCGGGCGGCCCGGCCTCCGTGCCGGCCAATCAGCGTCCGCCTCGCGCGCCGGGGGGCGTTTCCCCATCAGGTTAGGGTGCGTTGGGCGGCGGCCGGGTATAAAGGACTCCGCCCGAGCGGGCGGCCGCCATTCTGGGGTCCGTTTAGAGGTAAGTTTGGGTGTCCCGTCGCTTGCAGGGTAACGATTTCGCCGAGGGCCGTTGGCCCGGGCGGCGGCGGGAGGACACGGATCTCGCGGGCGGCCGTGTCCGCGGGGCGGGAGGGAACGTCACCGGGGCATGGTTTTAAGGCGACCCGTACTGACTGCATCTTTCTCCTTTTTGTGTTCCTTTTTATCCCAGGTTGAATTTTCTCGGAGAAAGACAGGCCGGCCATCAGGAAAACAAAACAAGCCTCAGCAACATCTAAACCCTTGAAAGGATCCTGAGAGAGAGGGGGGAAAAAGGGAAAAGAGCGGCCACCAGCCCAACCACTTGTGTCTTCTGCCCTTTCCCACCTATCTTGCCCACCCCACCAGCCCACGCTGCTTGGGACTTGAAACCTGTGGCCGAAGGACCGTCACCACATAACTGCAAAAATAATCAACCACCCTCCCTGCCTAAACCCACCCAATCTCACTCACCCAGCATTTACTTTTTGGAATCCACTCAGAATCTTTTTTTTTCAACGACCCCCCCCTCCCTAAATGGAGTTGGGTGGGGGGAAATACGAATACTGAGTTGGTCTTTGCTTTTTTTAAAAATACTTTTTTGATCCAATGAGGCCCCCCAAGTAACTTGAGTTTGGGTCCTGGTTGGTTGTTTTGGTTTTTTTTTTTTCCTCCAAAATTTTACCCCTCCCCCCCTGAGCCCGAGGTGCTGACGTCGCAAAAAAATTGGATAGTAAGTGTCGAATTTTCAAAAACCAGCCTTGCAACAAGAAATCAACGTTTCCCGTTGTGAAACCAAAAATAATGAGAGGAAGAAATGAGACCATAGAACAAATGTAGAGTACCGGAGAAGGACCACGGGTCTCTTAAATCTCCATTAAAAAAGGTCCTGTGGGTCTAAACAGTCTTTGTTCTCTCCCCTGCCACCTGCCTCTTCCCTGCTGTGGAGCAGGCGAGGAGACGGTGAAGGGAGGGCCAGCAAGTGAGGATTTTGACGGTTAACCCTTGATAATCCAGCAAATTTCCAGACTGCCAAAGCATAAGCCTTTGCTATTATAAGGAGGAATGATTACCTTCCTCTGGTTAGCAGTCTTCAAAAGGGTTAATGAGCTCACATACAAAAGATGGTGGATCTTGTGGCCCAGAAGTCCCACTTCTTTGTGTGTGAGACAAGCAGAGCGCCTTTCAATTTGCCAGATTAATAAGCAATCTGTACATAAAGATTGCAGGGTAAGGAGATGGGCAGAGAGAAGTATTAGCTCGCTATGTCTTTAAAGTGATTGTTAAATCCTCTCAATTTTAATGTAATTTGCTTGGGATATATTGTATGGTTAAAGTAGGTGGCAATCTAGGAATAAAGATTGCAAGACACTTAAATTTAGGGCAAAATATAATAGTAACAAGTACATACAATCTAACATTTGGGGAGGTAAAGAATGTCTTGTAATTGTTTCAGATTGCATAGGTTATTTAAGGCAAAAGTGATTAACATTTTAACTTGATACTTTTTAGTGGGCGGTGGGTACAGTTAAGAGGGTGGAAAGGTTGGGAAATGTCGAACTCAGGAGTATAATTTTTAAAGCCATTAGTGCAATTGAATGCTATCTTTCTAGAAGATTTGTGTCGTTAAAAGATTTTTTTTTTTCTTCCCTGCTTCAAATATGGCGACTTTTCCTTGTCCTTTTGTCTTCCAAGCGGCGGCGTTGCAGGTTGTGTCTTGACCCATTTTTCTCCTGTCCTCCCACCTCAGCCCCCTCTGTTGAGGGATCAAAGTCCTCCCCGTTTCCCATTATAGGGAGGACTGTGGTGGTCGGCGGTAGTAGCAAATTGAACTTCAGTTGAGAGTTCAAAAAGATATTTTCGAGACAGGGTTTCTTTGTGTGTAGCCTTGCGAAAATTCAGATTCTTAACCCGCAGAAAATTGTGTATTTTAAGTAGGCTCTTAATCTGAATTAAAATAGGACAGATTGAGAGTGGTGGGCGGGTGGATGACTTTTTCTTTTTTTTTTTTTTAGTGTTAAGTAAAGCTGCCGGCAGATAGGAATAGCTTTTTAAAATTTTTGATTCCTCCGCTCCATAACAAAATGGCGTCCCTCTCCTTTGTTTTTCTCTTTTGCCAGTCAGCTTAGGGCCTCCCTAGAAACTTGGTCAAGGGGGAGGAGCCACTATAAAAGGTGATGTAATCAGCTTCCTTCCTCTCTGGAAACTCCACCCCCAGCAGATGCTTTCCTCCTGGCCGATTGCTGCTGGGGAGAATACCTTTTTCTTGTTCTATTTATCTTTATGAAGTAGGGCAAACGCTTAGTGGGAGCCAGGAAGGAAGCTGCCCTTGTGTAGTTGTAGTTTTTCTGTCTTAACAACCCATTGCTTTTTCACCTTTCACTCATCACAACTGCTTGGATGTGTGTTCTGCCTCAGTTGCCAGGGGTGAAAAGGCAATTAAACCCCACCTGCTTTAGGCCTGAGAGACTGGGGCGAGACACAGTAACTTAAGCAGACAATTGGGCCTAATAAGGTGAAATGTGCCATTCTGCTCAGGATGGGTCCTGGGACTTCCTGAAATGGTTGCTTTTTGACAGTCTGGGGGAGGGCAGGCCCTTGCAGGACTCTTGTCAATCCTCCTTATTCTCACCTCTCAGTTTGGGGATAAACTGTTCAGTGCCATCACCTGCAGTTGCTTAGTTCCCGTATGTTGGCACTAGGATGAGAAGTGAATCTTTAGGAAAGAGGCTGCAGTTGTAAACTCGAGGCAGGGGGAGTCAAGCTACGGTTTCTGGTAAGCAAAACATTTCTGGTATTACATTTCACAACCTTTCTTTTCCGGAGAGCCACTTTTTTGAATTTCTTTTTCCTTCCTTCCTAAAAAGAAATTCCTTTGAAGCACTGAGAGCAGGAGTGTCTCTTCATTTCTACCTGTGGCGGGCGGGGCCAGCCGTGCATGTGGAGAGCCACGCCCTCGAGGGCGGTGCTGGGTGTCTGCTGCTTTATCTCTCTTCCCAACTTTTTCAAAGTCAAGTCTTTTGACATTTCTTCATATACTATTCTTTTCCTTTCTTTTTTCTAATTTAAGTCCTGTGTTGAAGTGTGGCGTTTCTAGGCAGAGTCTGGAAGCCTTTTGTCCTGCTGTCCTGTGGTGACTTGGGTGCCACAGGCTCAGTTTCTGCTGGGTGTGGAATCTCATTCCCTGGGCTTCTGGCTGAATGGGAGGGCCTCTTCTCCATGTCTGTTTACCACACGTCTTTTTTTTTTTTTTTATCTCTAAGCAGCTTGCCAGGTGCCTCTGCAGCATACCTACCTTGGGAGCTGAGCGGTCCACCCCCTGGGTTCCTGACCTCTAGTGAGCAGGGAGTTAGTGCAGAAGGCCTTCCTGGTGTGGGGATGAAAGCAAGGCGTCCTGGGGAACCTTGGAGAACCTGCCTCCTACAGTAGGGCCAGGTGCTGGGTGTAACTGTGTACCTTTATTGAAAGCCAAACAGTCTTCCTGAGACACAACAGATTTTCAGAATAGCAGTGAGGGGCAGGGCCTTATGTAAAGGTATAGAACCTTGCGAATCACCTGAGACAGTCCATTCCACTGTTGGGTCATAGCAGGAGGCACTTGGAGACACTGAGGGAAGAGGGCAAACAGTTCTGCTTTCAGAGGTGCCCAGGTCCAGCAGAGAAGATCTGGCAGTTCTTTTCCCTCTTGTCAGAAGACCTTTGTAAAGCAACCCGGCTTGCATGGACCTTGTTTCTTGAACCGATTCAGGATTCAGTGGTGGTAGATGTTTAAGTAACTAGCCAGATGGATGCTTTTCCACCATTTAAAGCCAAACAACCCTGAGGTCAGATTCACTTTGAAGTCCAGTAGGAATTTGTTATCTGGTAGGAGTTGTAGACCATCCCCAGTACTTAGAAGGTCGAGGTGCACCATAGACGCCCTTCGCTGGTCTCCTTTTGTCTGTGGCCTTCACAGAGGTTGGCAGCCGGGTAACAAAACCAAACCAAAACATGACCTGAGTTCTTGATGGTTACAGAAAGTTTCCTGGGCTTCAAACTCCAGGAGTGGGATGCTTGGGTGCTGTCCCTGCCCACCCTGGTCAGCGCAGCTTCGGGCTCTCACCACAGACCTGCTCCAAACATGATGCAGTCTTCCTTTGTTCCCACGGGAAACCTTATAGCTTGGCTGTGAAGATGAGGACCTAGGGTGTAAGGCGCTAGGGTCCCTGATGAGTAAATGCAACTGAAGAAAAGGCACCAAGAAAACGCACATTTCACTGTGAGGAGACAAGTTCAGTCATCCTCCCAAATCCATGGAAGAGCGGGAAGTGAGCACCTTAATATCCCTGTGTGCTTGCCCGGCTTCCTTGACTAGTGTGCCTTTTATTGTTTATGTAAATGGAATCTTAAAATACCTAAGTCCCACTTCCAGCAGAGGGCACTAGACATGGCCCAAGCTTTGTACTCATTGGTCCAGTTTCTCTGAAGGTGGCTGTCCTCTGTCTTATCTGCTCAATTGAATGAAGGAACATTAGAATTAGGCCTGTTAGTTCATAGGTAGACATACAAAGGAGATATGCTTTGCTCTCGGTTTCAGTCACTGAGCTGTGTTCAGAGGGACTGGAATGAAGTAATGTTTAATTCAAGGCTTGACAAATTGCATACATTTTTATTTGGGGTTCTAATAGATGTATGTGTATATAAAAGTTTTGAAAATTCCCTGCTTTATATTGCTTTATGTATTACTACTTTGGGCCCATTCATTCCTTTTCCAGTCTAACAGATGGGAAATCTGTTACTATGTACCTGCAGCTTCCACAAACCACTGTCTGCTGTCTGAGGTCACAGGGAGATGGCGCACATCAGTGAGTTTGTCCCTTGTGAACATTTCCAGTGCTCTTGAATGGTTTTCTCCTTTGACCTCAGCTCCAATGTGTTGGCTACAGCAGTTAACAGTGTTGTACACTGCTTGCCTTCCCTGCATGGCTGCCTGTGCTGAGCCCTCAGGCTGCAGCCTCCAGAGCAGAGACTCCTGCCTCTGCTGCTCTGCCTCCTTGCTGCTGCCGCCGCCGCCGCCCTAGGCCACTAGGAAATCCACACTTAAAATGGATTTTTGTTTTGTTTTACACTCTAAATTTTATCTCATCTGGAGAATCACTCTTGTCTTTAACAGCATCTTTGCTCAGATTAAACATGTCTAAGCCAGGAAAACAGGTCAACTCCTTTTACACATCTTTCCTGGTTTGTCTGAGAAAAACCAATTGATTTGTATTGCAAGGATCCTATTTTCTCTAGAAAATGCAATTTTTTGTTTCGTTATAGACTGGTTCTAACCTTGGGGCTGCATTTGCTGTATCTGTGATGTGCAAGATGCAGGGCCTCACCTTTGTCCTGTTCTTGCTAGACTGGCCACTTCTGCTTCTGAGGAGGCCTGTGCTTTTATTTGTCAGAAGCCAGTGCTGATAGAAGTGCGCCCAAAACTCCCATTCAGACCCATGTCAGCCCTAATCATCCATCTGGAATTCTGGCCTCAAAATGGCTTCGTTTTCGTAGAAGGAGTGCGGCTTTAACTCCTTTCCCAGCCTGATTTGAAGTGGTGTCGTCAAACTTAGCACACCTTCACCTTTCATTACTGCTTTTGAGTCCTGGTTTCTGGTTCTCGGCTCTTGGACTTTTTTTTGGAATCTTGGACAGGAGAGGGTCAGGTTTGCATCTTTGCTTCTGAAAGCACAAGCCAAGTTTTTCTTGAGCCTTGGAACAATAAATCTTGTTTTGTGTTTGGCTGATAAGTAACATTACTCAGGGCTGATAGAGCCTGCTCTTCTCAGGCACTTTTGTTTCTCAGAGCCATGCACGGCTCCCTGGGGAAGGGCTCAGCTCAGCGCTTTGTTGTTTTCTCCATCAGCCACCTCAGCTGGCACGTTCTTCTCTTGTGATTATGACTCTTAAACAGCCAAGATAAAAGAGAATTGATTTTTGCGGAGAGGATGATTGATTGATGATTTTTTTTTTTTTAACCCAGATACCCAGGGTTGTCCCAGTTATCTTAGAGAGCTACAGCTGGCCCCCTCATCAAAATTAGCAGCAGCTAGTTGGGGACAGGACCTTACAGGCATGAGGAAGTGAACATTGTGTCACGGGTCTTAGCACTGATAAACCTTTCTTGGGAACAGATGGTCTAGGAAGGAGAGGGAGTGAGTGCTGGGGCCATGCACTCGCCCCAGCTTAAGTTGTCAAGGCTATTTTGTGAGCATGATTTGATTTTACTACTCTAGAGCATAGTTGAGTTGAACATAGGTTAATTAGTCACTGTGTCTCATGCGCCAGTGGTATTTATTACAGGGTTCAGTTAGAGCTGTCTTCGTCACCCATTTATCCTGTTTTGTTTTTACCTCAGAAACCACCATTATGGGTTCGGGTCCCATAGACCCCAAAGAGCTCCTCAAGGGTCTGGATAGCTTCCTGACTCGGGATGGAGAAGTGAGGAGCGTGGATGGAATTTCCAAGATCTTCAGGTGAGCCTGCCCTCTCCGGGTCCTTCTCAGCAGAGGAGACAACGCTTGAGTTAACTGAATGGGGCGAAGAGTCAGGGTCTCTTGCTGTTGGCTGTGATGGAGGCCAGAGAGTCTCGGTGGGGTGAGGCAGGGAGTGTAGGAAAGTCTTGGTTCTGTCTTGGGTCATGTTGTGTCTCTACCCAAAAAAGTCATTTTCCTTGAGAGATTATCAAGGTTTTCCAGAGAAAGCAGACAACTAAGCCAGGCTAAGGCTGCAGTGAGGGGAAGCTGTGTGAGCCCTGACTGTACCTGGAGGCAGTTGTGTCTGTGCTGGGAGAAGAGGGGTGCTCTCCCAGGCTCCTCTGCTGCCTTCCACCCGCCACAATCACGGAGGCCTGGGGACTCCCTCCCAGAGCAAAGAGTGTCATCCGGGGTTCTCCAGGACCCTAGGATTCAAGGCCTGTCCTGTAAGGGATGAGCTGGCAGGCATCCCTCTAGCCTGTCCTCCCAGCACTCAGGAGGAAGGCTAGCCTAGGCTGATAAGCCCCCGAAGCTGTGACTTCAGTACTGGTGATGCTAAGTGCAGGTGCTCTGTCCCTTGGCTAACTGGAACCCTCTTTCAGTCTGATGAAGGAAGCACGAAAGATGGTGAGCCGATGCACATACTTGAACATCATCCTGCAGACCCAGGCCCCGGAAGTGCTCGTGAAGTAAGTGGCGGGGGTGGGGTGGGGGGGGGTGGGGTGGGGGGGGCGGCTGTAATGGGAGGAGGAGGCATGAGGTTTCTGGGTCTCTGCGCGTGTGAGCTTGCCTGCTGGTTATAGATACTTGGAAGGGCTTCCCAGATTCTGCTCTCACCTGCTTGCAGGTTTATTGATGTTGGTGGCTACAAACTTCTCAACAACTGGTTAACGTATTCAAAGACGACCAACAATGTTCCTCTCCTGCAGCAGATTGTGCTGACGCTGCAGCACCTTCCGCTTACTGTGGAGCATCTCAAGCAGGTACCTGCGCTTCTCCTCTTCCAGGCCTGGGAGTGACAGCAAGGGCCCTTTGTGTGTCTGCACCTCAGTTTCCCAGCTCTAAAGAGAGACTGAGTTGAGTCTTATTCCCACTTACTCGGCCAGCTCAGCTGCATCTCTAGCCCTTCTCACTGGGTCTTTGTAGGATTAAGTAAGACTGTATCTGTAGCTGGGCGTCATGGCCACGCCTTTAACCCCAGCCCTCAGGAGGCAGCGGCAGAGGCAGGTGGGTCTTGTTTAAGGCCAGCCTGTTCTACAGAGTGAGTTCCAGGTCTCTCAGGGTTACACAGAGAGATGCTTTCTTTTTTGTTTGTTTGTTTTGAGACAGGGTTTCTCCGTGTATCCCTGGCTGTCCTGGACTCACTCTGTAGACCAGGCTGGCCTTGAACTCACGGAGACCCTCTTGTCTCTGCCTCCCAAGTGCTGGGATTAAAGGCGTGTGTCACCGCACCCATCAAGAGATCCTTGAGAAGCAACGGTATCTGCGTGTTTGGGAAAGGTTAGGGTTGCCAGCGCTGCAGGGGTGGGTGTGCTTGTTGAGCCCGCACTCACTTCCTGCCGTCCCTCCTCTCATTACAGAACAACACAGCAAAACTGGTGAAGCAGCTGAGCAAGTCAAGTGAGGATGAAGGTGTGTGCTGTGCCCTGCAGAGCCGCCGCTGCGTCGCGGCCTCGGCCGGGTTCTTGTTCACTTCTGCTTTTCTGTCCCTCCTTCCCTCCCTCCATTTTTCTATTTTTTGGGAGGTGGTGTTTGTGTGACCCTGGCTGTCCTGGAACTTACCATGCAGATCAGTCTGGCCTTGGAATCCTAGATCCACCTGCCTCTCTCCCCAGTGCTGGGACTGAAGGTGTGCACCGCCATGCCAGCCTTACTGGGTGCTTTGGACATGTGGAGGTCTGTGCCTCTCGTGCAGCGCTGCTTTGTCTTCCTGCTAGACTCCTAATCCGATGCCCTCCTGGATTCCAAATGAAACCCGCTCAGTTTTCCACACCAGCTATGCCTGTCAGGGAGCATTTGGAGGAGGGGCTTTTCCCGCTGTGACATGTGAGATAGGGAATCTGCTGACCTGGAACTCACTTTGCAGACTTTGGTGTCAGGGGAGCTCATGAGCCTGTCTCAGGTTCTTCGCTGTGAAGAACTGTTCCTGAAGGCGAGGGACCCACTTTGGTTTAACTCATAGTACTGGGCTTTACGAGTATTTATTTATATGTTCCTGGGGGGTCCTCCCCAGAGTCCCCTGCATGTTGGGTAAGAACTTGAGTGCTCTGTGGAAACCACTCTCCAGCGTTTCTCCCTCTCTTCTTAGTTTTAGTCTCAGTATTTGGTTCTTTGAGATACTAAGCATCTTGCGGTTTTATGATTTCTCAGAGTACATGTCACATAGAGGATGACGTCAGGGACGCTGTCTGCCCCTCCTTCCCACCTGCTTCCTGTGTACATTCACATGTGTGTGTGTGGTGTTCTACTGCACGTGTGTCTCTTCTCCCAGCCCCAAACTAGCAGCCGTTCCAGCCTAGCTGCTCGGCTCAGCTTCTCCTGCACCAGCTGCCTTCTCTTCTCACTCTACTCAGTCTTCCTTCCTGAGCCTCTGCTGGCGTTTTTATATTATCTCTGGTTCCCAGAAACCCAAGAGGCAACCAACACTGAAGGTCATAGGGTCAAGCAGTTCTAACAGCTAAGAATTCTTCTTTTCTTTTTTTAAAAATGTATTTATTTATTATGTGTGCATGCAGGCCAGAAGAGGGCACTATCACATTACAGATGGTTGTGAGCCACCATGTGGTTGCTGGGAATTGAACTCAGTGCCTTTGAAAGAACAGTCAGTGCTCTTAACCTCTGAGCCATCTCTCCATCCCTAACTAAGAATTCTTAAGGAGCAACTGGGGACCCTTTAAAGGGCTAGGCCCACAAGATAAATCACACTACATGTCACATTTTTCCTCCATTGAACAGATTTAACTGTATTTTTTTAAACATTCTATTTTCTATTACTGGAAATAATTAAATTATTACTAAATAAGTAATTTTTCCATTTTCCACCTGCAGAGCTCCGGAAATTGGCATCAGTCCTTGTCAGCGACTGGATGGCTGTCATCCGTTCCCAGAGTAGCACCCAGCCCGCAGGTAAGGTCCTGGCCCTTTACCCAGCTGCCTCTCCTCCCTTAGATGGTAGCCCTGTGGGTCTAGGCTGATTCTTCACCTCAGGCGGCGCTCTGTTTATCTAAATGAGATTTTTACCTGCTTTGTTTTTCCATAACAGAGAAAGATAAAAAGAAAAAGAAAGAAGAGGGGAAAAGTCGAGCCATGCTTCCTGAGCGACCTGTGACGGAAGCGAAGGCTGAGACACGGGCTGAGGAGGCCCCGGAGAAGAAGAAGGAGAAGCCCAAGTCACTGCGAACCACAGCGCCCAGTCACGCCAAGTTCCGCTCCACTGGTAAGGCCGCCAGCAGGCCTTGCAGGACCCTCAGTCTGTAGAGCTGCCCCTTGGGCTGGGAGGTGGATTATGATGTCAGAGTCTGAGAAAGAAGAAGGAAAGCAGGGCACATGGAGGGGTGGCGAGGGTCAGAGGGGAACTGCCATCTGCATGTTTCTCCCCAGGGCTAGAGCTGGACACCCCGTCTCTGGTGCCTGTGAAGAAGAGCTGCAGCACCGTGGTGGTGTCGGACAAGTACAACCTGAAGCCCATCCCCCTCAAGCGGCAGAGGTGCGCGCAGTGTGGGTTCTAAGGAGTTGGGCGGGGCTTTGCAGAGACGGGTTGGGTGATTGCTGACTGTCCCCCTTTTGTAGTGCCACAGCTGCTCCGGGCGACGCTGCCCCCCCCGCAGAGAAGAAGTACAAGCCCCTCAACACGACCCCCAATACCACCAAAGAGATCAAAGTGAAGATCATCCCCCCGCAGCGTGAGTGTGCAATGCCCTCTTCTGGGGTGCCCGTAGCATGAATGTGCAGCGCCCTCTTCTGGGTGCCTGTCAGCGCTTGGCTTGGCTTTGCCTTTGATGTCTCGGCATCCTGGAATTGTTGCTCTTCTGGAACTCTTTTCCATAGGAGTCACACTGGGCAGGGAGCTGTGCCCTCTCAGGTGGCAGCCTTCTCAGCTGTTTTCCTCAGGGCTGGACCCTCCGCCCTTTGCTTAATGAATTGTGATCAAAATCATGGCTTCCTGCCAAAAGAAAATGGGATAATGGGGACTTCCTGTGTGAACCTTGCTTCCTGGTCACTTTGGTCAGGGACCCCCCCCCCCAGGGCCCCCTTCTGCCTTCTGCTTGGGTTCTGCAGGTGAGGCTGTGGTGGAAGTCTGCTCAGTCACTCTTCTTTCTCCTGTGTAGCTATGGAGGGCCTGGGCTTTCTGGATGCTCTCAATTCAGCTCCTGTCCCAGGCATCAAAATTAAGAAAAAGAAGAAGGTTCTGTCACCTACTGCTGCAAAGGTATGAGCCCCAGAAGGGAGTTTTGGTGATAGGGTGCCTGAGGTGGATGAGTCAGGGGCTGTTGTGGGTGAGAGCAAGGACGTGCCTTCGGGTGTAAGCTGCGGTGGTGCCACTGGCAATTAGGGTCCTGGATTCGTTTCCTTGGGGGTCCTGTCAGCTCACTGGCTACTTTCTTTTTTATGACAGCCCAGCCCTTTTGAAGGGAAAACAAGCACCGAGCCAAGTGCAGCCAAACCATCCTCCCCAGAGCCAGCACCCCCTGCTGAGCCCATGGACACCGACCGCCCTGGCACCCCAGTGCCGCCTGTGGAAGTCCCGGAGCTCATGGATGCAGGTGACCTGCCGAGGCTGGCCTGGGGCTTTTCGTAAGGCTGGGTCTCTGGGTGAGACCTTTGTTGCTTACAGCTTCATCTGAAACCTGTCTTGTTTTCAGTCTCCTCGGAGCCAGGAGCTCTGGACGCAAAGCCTGTGGAGAGCCCTGGAGACCCCAGCCAGCTGACTCGGAAGGGCAGGAAGAGGAAGACTGTGACGTGGCCTGAGGAGGGCAAGCTGAGAGAGTATTTCTACTTTGAACTAGATGAAACTGAACGAGGTACAAGGCCAGTTCCCTGCGTGTGCGGGTGGGTCCAAGAGCCGAGCACAGGCAGGCTGGCTCACTTGACCTCTTGACCTCCCCGCAGTGAATGTGAACAAGATCAAGGACTTCGGTGAGGCTGCTAAGCGTGAGATTTTGTCAGACCGACATGCTTTTGAGACAGCCCGGCGGCTGAGCCACGACAACATGGAGGAGAAGGTGCCGTGGGTGTGCCCCCGGCCTCTGGCTCTGCCCTCGCCCCTCGTCATCCCTGGAAGCAACAGCCAGGAGCGATACATCCAGGCGGAGAGGGAGAAGGGCATCCTTCAGGAGCTCTTCCTGAACAAGGAGAGGTGAGCGGAGGGGCTGCTGCCGCATGGTAGGGACCTCGGGAGGACTGCAGAGAGAGCTTCGAGGCCTGGATGGGGTAATATAACTGGCTCCTTTTCTTCTTTCAGTCCTCATGAGCCTGACCCTGAACCGTACGAGCCCATCCCCCCCAAACTGATCCCCCTGGATGAGGTGAGTTGCTGTCCCTCCGTGGGTGGCACAGAGGGATGGGCGCTCATGTGAGGGTGCCGCTGCGTTGTTGGCCTCGGCCCTGACTTGTTCTCTTCTGTTCTCAGGAGTGCTCCATGGATGAGGCACCCTATGTTGAGACCCTGGAGCCGGGGGGATCTGCTGGCTCACCTGATGGAGCAGGAGGCTCCAAGCTGCCTCCAGTTCTGGCCAATCTTATGGGAAGCATGGGAGCTGGGAAGAGCCCCCAGGGCCCTGGAGGAGGAGGAGGGATCAACGTCCAGGAGATCCTCACCTCCATCATGGTACGCAGCCTTCTTCCCAAGTGCGCCTCCTCGCGTCCCCTTCAGATCCCGTCTCCCACTCTTCACTCTAGTTTTGAGTTTCAGGTGTGTCTGGCACCCAGAATGGCCTGGGGCAGCCTGCACCCTGTTTCTGTCTCCCGTTTCCCTACTGAATTGTTGCTGTCGCTCTTATGACTGTCGCTTCACTTGCTCACAGGGCAGTCCAAACAGCCACCCTTCCGAGGAGCTGCTGAGACAGCCAGACTACTCCGACAGGCTCAAGCAGATGCTGGGTAACCCTCAGGGCCGGCCCCGGGGCCTGGGGAGGACACTGCTGGCGGCAGGTTGGGGAGCAGGGTTTCCCAGATGCTGAAGAGCACGGGTCTGTTGCCACTGGGCAAGAAGCGGGAGGGCACACTGGACACAGAGCAGGACTCTGCCAGGTTGGTCTGAGGTTTGCTGGGCACACTTGCCTGGGAAGCCATTTCCCTAGAATCCTTCTGACTGTTTTACTCCTGTTCTCACTCACAGTACCACATGGACTCCTCGGTCCTGGTCCTGTAGCCAATGGCTTCCCACCTGGAGGCCCCGGGGGCCCTAAGGGCATGCAGCATTTCCCCCCAGGTCCTGGAGGGCCCATGCCAGGTGGGTGAGAGAAACAGCTTCCTTGCTGCCCGGGCCAGGGCATGGCGGTGGTAGAGTATAGCGTGTAACTGATGACTGTCTTCCCTCTAACAGGTCCCCATGGAGGCCCTGGAGGACCCGTGGGGCCACGTCTCCTGGGTCCCCCACCCCCTCCTCGGGGAGGTGATCCCTTCTGGGATGGCCCAGGTGACCCTATGCGAGGTGGCCCAATGCGTGGGGGCCCAGGACCTGGACCCTACCACAGAGGCCGAGGGGGGCGTGGAGGAAATGAACCACCACCGCCCCCTCCATTCCGAGGAGCCAGAGGAGGTCGTTCTGGAGGAGGACCCCCAAATGGCCGAGGAGGTCCTGGTGGAGGAGGCATGGTTGGAGGTGGTGGGCACCGCCCACATGAAGGCCCTGGTGGGAGCATGGGTGGCAGCAGTGGGCATCGCTCCCATGACGGACCTGGTGGAGGAATGGGCAGTGGGCATCGCTCCCATGACGGACCTGGTGGAGGAATGGGCAGTGGGCATCGCTCCCATGACGGACCTGGTGGAGGAATGGGCAGTGGACATCGCTCCCATGACGGACCTGGTGGAGGAATGGGCAGTGGGCATCGTCCCCATGATGGCGCTGGACACGGGGGACCCCATGGCCACCGGCCACATGATGTCCCTAGTCATCGAAGCCATGACCATCGAGGGCCACCACCTCATGAGCACCGAGGTCACGATGGCCATGGAGGAGGCGGCCACCGAGGGCATGATGGAGGCCACAGTCACGGAGGAGGTGAGGACACGCCTGAGGGCTCACCATATCCGGGGGTGGAGGGAGAGTTGGGAAGAACATGAGGGCTCCCCGACCCCTCTGTGCACAAGGAAGGCGATCACTATTCTCAGCCTTCCACGAGCCGCCAGCACTGTAGGAGGGTGATGGGGTCCCTAGCTGCGTCTGACCGTCCTGCCGTCATTCCCACAGACATGTCGAACCGCCCGGTCTGCAGGCATTTCATGATGAAGGGCAACTGCCGCTATGAGAACAACTGTGCCTTCTACCACCCGGGGGTCAACGGGCCCCCGCTGCCGTAGGCCGCCACCCTGCCCGCGCCCCGTGGACCGCAGCCTTGCTCCTTCCACTCGTTATGGCTTCTGTGAGGCCCACTTTCCCTTTTCCCAGCTGATGAGGAGCCGGCCCCCTCAGTTCCCACCTGGTTGGGTTCCTGGGGGTTTCTGATTACTGGTGCACATTGATGGACATATTCCCCTCCAGTCTGGAGAGGAGAGAGACTGGACAGACACACTGTATGCGCTGGACTGCTGAGACGGCTGGCTTCATGTTGTGAGGAGATTTGCCCTGTGTCCCAAACCCCTTCCAGTATTCGCCCCGACGCCCGAGAGCCTAAAGCTGGTCGCCCTGGAGACCTCTGCTCTTTCTCCACACGCACACGGAGCTGAGCTGGTCAGACGCTCGCTGGGTGAGGGGTGACACATAGCCCACTGCACTGAGGGCTCCACTGGCAGGAATTGAGTTCTGGGAACACCCCGCCCTCTAGTTGTGCCCCACACTGGCCAGTTCCTGTGGAGCCCTTTGCCAGGCTCAGTGATGGCACACTCATATCTGGACCCAGTGAGAGTTGTAGCTGGCAGAGGGGAGGCCTGCAGTGCTGGGCCACTCTTACTTACAGCCATTTTAGAGACTCCGTGGGAGACCAGCTTTCATCAATTAGAGCCGGGTGCACTGGGCCTGACGCACTACATGCACTGCCTTTGGGAGTGGGCTTGCCCCTCACCCTCCAGGGAACCCTGTCAGTGTGTGGCTTCCTGGGCCGACTCCGCAGGAGTAGCCCTGCCCCGGTCCTCTCCTTCCCTGTCTTGGCATCAGTTGTTTTCTATGAAAACAGTGGGTTGGTTTTGTGCAGGGTCTTGGGTTAGAACCACAATGGATTTGAGGAGTTTTTCTTTTGATTTTGTATATTTTGTACATTAATAATAAACAGTGGAAAGAGAAGCAGCTCATTTAACCCTCGTGTATTTTGACTTTTGATTCTTTTAATAACAGCCCAGGTTGCAGAGCTGGGTTGGTGGCTAGGAGCACTTGCACGCACTCGCGTGGTAACAGCCATCCTAACTCTGACAAAAGCTAGAGTCACCAAAGGAGAACATGCCTCCAGGAGAGAAGCTGAGGGAACCTGCAGGGCACTGTGGGTGGGGCCATCCCTGGGCTGCTGGGTTCCACAGGGAAGCAGGCTCAGCAAGCCGTAAGCAGCACCCTCCATGGCCTCCGCTTCAGGTCCCGCCCCCAGGGTCCTGCCCTGACTTCCTGCAAAGTAAGCCAAACCCTTTCCTCAAGTTCCCATTAGTCCTGGTGTTTTCACCACAAATGAACACCTGACCTTTTTCTGACCCCCACAGGCATCAGGTATTTGTGCACACACAAGTAGGCCCAGTCACAGACCTTCTAAGAAAAACGCTGGCCAGTGCTTGCTTTGCAAACCTTGAGCTCCACATGGGGGAAGCAGAGGGTGACTTCCACAACTGTCCTCTGACCTCACACACTTGCTGTGGCACATATATGCTCCTCTACAAACAGAAATTTTAGGGTTCAGGAGTGGCACACATCTTTAATTCCAGCACAAAGGGGACAAAAACAGCCAAATCCTGAGTTTGAGGCTATCCTGGTCTACATAGGTTCAGGTCAGCCAGTGATTCATAGTGAGAACCTGTCTCAAGCAAAAAAAAAAAAAAATCTTTAGGCTGTCTAATGGGACAGGACTTGAAAAGAGGCGTTGGAGGATGCAGACTTAGGAGGGAGACTGGGAAGTTAGCAGCCTCGATCGTCCTGATGGCTTGGTGCAGCAGAACCAGCAAAGCCTCACAGGGTTGGTGGGAAGACCCTGGACCTGTGCTCCTGCCAAGTCTGCAGGTGAAGTGCCAGCCTGTGGTCACAGCTTTCCTCCAATCTCTTCGGGGCTCCATTACGTCTGTCTCCTACAAGCCCAAGACCCTTTAAAGAGAGTTCAGTGTTCTTCCTACATTTTAAGGTCAAGGGGCATTATGGTACAGAGCTCCTGGATGTGGCTATACATAACTAACTCCAGAACTACGGGAGTTAAAACACACAAGGTTGTTGGCATTTTCCCCCTCACAAGGACAGGCTGAGCACTGATACTCTGCCATACCCTTTGGCTGTCCTAACTCGATCTGTGGACCAGGCACCCACACCGCCAGCCCACGTGTGGTCTCTTTACCACATCATTCCTAAAGGCACGGCTCTTCCACTCGTCTTTCACTGTCCCAGGCCTTGCGACAAAGGCTTTTGACATGAAATACTTAGTGCCGTCAACTTGACAAAAGTTAGAATCACCTGGAAGAGTCTGTGGGAGACTATCTTACATTGAGGTGGGAAGACAGCTGAGCCCCGTGTTAGCACTGGATTATCTGTGCACTAGCATGCATCCATCCCTCAAATTCCCTGGACACGTGAACAAGTTCATGAAGCTCCAGGTGCCTGGGTCCTCTGCTCCATGACTGTATTGCAACTGTAATCTAAGTAAAACCTTTCTCCTTTTAACTTTTTTTTTTCAAGACAGGGTTTCGCTATGTAGCCTTGGCTGTCCTGGACTCGCTCTGTAGACCAGGCTGGCCTCGAACTTGTGGAGCTCCTCCTGCCTCTGCCTCTAGAGTGCTGGGATTAAAGGCCTCTCCCATAATTTTTTGTTTTTAAAGGCATGACTCATGCAGCCAAAGACCTCCGTGTAGCTCCTGAGTGCTAGAATTCCAGGTGTACCCTGTGCCAGCACGCTCTGCTTGGCTTTGGGTTCCTGATGACAGGTTGGAGCACTTCATGGAGTTGGCTTGGTCACTTTCCCTTCCCTGAGGGTGCAGGGAGGCTAAGTACTGGCTGGCGAGGAGGGGACACCAAATACCGAGGAGAAACTACACAGGGACAGGGCACCAGCACCCCCACTCCTTTATTTCCTCCCCTTGTAGCAGGAGGCTGCAGTTCAGCTTTCCTTTCCTGCCCTCAAGTCCCCATCAGACAAGCAAGCATAGGCACCAGATCTTGGGTTGGTGACAGTACAGGAGCCCCAAGGTTCCTGCTGTGTGTCAGTGAGTCAGGATCCCTCCAAAAGGAGGGACCAGGGTCAGTTCTGAGTGGCAAGTGTGAGACAAGAGGCCACCTTAACTTGGCTTGAGGGGGACCCACCCCAGCAAAGGTCACGTCTGTCTGAACAGAGACACTGAGGGTAAGCCAGCTCAGTTATTGGAAGGGGAACACAGTCCTTCGGTGGGAAGGACGCAATCCACACGGATCCTGTCACACACGTCAAAGGCCACACTCCACCCTCATGGCCCACATGGCTGCAGCTGGCAGCAGACACAGCAGGCGTCTAGATGGATCCAGGAAGACAGCAGAATCCCAGCATCTTGTCTCAGCAGCCTCCCAGGAGGGCGCTCAGTCCCGAGGGCGGTTGACCATGACTTCACCCAGGGCCTCTAACACCTCTCGCTTGTAGTCGTCGAAGTCTCCGTCAATTTGACTGACACTCTGCTCCTCCACCACCCACAACTGGCAGTTGGTTTCTGTGATGAGCCGGGCATCATGGCTGACAACGATCACAGCTTTGGAGAAAGACGGTGAGAACAGATGAGGAAAGGGCAACCGGGAGTGGAAAGGGACAGCTCCAGTGTACACTCGGCCCCGCTGCTCTGAGCACTTACCCCCCTTGTACTCATTGACGGCCTCCCCCAGGGCATCAATAGACTCTATGTCCAAGTTATTGGTCGGTTCATCCTGTGGAGGAGGAGGGAGGAGTCCATGGCGGCACCTGCACTGGCGGCTCTTACGTCAAGCCCTCCTCCCATGACTGCCCACTCACCAGGATGAGGACATCAGGCTCCCGACAGGCCAGCTCTGCAAACACAACTCGGGCTTTCTGCCCTCCTGCACCAAAGGAAAGGGACCGAGACTCACACCAGCTGTCTTGCAGGAGGCAAACCAACCGTAGGATGTGCCTGGCACATGGAGGTTCCCACCCCTAGCCCCCCAGCACTGCCTCCTTCCTTCCACCTTCTGGGAGAGCCGATGAGGCCACCTCCTTAGCACCCCAGAGTAGCAGTACCGGACAGTTTGCAGATCTGGATGGTGTGGGCGTGGCTCTCCAGGCCGAAGCGGCCCAAGCACTTCCGGGCGTCCTGGTAGGGCAGGTTGAAGCTCCGCTGCAGGTACTCGGTCGGCGTCTCCTCCATGTGCAGCTGCTCTGCGTACTGCTGGTTAAAGAAGCCAATTTTCTGCCCAAGAGGAGAGCATGGTGTCAGTGCAGATCCTGCTTCCTGCCTGACTCCCGCGCCCCAGTTCCCAACGCCAGCTCACCAGCCGATGGTTCTTTCTCATTTCCCCGTTGGTCTGCAAGGAAACAGCAAATGTAAGGGGGCGAAGGGGGAAAGGATGGTGACGCCACAGCCCAGTTTTTGGTTTTGTTTGTGTTTCGAGACAGTTTTTTCTGTGTAGCTCTAGCTGTGCTAGACTCACTCTGTAGACCAGGCTGGCCTCAAACTTACAGCAATGCCCTGGCTCTGGCTCCCAAGTGTTGGGATTAAAGGCGTGCACCACCCTTTAGGCACACCTGGCCTAAATTTTCTTAAGAGAAATATCAGAGTTGGGTCTGGAAAACGTGAGTGTAAGAAAGAGAAAATGGGCGCAAAAGAGGAGGGTGCGGGCAGAGGCACCAGCTTTCCTATGGTGGCTGGAGTGAAGCTGGCAGGGTGGCACCCGCTACTTAACAGGCTAAGGAGGGAGGATGGCAAATCTGAGGCCACTCTGGGTAATTCAGCAAGGCCCTACCTTAGAAACAAGACTGATGATACAGCATGTTAAAAGGCCCAACCCCCAGTACAACAAACAATAGCAACAGTCTACACTGTGTGTGAGGATGCAGCCTCATCAACAGTGCAGAGTAGCAACCGGAAGAGCGGAGACTTTCTAAGCTGCTGGCAACACACACATTTGTAACAGATGAGTAGCAAAGTGCTGGGATTCTGTCTCTGCTTTCCACCTCCAGCCTACACACTTCTAATCCGTCCACAGGGACGCCCACCCCGCCCCGTCCCCTCCAGCTTTAGGACTCACCGGGGTCAACTTGCCAGTCAGCAGCAGCAGCAGTGTGCTCTTCCCCACACCATTGGGGCCCACAATACAGACTGCAAGGAGACGACAGGTGATCAGACCACCAGTGTGGGTCCACACCCCAAGCCACCACGACCAACTAACTCACTGCGTGAGTCCATGTCGATGCCAAAATCCAGGTTCTTAAAGAGTGGCTTCTGCCCTTCGTAGCCAAACGTCACACCTGAGAAAAAGCAGCCATTTATAACTTTCCCAGGCACCCCAAATGCCTGGCCTCAGCAGAGTGTAGGGGTGCACAGGGGTCCTGTCCACTGGCAGCAGCACGTTACCATGCAGCCCTAGTACAGGTGGGCTGAGAGGCGGCGGGTCCGGGAAGGTGAAGCGGACAGTGTACTCCTTGGGTCTCTTCAGCAGCTCCGGGGGCTCCTGGGAGTCTTCGTCCTGGTTTTTCCGCCGGCACTTCTGCTGCTTTCGAGTCAACACTTCCTTCGTTTGTTTTTCCTGGGTGAGGAAAGAAGGAAGCCTTTCACATGCTGCCCGGGCCACAGGCCGCCCCCCTGCCTCCCCGAGAAGGCTGCGCACACACCGCCTGCTTGGTGGACTTGCCCCCAGCCTTGAGCTCCTTCAGCCTCTTCTCCTGCTTCTCGTACTGCTTCAGCAGCTCCTTCTGCTTCTGCTGGTACATCTTCTTGAAGGCCACTGGGCGGGCACGGCAGAGCCACGCGTGAGGATCAGCACGCCCGGCCTGCGCGCGCTCCACCTGGGGTCCGCGGAGGGCAGCTTACTGTGACCGCCCCTGTAGCAGCGGAGCCGCTGGGGAGGGCAGCTTACTGTGACCGCCCCTGTAGCAGCGGAGCCGCTGGGGAGGGCAGCTTACTGTAATTGCCCCTGTAGCAGCGGAGCCGCTGGGGAGGGCAGCTTACTGTAACCGCCCCTGTAGCAGGGGAGCCGCTGGGGAGGGCAGCTTACTGTGACCGCCCCTGTAGCAGGGGAGCCGCTGGGGAGGGCAGCTTACTGTGACCGCCCCTGTAGCAGGGGAGCCGCTGGGGAGGGCAGCTTACTGTAATTGCCCCTGTAGTAGTGGAGCCGCTGGGCGTCCAGGTGGATGATATCGGTGCAGACATCGTCCAGAAAGCCCTGGTCATGGGAGACGATCAGCAGTGTCTTCCTCCAGCCTTGAAGGTAGCTGCAGGTTAAAGGGGAGTGTGAGCATAGTCACGGGGCGGGGGCGGGGACAAGAGCCGAATGAACAGCAGGGACACAGGGTGAGCCCACGGGCAGCGCACTTGTTGAGCCAGATGACGGCGTTGAGGTCCAGGTGGTTCGTGGGCTCATCCAGCATCAGCAGCGTGGGCTCCATGAACAGCGCCCTAAGGAGAGTGGACGCAGGTCAGGACCAGAGCGGAGGGGGCCCAGCTCACAGCACAGTGCAGCGCAGGAACCTCACAGCTGCTTACTAAGTAGGCCTTAAAGAGTGGAAAGAAAGAAAGGGTCTGCGAGGCAGAGCTGAGGGCAGGGGCGGGGCCCACCTGGCCAGGGACACGCGCATGCGCCACCCCCCGGAGAACTTCTGCGTGGGCCGGTTCTGCATCTCAGGGTCGAAGCCCAAGCCAGCCAGGATCCGCCGCGCCTTGGCCTCTGCAGCCGCTGCCCCAGTAGCCCGCAGCTCCTCATAAACCTGGGAGGAGAGAACAGGACACATTCCCAAGGGTCCGAGGCCCCTCGCGGCCTGACCTGGGGTCCCCGCGCCACCCCCTACCTTCTCCAGCTTCTCGGCAGCAGTGTCGTCCCCCTTCTCCAGCCGCCCCTGGAGCCGCCTCTCCTCCTCCAGCAACTGCAGTCGCTTGGTGTCTGCGCGAAGAACAGCTTGCACGGCTGGTGTTTCATCAGCCACAACCTCTGCAGGAAGGGGCGCCAGGGCGTCAGGGCGTCAGGGCCAGCCCTGCACACCTGACCTGTCCGCACCTGGCACTCCTAAGTCGGGCTTGCACTCCCACTCCCGTGGCCCCAGCCTCACCCTGCTCGCACAGCAGCACATCGATGTTCGGGGGGATGCTCAGGGCGCGGTTGGCGATGTGCTTCAGGAGGGTGGTCTTGCCTTTGCTGGAGAAGAAAACCATGAGACGCGGCCTCGCGGAGCCACCCTCCTTTCCCTTCTGTCCGTCTCCTCACCCATTGGGTCCCACCAGCCCATAGCGGCGGCCTGCTACGATGTACAGGTCAGCATTGACAAACAGCTCCTTGCCGTGGGCCGAGATGCTGAACTTCTCCAACTGCAGCCAAGAGCATGGAGGAAGCCAGGACAGACACACACAAACATGCCCATGAGATGTCTCCTGCTTCCTCAGCCGGGCAGCCTTCCCACCTCCTCCTCCTCCCTCCACACACGGGGTCTGTTATTTCCACAGGCTGTTCTGTCACCTTGCTCAAGCTAGCAGAACCCTTTTTATTTAGTTAGTTGCCCCTTCCCATGCCTTCCAGATTGCAGCCTGGACGCAAAGTGAGGGCAGGCCTCTGCTGAAGCAGTGAGTGGGGCAGGGGCCCTCGACTGACCTTGATGTCAGATGCATTCTCTAGCATTGCCTGGCGGGAGGACACCTCTGCTTGGGACACGGAGAAGTCACTTTCTGCAGCACTAGCAGCTTTTAACGACTCCACCTGGCGCTCATAGTCCATCTGAGGAGGAGGGAAAGGATGTCTGATGTCACCACACAGCAGCTCCACACTGCACGGCTGAAGGACAGTCCTTCCTTCTGTCCACTGCTCTACAGCAAGCAGCCCCCCAGTGCGCTCCCCTCACCCTGGACTTACAAACCCCCAGAAACCACAGGCTGACCTGCTTCTTTAGCTTCTTCTTTTCCTTTTTGCTGAGGTGAGCATACGGGTCACTTGCCTTCACCCCTTCCTCTTTCTCTTCTGTCTCTTCCTCTGAGCCCTGTGAGGTCAAACGGCAATAAGGAAACAAAAGCAACAGCAAGAACAAGGACGAAGGGCTTTTAAAAAGTTTTTTGGTTGTTCGAGACAGGGTCTCTCTGTGTAGCCTTGGCCGTCCTGGACTCGCTTTGTAGACCAGGCTGGCCTCGAACTCACAGCGGTTTGTAGACCAGGCTGGCCTCGAACTCACAGCGGTAGAATAAGAAATCTTGTCTTGAAAAACCAAACCAACCAACCAAATACAAACAAACAAACAAACAAAACAAAGGCTATATTTGTGTCATGTGCGCCACTAGGGCAGGGAGCTGTCTTTTCCACTCATCCCAAGGACTCTTTCATATTTGTGCCCATCTCAGGCATCAGGGGCCACTGGTATGAAGTGTGTGCTAACTGATGAAAGGAAAGGCCTGTCACTGAAGACAATCCCAAGACCGTAACTGAGGGTGGAGCAAAGGAGTTTCGGTTGCGAAAGAGCGCACACAAAAGACGGTGTAGTGTATAGTCTGAGGAAGTCAGCAAGATCTAAGGCTTGAGGTACAGAGACCCATAGCACACAGTGGCAAGTCCGACCAGGAGCACACGGTAAGATGGGCTCTGGATCACGAGACGGCACAGAGAGAAGCGAGATCACCAGTCAGCTCCAGACCGTCTCCTCTTCCACCCCCATGGGGAGTCCAGCCTGTGGGCCAAACCTGACCCGATGCCTGACTTCATGTGACTCGTGACATAAAATGATATAGTTTCCAAGAGTTATAAAAATGAGATAGAGAGATATAGCTAAAAATTACATCGCTTGCCCCCCCCCCTTTTTTTTTTTTTACCAGACAGGGTCTCTCTGTGTATCCTTGGCTGTCCTGGACTCACCACTGCCCGGTGCTTTTTTTATTTTTTAAGACAGGGTCTTTCTTCTCTTAGTCCTAGAATTCACTATGCAGACTAGGCTGGCCTCAAACTCAAAAGATCTCCTTCATCTACCTCCCAAGTGCTGGGATTAAAGGTGTGCGCCACCACACCAGCATCAGGCACCAGCGCCTCCTTGTACAAAGTCCTGCTCGACGGACTTCACCCCTGACACCCTAGCAACACATAGCAGGACAGAGAGACAGACACACACCCCTACCTGCTCCGTCTTCTTGGCTTTCTCTCTGTCTTTCCCTTGCTTGGGAGGCTCCTTTTCTTTAGTTATTTCTTCATCATCTTCCCCTTCACTGTCCAGAGCAGCAAATTTATTTTGAGGCTGACAAGGAGAAGACAGGTTCAATGACTCACGCCACCGAGCAGGGCTGCCAGCCCCACCTGCAGCCATTCGCTCACCTTGACCTTCCCTTTCGACTTCTCCTCCTTTCCCTTTTTGCTCGTGAGCCCAGGCAGCTCCTCAGATACAGCCTGTAGGAGACACACAGAGATGGCCTTGCTATTCTGTCAATTAACAGCATTTCTAGAGAGCCTGTTATGGCCGGGCGTGGTGGCGCACGCCTTTAATCCCAGCACTCGGGAGGCAGAGGCAGGTGGATCCCTTTGAGTTCGAGGCCAGCCTGGTCTACAAAGAGAGTCCAGGACAGCCAGGGCTACACAGAGAAACCCTGTCTTGGGGGGTGGGGAGAGATTTGAGAGCCTGTTATGGTCCATAGGGCTGCCAGGGAGACACAAGACCCAGAAACTCCACTCAAGATGGGACAAGAGACCAGTGCTGTCGGGGCCACCAGGAGACAGAGCAGCAGAGTGAGCAACAAAAGTTTCAGCAAGGATGTGGTCACACCAGATGCTAAGATCCAGGGCAGCCTCTCCAGGGGAAGAGTAAGGCTGAGGGCCTTTGTATAGACTGAGTTTACATCTCTGGCAGGCCTGTGAGGAGGCGCCAAGTGGCGGGGCCACCGCCTTACCTTGTTTATGCGATTCTTCTCTGGCTTGGCGGGCTTGGAAGCGTGTTTCTCTTCTTCCTCTTCCTCCTCACTCATATCCTGAGTCAGGGCTTCAAAAACATTCCTACCCTACAGGAAAAGGCCGCAGAAGTCAGCAGAGTGGCTGTGTTTGCCCTCAGGGGTCTTTGCTTACCAACTGACAGCTCACCTTGGCCTTCTTCCCTCCTCGGGGCACTGGGGCAGGCACTGAAATGACAAGGGGGGAGAGAGAGTAGTCAAGAAAACTGCAATGCTCAGGGCAGTGGTGGTGCACACCTTTAATCCCAGCAATCGGGAGGCAGAGGCAGAGGGATCTCTGTGAGTTCGAGGCCAGCATGGCATACAGATGAAGTTCCAGGACAGCCAAGGCTGCACAGAAAAACCTGTCTCAAAAAAAGGAAGAAAGAAAAAAGAAGAAAGATCCTAATGCCTGGCTCCCCCACTGACCAACTCAGAGGCCTTGCAGTGTGTGAGCCTTTACTCCCCACCGTCCATGGCCTACAGACGCCCCTCGGTTTTCTTACCCTCGTCTTCCTCGTCACTGACGGGCACAGACAGCTGCTTAAGACGCTCCCTGAGCTCCTTCTCCTCATCGTCATCGTCCACATCCTTCTTCCGACGGCCTTTGCGGGTGTCTCGCTTTTTCTTTTGTTGCTGAAACAAGTGTGAGAGTGAAGTTGAGGTCCCACCAGCTAAGGATCTGCCGAGGGCCCATGCTGTCCTGGCCTTGGGGCCCAGCGTGGATACCTGCTGCTGTTGTTGCTGCTGCTGCTGCTGCTGCTGCTCCTTCTGTAGTTTTTCCTCTTCCCCGGCTTGTTTATCTTCTCCTGCCAGCTCCTCAAAGAACTAGACAGGGAGAAAACACAGGCCAGTCAGCCACGTGCATGCAGCCTTCCACAGCCCCCTCTAGTCCACGGATACTTCTCAACCTCCAGAACTGGAAGAAAGCAGCATTTGCTTTTTTTGATTTTCTTTTCCTTTTTCTTTCCCAAGACAGAGTTTCTGTGTAGCCCTGGCTGACCTGGAACTTGCTCTGTAGACCAGGCTAGCCTTGAACTCGGAGATCTGCCTGCCTCTGCCTCCCGAGTGAGTGCCCACCCCCAGTGCTTGGCTCTTTATTCTTTGAGAACTTTATACAGGCCGTGCGTCCCCTGCCCTAAGTAAGAGAACTACCCACCCAGAGTTCCTTCTGGTCCCAAGGCCCATTTATACTGCCTGGCAACATGCAGTCATTTCTGTTCCTGCAAACTTATTTTCTCACCGTCTTTTTGGTCTTCTTGTCCTTTTTGCCTTTCTTCACCACTTTGTCTGGAAGGTTAAACAGACATCACAACATCACAAATGTCCCACAGCCTGAGCTTCCTGCAGTGATCCAGTTGGCTCCACCAGGAAGAACTACTCTTTTTGGGTTTCGAGATAGGGTTTCTCTGTGTAGCTCTGGCTGTCCTGGACTGACTTTGTAGACCAGGCTGGCCTCAAACTCACAGCGAACTGCCTGTCTCTGTCTGCTGAGTGCTGGGATTAAAGGGGTGCGGCACCCCGCCTGGCTCGTAAGAACTATTCTCTTTTTTGGTTTTTTGTTTTTCTGAGACAGGGCTTCTCCGTGTAGCCTTGGCTAGCATAGACTCACTTTGTAGATGAGGCTGGCCTCAAACTCACAGAGATCCACCTGCCTCTGTCTCCCAAATGCTGGCATTAAAGGCGTGCGCCACCGTGCCCAGCTGTAAGAACTATTCTTAATCATCTCCTGGTCTTTAAGAAATAATCCTTTGTGGGGCTAGAGAGATGGCTCAGAGGCTAAAAGCACTGTCTGTTCTTCCAAAGGTCCTGAGTTCAATTCCTAGCAACCACATAGTGGCTCACAACCGTCTAGAATGAGATCTGGCGCCCTCTTCTGGTGGGCAGGCACACACGCGGGCAGAATATTGTAAAAATAATAAATAAATCTTAAAAAAAAAAATCATTTGTACTTCCAACCATGCATCATCCAAATACCTTTTTTTTTTTTTTTTGACAGTTCAAGGCAGGGTCTCTCTTGGCTGTCCTTCAGACCTGGCTAACCTCCAACTCAGAGATTTGCCTGCCTCCGCCTCCCAAGTGTAGGTGTGTGCACCACCACCGCCTGGCTCCAAGGCCCTATTTAAAACAATCTTTAGACTTTTTGTTTTGTAAGAGTGAGCTGCTTTGCCTGTAGTTGTGTGTATGTACTATATGCCTGCTGTCCTGCGTCCTGGCCCCTACATACACCTATTTACTTATTTTTAATTTTTTGGTTTTTTCAAGACAGGGTTTCTCTATGTTATCTTGGCTGTCCTGGACTCACTTTGTAGACCAGGCAGGCCTGGAACTCACAGAGATCCACCTGCCTTTGTCTCCCAAGTGCTGGGATTAAAGGTGTGTGCCACCACCACCCGGCCAGGCACCTATTTATTAACCAGAATCTTGGTGTCAGTAAACGCAAGCAGCTAATACTGTAAGTCTGGTGCTGGTAGAAGGCAGGTCTTTACAGAGCAAGGGCCCTCGACTTCCTCAAAGGGAAGAAAGGCAGGTCTGGCAGGTAGGGGGAAGCTCTTAGGACCAGGTACAGTTCCAGTGCTATGTGCAGCCCATGTGGGAAGAGGCTATAAATAAGACCATCTATGGCTACAGCTGAGACGCTGATGGGACAAGGTCAGGCTGTAGGGAGGGCTCTGCAGTCAGGCCAGGACTGTATGGGTATGATCAAGTCTTGTACTCACGTCTGAGTGGAGCAAGGACAGGGGGAGCAAGAGTAGTGGGGACCTGATGAGAGACACATGCTGTGTGCCAAGGTGCGGGCCACAGTGATTATCTGTGATGAGCACCCTGGCCTATGTCCCAAACGCTGAGCATGACAATATAAAGGGCAGCTGGTCATTTATCCTATGCAGTCCTCATTTCTGTCCACGTGTGTCCCTCAAGGTAGAGGTCTACATGTACCCTCCACTCTCCCATTCCCAGAGGCAGAGAGATGGAACAGCAGCGGCTCTCGGCTGTCTCCCGTGGCCTTCCTGCTTTCCTTCTGTGTTTTATGAACACGAGTGCTCCATTTGCATGTCTGTCTGTCTGCATGACAGAAGAGGGCACCAGATCTCATTATAGATGGTTGTGAGACACAACGTGCTTGCTGGGAATTGAACTCTGAACTTCTGGAAGAGAAGACAGTGCCCTTACCCACTGAGCCATCTCCCCAGCCCCCATGATATTCATATATATGTAAAATATTATGTGTATGGGTGTTTTATCTGCATGTGTCCTTACCACATATGTGTCTGGTGCCCAAGGGTGCCAGGAGAGGCCATCAGACTCTTTGGGACTAGAGTCACACCTAGCTGTGAGCTACCACTTAGCTATGAGATTTGAACCAGCCCCACAGCAAGTATTCTTAGATCAGAATTCCTTGTGTTCCACAGTCTGTATTTAGAAAAGTCGTACTAAATATTTACTTTGCCAAAACAAAACCCTGGCACAAATAAAAGACAATCCTTTACTTTAGAGTCTCAGAGCCTAACGGAGCCCCAACCTAGGCTGTAGACTCCACCCCTCCCAGCTCCTCAGATATTTGAGCACCAGGCATACAAGCACATGTCCGTCTCTGCTTCATCTGTCTTCACCCAGAACAGCTTTCACGTCTGAGCCTGGTACTCACTAGGTGAAAGAGTGACGGCCTAGAAGGGCATGGAAGCTTTACAAGCCAGCCAGTCCACAAGCTCCATCTTAAGGATGGGAGGGAGGGCACACAAAAAAAACACCAGACAATTAGCTCACTTGAAAACACCTGTGTATCACTGCACACGACAATTACTAAAACTAGCACCCTCACCGCACACTTCCTCCTCCCAAGCTGTGTGTGGCACTGGATGTAGACCTCACACACACTCAGCAGCCACACCCTCGGTCCTCTATTTTCACTATTCTGTGGCGGTCGTACTGAGATGCGCAGGCCGGCTCTGAACTTGTGCTCCCTCCTGCTTTAGCTCCCACCTAGTCGGAATCACACGCCTGAGCCCCAGGTCTGACTCATTCATGACAGGGTTCCTCTGTGTGGCCCTGGCTGTCCTGGAGCTCACTCTGTAGACCAGGCTGGCTTTAAACTCATCAGAGAGTCACTTGTCCCTGCCTCCTGAAGGCTAGAATTAAAGGTGTGAGCCTGCACACCTGACGTCACACCTCCACCCCTTAACTTCCTTCTGTCACTCGCCACAATGTGCCTGACTCTGAGGTGAGGAAACGCCTGCCTGCAGGTCAGCTGGCCACAGCTATGCTGCCCTGCTCATCTTCCAATCTCTTTCAGCACTTTCCTGAATTCAAGGCAAAAGAAAACACCTTAACATTCACCACCCCTGGACCATATCTGTAACCCAGACAACAGGGAGGTAGGAGATGTGAGTGTGAACTATGCCTGGGTAGCTGAGGAGAAGCGAGTGTGAACCCTGTCTGGTCAGCTGTGAAGGAGAAGCGAGTGTGAACCATGCCTGGGCAGCCGAGGGTGAGTCTGTAGTGACCAGCTCGAAGCCATTCTTTACCTTACAGCTGGGCGTCACGACTCAAGGCCAACGCGTCAAGGCTCAGGCTGGAGGACGACATGGCGAGGCCACGCCTGACTACACGTGAGCTCAGAGCCGGCCTGGGCTACATTAAAACCCTCTAAGCTGTGGCTCTTATGTTTAGACATCCCCAGACAGCTTATTATACACCTGCAAACCTTGACACCTGGGACGTGCGGCCGACTGGTCTGGACAGCACCATGCCCATCCCCAATTGTCACTTTATCTTAACACTTCAAACCCCGAGTCTGCTCTCTAGGACGTCAGTCACCTCCAACCACGTACTGGGCTGCAGAGGCGGCTCAGGAGGTAGAGGAGCCCCAAGTTCTATCCCCACAACCACAGAAAGTCGGGGGGAAGGAAGACTACAAAGTCGTCCGCTGACTTCCTGAACACACTTGACACAGAGGCTGGGGAGACCGCCCACTGCGCCCCACAGAACCCAGGTTTGATTCCCAGCATCCTTAGGGTGGCTCACAACCACCTCGTAACTCCCGTTTCAGGGGCTCAGATGCCCCTTTCTGACAAGGCACGCACACGGGACACAGTTCAGCAGGGCCCAGTGGCCTCTTCTGGCCTCCAAAGATGCTGCATGCATAGAGAACATTGGCAAAGCGCCATACAAATGAAGTAAACATGTTAATATTCTTTTTTAAAAAAAATTTACTTATTATTATGTATACAGTGTTCTGTCCGCATGTACACCTGCAGGCCAGAAGAGGGCATCAGATCACATTATAGATGGTTGTGAGCCACCATGTGGTTGCTGGGAATTGAACCCAGGACCTCTGGAGGAGCAGTCAGTGCCCTTAACCTCTGAGCCATCTCTCCAGCCCAAAAATATTAATAATCTTAAATAGTTAATATTTAACCAGCTACATATGGTGGTGCACATCTGTAACACCAACATTCAGTTGGCAGAGGCAGGGGGAATCTGAGTTCTATGCCAGACTGATCCACACAGTGAGTTCTAGACCAGTCAGGCTACATAGTGAGATCTTGCCTCAAACAACAAACAACTTTTAATTAAAACTATTTTTTCAAGTACTGCTATCAACCAATGGTCTACTACCTCTTCCTTTAACTGTACCTTGATCGGTGAGCGAGGAACGCTTCAGCCTGTCTGCTCTGTCCCCTCCAGTTCTGGCTCGGGCCAGACAGTGAGGCTTCAGTCTATTTTGACCCAAGGCTACTCTCCACCTTCACTGTTAACATAATAAGCTGATCATAGGAGATTCAGCAGCCTAGGCTACACAGCCTGGGGGGGAGGGGGGGGGCGGGGGAGCCGATATTCTGACCAGCTCTGGCGACTTAAGATTTGGTCTCAAGCCGGGCGTGGTGGCACGCGCCTTTATTCCCAGCACTTGAGAGGCAGAGGCAGGTGGATCTTTGTATCTTAGAGGACAGCTTGGTCTACTTGTCTTTTTTTGTTTTTGTTTTTTGTGGTAGGGATTCTCTATTTAACAGCCCCGAAATCACATAACGCTGGGATTAAAGGCGTGCGCCCCGCTGACACCTTGTCTTAAAAAAAAAAAAAGTTTGTCTCAACTAAATCAAATGCTTGTGAAGTTACTGTAGCCTCGCGTGTCTGCTCCACCTCCCCACTCAAGTGACTTCCAGCCCTACCCGGACACACAGCCAACACTCGGGGCAATCCGGTCGGATCGGACCGAGCCTCGCGAAAGGGCCCGCGAAGGAGTGGTTCTCTCTGGGAGGCAGGTGGAATTCGGAGCTCCCCACAGGACTCGCGGCCCGCTCGCTCCCGCCGCAGAGGTCCTCCCGGTCCTCCCTCCCCCCTCCTCCCTCCCTCCTCCCTCCGTCGCTCGCTCAGTGCCATATGCTCCTCCCGGGGCTCCAGGACGCCACCCGGCACGCGGCCTCTGACCCGGCGCACAAGCGCAGGACCCACGCTCCCCGGCGGCCGCCGCCGGCCCCGCCGCTCCCACCTCCTCCCGGCTCACCCGCGGGGCTCGTGCCCTCGCTGTCCCCGATCCACTCGGGCTCGGGCGGCTGCTGCTTGGGACCCTTCGGCATCGCGGCGGCAGTTACGAGTCCTCTGGAGGTGCCGGGCGCTGCTTCCGCTTCCGGCGGCGTGGGTCCGCCAATGGGCGGGCTGTCTGCGGACACCGCCCCGCCCCGCGGGCCTGGGTGCTCACCCGCCTTGGGCCAGGGGGCGTGGCGGTGACGCAGCCTCGGGGGCGTGGCCACGCTCGTCACAGCCTTGCCGGGAGTGGACCGCGCGTTCCGACGGTTCCCACGCCTGAGCATCTGTGCGGCGGCGACGCGGTGACACTCAAGGAACGACAGGGTAATTTCTGGGCAGGAAGAAGTAGTTGAGGCGTCTTTTATCTCACGGTGTCACCTTGCCTGGCCTGGAACTCGCTGTGTAGACTAGGCTGACCTCCAGCCCAGAGATCAGTCGGCCTTTGGCTCTGGAGTGGTGAGTTTCAAGTGTCTCGCCACACCCTGCTCCCAATCTTTTTTTGATGTTGTTGAACCAGGGTCTCACTATGTAGTCTTCTGCCTGCTCTGGGAGAGCTGGGATTACAGGTCTGCACTTCTATGCCGGACTGGCCACTTTGTTAAAGCTGTACATGTCTTCAGCCATTCCCCACTACTTTCTAACCCTCTTCTTCTTTTTTTTTTGTTTTTGTTTTTGTTTTTCGAGACAGGGTTTCTCTGTGGAGCTTTGGCTGTCCTGGACTCACTTTGTAGACCAGGCTGGCCTCGAACTCACAGCGATCCACCTGCCTCTGCCTCCCGAGTGCTGGGATTAAAGGCGTGCGCCACCACGCCCAGCTTCTAACCCTCTTCTTGTTCTTGTTCTTCTTTTTGGTTTTTTGAGACAGGGTTTCTCTGTGTAGCCCTGGCTGTCCTGGACTCACTCTGTAGACCAGGCTGGCCTTGAACTCATAGAAATCTGCCTGCCTCTGCCTCCTGAGTGCTGGGAGTACATGCCTGTGCCAGGAGGCCCAGCTTTAGCCCTCTTCCTTTTAATACCATTGAGGTACTACTGCCTGTCAATTTTGGAAAAAGTAACCTTACTGGTCGTTGGATGACATGTCGCAGAATACCTAGGTGTAGAGATACAAGCAAGGAACTGTACCCCAACAGCCAGAAACTATTGTATACCAGAACCCTGACTTTTTTGGGTGTAGGTGTGTGTACAGCAAAGTAATGGCTTTGCTGTTAACTGGCCTACTGTAATTACACATAAAATAAAACAAGCAACGAGCAGTTGGTGAGTCTTGACATGTATATGGCTTTTGTGTTTGTTTTTGGAAGGTGAGATATTTTGAGACAGGACTCAGATCTGCCCATTTCTGCCTCCCAAGAAGCATATGACCTTTAATCTATAATCAAGACGTGCCTGGCTTTTAACTCTAATGAATGTCAGGCCTAGGAGCTTGAAAGAGGTCTTTCCACAACTTGGTCGGCTTACATCCTTAGTCTTGCTTTTCTTTTTCCTTACGGAGTCCAGGCTGTCCTCAAGTCCACTAAGTGGCCAAAGATGACAGTGAACTCCTTTTCTTGTCTCCACCTCCCTCTTGAGTTTTGAGACCTCAGGCCTGTGTTAATGTGCCTGGTTTATTTACATGGTCTAAGAAGCGAACCTAAGGCAGCTTCCTGCATAGTGTGCAAACACTACTGACTGCCACCCGAGCCACACCCCCAGCTCCCAAGATGTTTCTGTCCCAGATGAGAAGCCAGGTCTCATTATAGGTAGACTCACTGGGAACTGAACTCTGGACCTTTAGAAGAACAGATAGTGCTCTTAACCTGTGAGCCATATCTTCCTGAGCCTTTAAGAAAATTACTTTGACATGTTTTGCTTATGTGCACTGGGTACATACCTGGTGTCCTTGAAGGCGAGAGGGCGCCAAATCCCCGGAACTGGAGTTACAGGCAGTTGTAAGTGGCTCTGGTTCTGGTTCTCTGCAAAGTGAGTACTTGGAACAACAGGGCCCCAAAGGTTTTCATTTTGACTTGTTTCTAAGCATGCGCTTTTCTCCAACTCCACTACTCAAGCAAGCATCGACGCTTACCTGTGTCATTTTTGTAACTTAAATCTCCATTTCTAGGGCCGGAGGCATGGCTCAATGTTTAAAAGCAGTTGGGTTCTTTTTTGTTTTGATATATTGCTTGGGTGTATGTCTGTGGATGTCACATCTTGAGGTTACAGATGGTTGTGAGCTGTCATGTGGGTGTGGGAATTGAACTCGGGTCCTCTGGAAGAGCATCTCTCCAGCCCCTGCACTTGTTGCTCTTGTAGAGGACCGAGGTTCAATTCCCAGCACCCACAAAGTGGCTCACAAGCATGTGAATTCTGGGACCTCTTCTGACCTCCTTGGGCAGTAGGCACACATGGTGCACATACACGCAGGAAGCAAAATACTCATAAACAAAATAATAAATCTAAAATATTTTTTAAATGTCTGTTTCTAAGTCTGCTCCACACCCGACAGGCATGTCTAACCTATTGACCGTGTGACGTGACGTCATCACAAAGTCTGACATCATCATCGATAAAGTTCATGTGAACTACATGATTTGATTTACAAGGAGAAAATATCACAAAATAAATCTTAAGTGAGCAGCAACTCTTTCTGATTTTGCTTTCAGACCAAATAAAAACCTCCTAACACATCTAAGCCCTCCCAGCACTGTTCTTAGTCAGCCACTGACTGCTGTAACTCCTCCCCTGTGCGGCCCTCAAATCTCAGCCCTTGCCACATGTGCTCTGCCCACCCCACCCGTTTCCAGAGCGTAACGCGGGCGCTGCCGCTGATGAACTAAGAGAACAAGTACACTCCCCAGCAGCCTCGCCTGCACCTTCAGAGATGACTACAAACGAGACACTGAGAAAGGATAGATACAAAGGGATGCACGATTTCCACTGTTTATTACTAATATAAAAAAAGTTACAAAGGAAAAAAAGCCATTTTTAGTGCTCCATCAGTTCTCTTGCCCACACCTCCTGACGCATTTCCTCAGGGCCTGTTCAAAACCCAACAACTTCACTGCCGTTTTCACAGAAAACAACCTGCGCCAGGGACGTGAGAGAAGACGTTCAGAGATGACAGCCTGTTCAGGTTCCACCCAGACAGGCCAAGGCCAGGTGGAGATTCACAGAATTAAAACCAAAGGGCTGGTGGCCTCACAATGACAGCCTAACTAAAACAGGCCAGGCGGGAGCTGGCTGAGGAGACCCGCCTGAGGGGTACAAGACATCACTGACCTGTGACACCAGGAGCAAGGGCGCGGCAGGGAGGCAGTCAGAAGCCTCACATTCTCCCATGCTGGAGGTGGGTGAGGTCGAGGGCACCGAGAGCCTCACAGGATTTGGCAGAAAAACTTACTCTAGTGTTGGAAGTCACAAGAATGCCACGACACTGAGGAAGGGTACAGAGGGATGCACAGTTCCACAAAGCCCAGTGACCATGGCCTTAGCAGTGGGGCTCATGCTACTGACAGAAACTAGGACGTCCAAGAGCAGGGGAGGCTGTTCAGGGAGCAAGTCTGTACCAGTCACTCACACTTGACCCCAAGCCCAGACAACCTGGGGATTTCCTGGCAGCTGCAAACACTGAGGTTTCACACCAAAGGACTTAACACAAGCAGCTAGAGGACAGAGACTGCTCCAGGCGTTACGGGAACAGGGCTGCACTGGGGACAGGGACAGAAGCACAGGGAACAGCACCAAAGGTTTCCTGTTGAGCAGTCGTTTGGCAGAGGGGAAGATCCAGGAGGCAGTGGAAGGGAGCCAGGCGGGGTCCTGAAGAGCCTGGATCAGAGGACACTGTGTGCACCAGTGACAATCACAACTCTGGACCCCAAATGGGGGAGGTGACGATGATGAATGGGGTGGGCGTGTCACTGATGAAGGTGATGGAAGAGCCTTCAAGTAGCTCTATAGGGCCACGGAGAATGCATGCCCACTAGGTCGGAGGGCTCTTTCCAGCCTGGGGGGGAAGGCACTGTCACAGAGGAGGCCCGTTGACACCCGGATGGTAGAAGGCACAAAAGTCTTCGTATCGACAGTGGCCCTTTTTGGAAAAATGTCGGCAGACAGGGCGGTCGGACTTGTCTGTAAATAAGTGAGAGCATCTTAAAACCTAGTAAGAGCTGGGTGAGGTGGCTCACACCTGTAATCCTGGCATTCAGAAGGCTCATACAGGAAGACTGCCACAAGTTTGAGGTTAGCTTGTCCACACCCTCCCCCACAATCAAAAACAACTCTTCCTTCTCTACTCTCCCCCAAATCCTAATAAGTAAAATGTAATAGACTGTAGAGAGCCAAGGATTCCACTGCATACTGTTTATAGATATTTTGGGAAGACAGTCTTTCTGAGGGAAGAAAAGTGTTCAGGGCTACTTGTACCTCCTAAGGCAGCTAAGAGGCTGGTGGTTCAGTGGTAGAGGACTCCTTAACACAGGTAAGGCCCTGCATTATTACTTTTTGTTTGTTTTTGTTTTTTGAGACAGGGTTTCTCTGTGTAGCCTTGGCTGTCCTGGACTCCCTTTGTCGATCAGGCTAGCCTCAAACTCACAGTGATCCACCTGCCCCTGCCTCCCATGAGCTGGGATTAAAGGTGTGTGCCACCACACCCAGCCTTGCATTAATTCTTAATGTTGCTGAGAGCCCAAAAGGAGAAGATCCCCAGGCATGCTGGCGCAGAGGCCACAGCACAAGCATAACACAGGAGGCCTTACCTTCCATCCCCAGGGGGCCGTCCATAGGTGGGCAGGTGCTCCTGACAAGAGACCAGCTTTTGAGCCTTCGTGGATTTCTTGGCTCTTTGTGAAAGCTGTCCCTAAAGGGACCCCCATGGCCTGGCCCAGGAAAAGGAGGTACAGTATTGACACCCCACCAACCACGACCGTACGGGATAGATCTAGGACCAAGGCCTCCCCGGATGTGGCCTCTGCCCCGGGGAGGAGGTGGGAGACTCAGCAGTGGTGGGATCATTGGTCCCCGCGATCCTGGAGGACCCCTGTGAAGAGCTACAGAGAGACAGGAGGGTGATTGGTGGGCAGCTCCACCCTGACGAAGGCCCCACCCACTTACATGCAAACCGACCAGGCAAAGACACGGCTTTCTTAGTGCTTTTTAAACCCATGTGCTGGGAATTGAACCCAGGTGTGTATGCTAGGCAACTACCCTTACCAAGCTAAATTCCCAGCCTCCAAAAGGCGGTCCTTCCACATGCCCTTTCCTCTCCCTACTCTGACTTCTGCCTGGTCCTGAATCCTGACTTTATCAGTCGTGAGATTCTTCAAGTTGTCTAGACCGGCAGCTATGGCAGTGCAGTATCGTACCACGGGCATCTCAGCTGCTCTATCTGCTCTACTGAGGGCCTGCGGGGTTCTCAGCTGCTCCATCTGCTCTACTGAGGGCCTGCGGGGTTCTGTGTGGCCATCAGCATTTCTTCATGTACCTACAGCTTCTGTTCAGATTCCACTGGCAGAGGAGCTGCTCACTACGTGCAGGGGATGCAAGCTTGACTGTATTAAACAATTTCACACACTCAACAGTGGCTCTGCTCTTCCCAGGCACTGCAAGAGTCAGCCTTTCTCACTGTGTGAGAAACAAGCTTCCGGGTGTGACTGCCTACACATACACCTGTGTACCACATGCCTGTGGGGTGTCCAGGTGTGTGCGAAGAACGGACTTCAGGGCTTCTCTAACAGCAGCCACGGTGCTCTTAACCACACGGCAATCTCTCCGGCCCCCAAAAATAGATCTTTAAAAACATTTACCTTTTTAAAGATATATTTGTTTATTTTGTATATAGGGTTCTGCCTGCACGTAAGCTAGAAGAGGGCGCTAGGTCTCATTACAGATGGCTGTGAGCCACCATGTGGTTGCTGGGAATTGAACTCAGGACCTCTGGAAGAGCAGCCAGTGCTCTTAAGTGGTGAGCCATCTCTCCAGCCCTGAGAAATAGATTTTTAAAGATATATCTTATTTGCCAGGTGGTGGTGGCACACGCCTTTAATCCCAGCACTTGGGAGGCAGAGGCAGGTGGATCTCTGAGTTTGAGGCCAGCCTGGTCTACAAAGTGAGTTGAGGACAGCCAAGGCAACACAGAGAAACCCTGTCTCAAAAAACAACAACAAAATAAACAACAAAAGATGTATTTTATTTTTGTGTGTGTTGGGGGTGTGTGTGTAGGTGTCATGGGGTGTGTGTGGCAGAGGACAACCGTGGAATTTGGTTCTTACAGTACGAGCAGCCCAAGGATTAAAGTCGGACTGTCAAGCATGGTGGAAAGCACGCTGACCTGCAGAGCCATCTTGTCAGCACGACTCGCCTCAGCTATTTTTAAGTCTATAGTTCAATACTGTAAGTCCATATGATGTGAAACAGAATCCCAGAGCCCTATGCTGCAAAGAGACCCAAACAGAATCCTCTGAACAAGCCCTTTCCTCACCTCTCCAGCAGCCCACTCCATCGCTCCTGTGAACCTGACTTCACACAACATGCCTTTATATGCCCACGTTCTCTGTGCAGGGTGCTCAAGGGTCACCGTGCTCCGAGACAAAACTATATTCCACTGAATGTGTATTTTGTTAGCTGACAGCGGCCTGAGCTACCCAGCGACAGTCTCAAGGGTAAGAGCCTAAGAGCACTGGCTACTCTTCCAATTCTTCTAAAGGTCCAGAGTTTAATTCCCAGCAACCACATGGTGGCTCACAACCTTCTATAATGAAATCTGGTGCCCTCTTCTGGTGTGCAGGCAGAGCACTATATACATAAGTAAGAATGAAAATAAATAAATAAAAAGACCACGCTTTCAATTCTTCCAATTATAAACCCAGATATGGGACTGCTAGCTTCTACGGAAGCTCTGTACTTACTATGTAGCCCAAGCTGGCCTCATAACTGCTACAATTCTCACTCTTTAAAATTATAGACACGCTACCATGCTTGGCTTATTTTCAGTTTACTAAAAGCTCTTTTTACTGCTTACTATAGTAGTTTTACAGCCTCCTGTCTACTTAGCTAATAGCGTTATTTGGTTAACAGAAACTTGTATTACCTGAAAGATTTGTTCCTTTACAAATCTTTCCTTTTGATTAGCACAAGTGTGCTGGCTTCCGTATCTCTCTGTATGTTACATGTGTGAATGTGGAGATCAAGAGGCTTGACAGGGTCTCCCTGAGCCTGGAGCTCACTGATTCATCTCCATGGGCTGGCCGGCAAGCCCTCGAGTTCTCCTACCTCGGCCTCGTCATCACTGAGTTATGGCCAGTTTTTTACATGGTTGCTAAAACCTCAAGTCAGGCCTTCGTGCTTAATTATGGTAGCAAGCCCAGTACCTGGCTCCTCCTCTTCACCTGTCTATCAACAGGATGACACCGAAATCCCAGCTTTCCTGCGACCAACCGACCTTGTGCCTGGTCTGGGTGTTGTTTACAAACTCTTACCTCCTACTGTCAGCCATGAAGCGAATTTATAGTTTCTCCTCACCTGACTTGGGATCCCGCGGCTTCCCATTAGCCATGGGGGGAGGGCCCAGAAGGCTGGGTGGTCCTAAGAGCAGACGTGAAAACACGGTCGTCGGAATGGTGCCAAGGACTGATGACTTCGTTCTCGACAGTATGCTGTTTAACACTCTTTTTTTATACCAGTAAGGTCAGATATACCCACTCAGCAGTGCCGCTCTCACCCCGTCCATCTGCCCGTCCCTCTGCAGAGTTGTTTGAGAATCCATCAGACGCTAACAGAGGTCTCTAACAGCTCTTTCCTCCTAGCAGCGCTGCATCCACCACATGCCCAGTGATTCCACAGACCCCAATCCCTCACCTTAACTGGTGGCCCATCATAGTATTTTTCTCCTCTCCTTCCCTCGGGGGAGTAGTTCACAGAAGGCTGCACTCTGACCTAACCAGTGGAAGTGTGGTCACAAATTGTCTTCCCGGTCATCACAATCTGTAATATCGCTGCCGCCCCTCTCCCCCCTCGCCATCCTGCGGCCGGATGTTCAGCCGCCGCCGCCGCCTCCCCTGCCTTCTCCAGAAAGGGTTAGGAGCCAGACTGAGGCTGAGGGTTCAAGCAAACCGAACACCTCACTCAAGGTTCCATCACCACCACCACCTCCACGCCCCACCCCACCTCCACGCGTGCGCCCGCCCTCCTTCCGTTGGCGCCGCCTCCCCCGCACTGGACCCCCCGCCTAGCCCCTGGCCCGCCGACAGGCGTGTGCACGCCCTGCATGCACCTCACCAATGGGACGCTCGTCCTCCTCGTCTCCAGGCTCGTCCCGCTCGCACAGCGAAGGATGCTGCTGCTGCTGCGGCGGCGGCGGCTGCTGCTGCTGATTCTGCTTCTTTCGTTTCGGCATCGTGGCTGCGGCAATGGCTGCAGCAGAATTTGGAAGGGCAGTGGGGAAGGGGCACACTGGGTTTGCTTCCGCTTCCGGGTGGGCGGTGGGGGGGGCCCGGTGACCGAGGCTCCCGCCGCGCCACTTCCGGGGGGGGGAGGCCGTGGATCCTACAAGGTGGCTAGCTCACCCCGCCGCCGCCGCCCCACCCCGTGGCGCAAGCTTTCTCCCCACGTGGAAAAACAAGCGGCCCCGCAGGAGGCCTGGGGCCGCCACTTCCGGTCCCCCGGTTACCGTGGCAACGCCGCAGCCACAACTCCAGCGCTCTCCGACCTCGCTCCCCAAGTCCCCGTTAACCCCCACCCCCCATCGCCCGCGTCGTACCCCGTCTCGCCCGCGCTTGCACACGTGGCCGGCGGGCCCGCCTCTCGCCACCCTCCTCACCGAGTCCCGGTGCCGCCGCGCCCCCCCCCAGCAGGTGAGCCGCAGCTCCGGGGGGGGAGCCTGCCGGGCGGCGATGACACGCGTCACCCCCCCTCCCGCGACCGCCACTTGGTAGCGCCCGTGACGGAGCCCGCCCGGGGCCTCCCACGCGCGCCCGCCCGCCCGCCGCGCACCCCGGAGCCCGGCTCTCACGTGCCGCGCCGCTCCCCGCCGCTGACGTCACCGCGGCCCCGCCTCCCCCAGCGCCCCGGGCCGCCGGCGGGGGCCGCCCGGCGGGGGAGTCAGTTGCGGCGGCGGCGGCGGCGGCGGGGAGCGTGGCGGAGGAGGGCCGGCCGGGGCCATGCCGAGGAAGAAGCCCTTCAGCGTGAAGCAGAAGAAGAAGCAGCTGCAGGACAAGCGGGAGCGGAAGCGAGGTCAGGGAGGGGGCGGGGCCGCCGCGCAGCTCGGGAGGAGGGGTGTGCCGCCGCACGGCGGGCGGGCGGGGGTGGGGGTGGGTGGGCTCTCGCGGTCCCGCGTGGGCGGCCGCGGTGAGGGTTTTCCCCGCAGCCGGGATGGGCGGGGGCGCTGGGGAAGCCCTGCTGCTTGTACCGGTGTACCGGGCGCCGTGACGACCTCCGGGCCCACCCGGTTCGGAACTGGGGCGCGCGCTGGAGAGAGGGGATGGAGCCTCTGGAGAAGTCGGGGCGAGCCGGAGGAGAGCTTGTCCCACCGGCCCCGGGGGCGCTGTAGGTACAACAAGCATCGGTCTGCACCGGCGTCACCGGCCCCCTCCCCTCAGGGCTCCAAGATGGGCTTCGCTCCAGTTCCAACAGCCGCAGCGGGAGCCGGGAGCGGCGGGAGGAACAAACGGACACCTCGGACGGGGAATCCGTGACCCACCATATCCGCAGGCTCAACCAGCAGCCTTCCCAGGGGCTGGGGCCCCGAGGCTACGACCCCAACCGGTGAGCCAAGGAGAAGGGCGCCCTGACCCCGGGGCACAGCGAGCGCGGGGCTGGCGAGGCCGGAAGCCACGTCGTTCCTCTCAGGCATGGGCCACGGTCTGGCCTGCCTTCCAGCGGGGCTGTCAAGAGTTTGTCCTAGAGGAGGCTTGGCCGAGTTGCCTGCGGAGGAGAAGCGTGGTCACAGGACACCACCACCCCCCACTAGATGCGCGGTCCTTCCTCCCTCAGATACCGGCTGCATTTTGAACGGGACAGCCGGGAGGAGGTGGAGAGGAGAAAGAGAGCGGCCAGGGAGCAGGTCCTGCAGCCGGTCAGTGCCGAAGTGCTGGAGCTGGACATCCGGGACGTCTACCAGCCTGGCTCGGGTGAGTGAGGGTGGGCCGCGTGGTGGTTGCCATCAGCTGGCTGAGACGAGAAGCGGTCCGCAAAAGGTCTTCATGCTTGTTGGGACTTTTCTCTCTCTCTCTCTCTCTCTCTCTCTCTCTCTCTCTCTCTCTCTCTCTCTCTCTCTCGCGTTCCCCAGTCCTGGACTTTCCCCGCCGGCCTCCTTGGAGCTATGAGATGTCCAAGGAACAGCTAGTGAGCCAGGAAGAACGGAGCTTCCAGGAGTACCTGGGGAAGATACACGGGGCCTACGCGGCCGAGAAGCTCAGCCACTTTGAGCACAACCTGGAGGTGACCGCGGGGTGGGGGTCCTAGACATCGTCCTGGGCTCACACAGGAGGAGGACTCTTAGGACACCTTCTCTTCTGATCTTTGCAGACGTGGAGGCAGCTGTGGCGCGTGTTGGAGATGTCCGACATTGTCTTGCTCATAACTGACATCCGACATCCGGTGAGTACTCGGAAAGCTTTGCAAGGGGGACGGGGTTGGTCCTAGTGGGAGCTGTTCAAAGGCAGGAATCGGAAGGCAAAGGTCCTGTGTTGGCAGGTGCTTGCCGGAGGTCAGCCTTGCATGCATTCCTGGGGCGATGCAGCCTTGCTTTGTGGGATGGGATCTCTTAACACACCTGTCTTTTCTGGGTGCCCGGTAACAGCAGCTTCCTTCGTTGCTCAAGTCTTTAGTGAGGAACCTTTTTTCCTTTGTGTACTCGGCTGAGGATGAAACCCTGGGCCTGAGCTTCACCGCTGGGCTGCACCCACAGCCCGAGCACTCGGCATCTCATTCTCCTCTTACTGTAGCCTGCCACACCCCTGCTGCCCAGTTGGCCCTCTGAGATAGAGCAGTGGAAAGTCCAGTGTAGGGCTCCAGGGAGTCCCACCCAGATTGCTAGGGTGCTGGGTGGAGCCATAGCCTGCAGCCCGTGAACCCCGGTCTCCTGACTTGACCTGCACTGCACAAAGGGAGGCCGTGGGCAACACTTAGGCGGGATCCTCAGTGAATGCACATGTGTGTACAGTTGGAAGTATGCAGGTGCACGTCCATATGCACCTCACGTGCCCGACCCTCAGTCATACGTGTTTGACACAGGTGTGTACACAGGTGCACATACTGTTGTGCATGTAGCTATGCGTGAGTATACGCCCACACCGTTACATGCACGTGGAAGCAGGTGCTGTCCCTTATCCGTCCCCATTCCCTGTCCTGACCGTCACCACCTCAGCGTACCAGGTGTTGTCATCTTTCCATTTATTTCTCTCCCGTCACAACCTGCAGGAAGCTCCCCAGGACTTAACTGCACTGACACTGATTTGCTCCGTGTTGCTGCTTTACTGTTTTCACCCCCAGAATCTACTTCAGACTGGGCCTCCCGCGTCTGCTGCGCCTGGTCAGCACACTGGCTGGGCTCACCTTCTGTCCTTCCACCCAGGTTGTGAACTTCCCCCCAGCACTTTATGAGTATGTGACTGGAGAGCTTGGGCTGGCGCTGGTGCTGGTGCTGAACAAGGTGGACCTGGCACCGCCCGCCCTCGTGGTCGCCTGGAAGCACTATTTCCACCAGCACTACCCTCAGCTCCACGTCGTCCTGTTCACCTCCTTTCCTCGGGACGCTCGGACTCCACAGGAGCCTGGGAGTGGTGAGTGGGCTCTGCAGAGGGTGCCTGGGTGGGCTGATGGCACGGGAGATGAGGTGCATCTTCACCCTCTCATCTCAGTCATGAAGAAGAGTCGAAGACGAGGGAGAGGTTGGACCCGGGCGCTGGGGCCAGAGCAGTTGCTGAGAGCCTGCGAAGCCATCACTGTGGGAAAAGGTGCGTAGCCCTTGGTGGAGGCCTTTAGGGGAGGCTCAGGGGCTCATGTCTGGACATCCCCCTATTACACATTCTTAGGAAAGCTGTAAAATAAGGAACAATCTCACAGTGGGAAAGAGAGAGGTGGGAGTGGGCGGGGCCTCTGTGGTTTGGTGTCCTGAGTCTTTTTTTTTTTTTTCCTTTTGGTTTTGGTTTTCGGAGACAGGGTTTCTCTGTGTAGCCTTGGCTGTCCTGGACTCACTTTGTAGACCAGGCTGGCTTCAAACTCATACAGTGATCCACCTGCCTCTGCCTCCCAAGTGCTGGGATTAAAAGCGTGCACTGTTGCACCTGGCTGTCCTGAATCTTCCTAGATGCTCAGGTGGAAAAGACATTTGTGACTCCAGAGTGGGGTTCGCTGAAGGCTGGGAGAATTCTGGTCTGCGGCAGTATCTGCTGGCACTCTGCGATTCTCGGCAATGCTGATGGCATTTGCTCTGTGTTGTCCGTAGTGGCCCAGGGGTGAGGGGAACCCCTTTATTATTTTCTTCTTCAAACAGTGGACTTGAGCAGCTGGCGGGAGAAGATCGCTAGAGATGTGGCCGGGGCCTCCTGGGGCAATGGCTCTGGGGAGGAGGAGGAGGAGGAGGATGGGCCAGCAGTCCTGGTGGAGCATCAGACTGACTCAGCGATGGAGCCCACAGGCCCCTCCAGGGAGCGCTACAAGGACGGGGTGGTGACCATCGGCTGTGTGGGTGAGAACCGTCGTCGCATTGTGTCTCAGCACCTGGAGAGGAGGGAGCAAGGCCTCTCTGGGCTGCAGGTTCTTCAAAGAGCGGCTTCTGCCGTGTTGGGTCTTTTTGTTTGTTTGTTTTTGTTTTTTCAAGACTGGGTTTCTCTGTGTAGCCTTGGTTGTCCTGAACTCCTTTTGTAGACCAGGCTGGCCTCGAACTCACAGCGATCCACCTGCCTCTGCCTCCCGAGTGCTGGGATCACAGGCGTGAACTATCACCACCCGGCTAGTACAGGGATTCCTAAGTCACAGCAGGAGAGCAGCAGGGTAGGAGCCCCTGTCAGTGTGGGCATGGTTCCTCTCTGGTTAAGGACTGTCACAAGCCAGGCGTGGTCGTACTCACCTTTAATCCCAGCACTTGGAGACAGAGGCAGGAGGATCTTAGTGAGCTCAAGGACAGCCTGGTCTACAGAGTGAGTTCCCAAGCGCACTTTAATCCCAGCATTCGGGATGCATGTCTGTTCTACAAAGAGTTCCAGGACAGCCAGGGCTATTACACAGAGAAACCCTGTCCTGAAAACCCAAAACACCAAAACAAACAAACAAACAGTGAGTTCCCAGCCATTAAGGATTTCACAAGGAGACTCTATCTCAAAAGGGAATACGAGCTTTGTTCTGCAACCAGTAGAGCAGCGGTTTTCAACCTGTGGGTCGTGACCCCTGTAGGGGTCAAATGAGCTTTTCACAGGGTTTTACATTGGCTAGTTAACATTACAACCCACAGCAGCATCAAAATCCCAGAAACGAAGTAGCAACAAGAACAGCTTTACGGCTGCGGGAACCACAGTGGTGGAGGGAAGAGACGGCCTAAGGTCTCCTCTCACCTTGAGTACAAGACGTGAGAGGAGACCTTGGTAATTTACTACCTTAGATATTTGTGGGGTTTTATTTTGTTTTAGATTTTGTCTTGGCTTTTATGTGTGTGGGTGTTTTGCCTGCATGTATGTACATGCAGCACGTGTGTATCTGGTAGCTGCAGAGGCCAGAAGAGGGCACTGGACCCCCTGAAGTTGGGGGTGTGGACTGTTGCAAGCGGGTATGTGGGTGCTGGGCACAGAAGCCGGGTCCTGGAGGAGTAGTGACTGTACACCCTGACACGTCGCTCTAGCCTGGCAGTTTGGGGTGTCAGGAAAGTTTGTTCTTCCTGCTGAGTGGGGTGGGGGGTGGGAAGGACAGGAAGGGAAGAAGAGGGTGCAGAGCAGCCAAGAGCTGCTTGGGCGGAGCTGGGTACGCGGCTCAGCCTGTTTCTCCAGACTTTGGGAGGCTGAGGCGTGAGGATTGCGAGAGTCTGAGGTCAGCCTGGACTTGTGCTGAATTCCAGGCCAGCTCGGGCTACAAGTGATCTGTAATAAGCCCCCACACACACACCCAGAGTTGCTTAGCAGGGGGAGATGGAGGTGGGGGTTGGTGAGACGGAAACATGATGTGAAGGTGGAGAAAATGAGATGCTGATGGCTTCCCTTTGGGTCACACGAGAGAGCAAGGAGTAAAGAAGTTTTTCTTGGTTAGTTTTAAAGCCTGATCCGCCGGGACTCCTGAGCTTGAGAACCTGGGAGAGGAGCGGAGGGAAAGAGAAGTAAGGTCTGGAGCTGAGGAGAGAGAGGAGAACTGGAGACCGGGGTGTGGCGGGCCAGGCTCTCAGTGTCAGGGGCCAGTGAGCAGTCTGGGGAGCAGTTAGTGCCATGGGTGGGAGGAGAGAGGTGAAGAGAAAGCCGAGGATTGAGGCAGAGCCAAGGAAAGGAGAAGGGGAAAGGCCAAGGAAGAGTCTGGAAGTGAGGTGAGCACAGTGTGCTTGAAGTCTCATGTCTGAAGCAGGCCTGAGAGCTGAGGGGAGCCAGGTGAGGGCCACCCCAGAGAAAAGTGAAACAGCATCACCCGTGGCTCCGGCTGGGTGCAGGGCAGGGCTGCAGGCGCTGCTGAGACAGAGGCCAGGGGCAGACACACCTCCCAGGGAGATGCTGTGCTCAGGGGACTCTGAGGCTGCTGTGTTTGTTGGTGTTGAGGTTGTACAGTCACAGGTGAACTGTGACAAACACACTGAAGTCCTCAGGGTTGTGGGTTTGTTGTGTGGAGGCTTTGGTTGTTTCTGAAACAGGGTCTTCCTGTGCGGTTTAGGCTGTCCTCAGACTCAGAGCTGTTCTGCCTCAGGCTTTGAAGTGCTGGGACTACAGCCGTGTGTCGTCACTGTGGGCCAGGAGGACAGAGAAGTGTTCTGCTCAGAGGGAGCTGCTGCTGTGTCCCCGCTGCCACCCTTGGAGAAGAGGTGGCTTGGTGTTGTGCACACGCCTTCAATCCAGGTTGAGTCCTCAGGGCTCGGCTTTTTGTTTTGTTTCTTCTATTTTGCTAGGATTAAAGGCATGTGCCACCACGCCTGATCAGGGCTCAGCTTTTGTCAGGTGACTGAGACGCAGGAAAGCCAGGACCAGGAGTTCAGGGTCAGTGCTAGGATTTGCCAGAGTGCTGGATGCTGGACCGTGAGGTGGGTCCCGTGTAGCACCAGGCTCACTTGTCTATTGTTGTAAATAGACGCCTCAACTAAGGCAGCAGCCTGTATTTAAAAAGATGCTTATTGGGATCAAGTTTCAGAGGGTGAATTGATGACCATCACATGCAACAGCAGGCATGGCGCTGCGCAGTGCCTGACAGATAGGAGGGACAGGCTGGGTCTGATGTCGGATTTTGACCTGTGACCTTTGGGGGTCACATACATCCTGCAGGTCAGCTACTTAAGCTTCATAACTAGCAACATTACAGTTATGAAGTAGCAACAAAATAGTTTTGTGGTTGGGAGTCACCACAGTGTGAGCAACTATATTAAAGGGTCCTAGCATTAGGAGGGCTGAGAACGGCCGTCCTCGTCCTTCCTAAAACAGTTCCGCCAGCTAGGAACCAAGCATAAGAGCCGTCTCACTCAGACCTCCACACGGTGCTGCCACACTTGGGTCGGCTCTGTGCATAGCCTCGGGCAGCTGATGCAGAGAGAAGAGTGGTTCAGGCTCTGAGGGCCTGAGTGGGGGATGGGAGCTCTGTGCAGGGGTGTGAGCCAGCTGGACAGTCATGATGGTTCTTAAGAGGTGCGGGTATACCTGGTGTCTAAATTCTGACCTGTGTGGGTGGGAGGCGTCTACCCTGTAAAATGAGGAGCAGACCCCCAAGAGGCCAGGGCTTGGGTAAGGCCACAGCTGTAGGTGGGGAAGCCAGAGCTTGTCTGGCTTGGTGGCTGTGGTACCGGTTTACCATGAGCTGTCCTCCTGACAGTCCTGTCTGGCCCAGAGTGAGAGCTGTCCTACAGCCGTGTGCGTTGTCTCCCTAGGTTTCCCCAATGTGGGGAAGTCCTCGCTGATCAATGGGCTGGTGGGGCGGAAGGTGGTGAGTGTCTCCAGAACGCCAGGCCACACCCGGTACTTCCAGACCTACTTTCTCACCCCCTCTGTGAAGCTCTGTGACTGTCCGGGCCTTATCTTCCCCTCCCTGCTGCCCAGGCAGCTGCAGGTATGTGGGAGAGGGGCCTGGAGGGGAGGGGAGAGGGCGTGGGCCTGAGGAAGGTGCTGAGTGCTGTGTCCGCAGGTTCTGGCTGGAATCTACCCCATCGCCCAGATCCAGGAGCCCTACACCTCCGTGGGCTACCTGGCCTCCCGCATCCCTGTGCAGGCCCTGCTGCACCTCCGGCACCCAGAGGCCGAGGACCCTTCATCTGAGCACCCCTGGTGTGCCTGGGACATCTGTGAAGGTGGGCGGGCTTCATGCCTCTGCCTTTCCTCTCCTGTCAGCCTGCCCTCTCCACTGCTTATTCCTAAATTTCTTTCCTCTGCCACATTCAAGACCTCCAGGCTGGGCTGTGTGGAACCCTGGAAGGACGGTGTGGGGCTGGGACCTGGTTCACGGGGTCCCTACTGTGCGGGGCTGACGGGGCTGGGACCTGGTTCACGGGGGTCCCTACTGTGCGGGGCTGACGGGGCTGGGACCTGGTTCACGGGGGTCCCTACTGTGCGGGGCTGACGGGGCTGGGACCTGGTTCACGGGGTCCCTACTGTGCGGGGCTGACGGGGCTGGGACATGGTTCACGGGGTCCCTACTGTGCGGGGCTGACGGGGCTGGGACCTGGTTCACGGGGTCCCTACTGTGCGGGGCTGACGGGGCTGGGACATGGTTCACGGGGTCCCTACTGTGCGGGGCTGACGGGGCTGGGACCTGGTTCACGGGGTCCCTACTGTGCGGGGCTGACGGGGCTGGGACCTGGTTCACTATTTCCTCCCTTTAGCTTGGGCAGAGAAGCGTGGTTATAAAACGGCCAAGGCAGCGCGGAATGATGTATATAGAGCAGCCAACAGCCTCCTTCGCCTGGCAGTGGACGGCCGCCTCAGCCTGTGTTTCCACCCCCCTGGTTACAGTGAGCAGAGAGGTGAGAGCCACATGTTCTCCTCCGTCCCTAGTGAGGGTTGTGGACCTCAAGGCCAGACAGGGTCACTCTGGGCAGTTCTGACGCTAGTTTACTGGTCTGCAAATGTGGGTGATGCAGGTGGCTGTGGGGTGCGCGCGCAGCTCTTGTCTCCTCTGCCTTTGTCTCCTCTGCTCCATCTCTTGCTCAAACACTTCCTTGTGTCCCTCAGGCACCTGGGAGTCTCACGAAGAGACTGCAGAGCTGGTGGTGCTGCAGGGCAGGGTGGGGCCAGCAGGTGATGAAGATGATGAAGAGGAGGAAGAGCTAAGCAGCTCCTGTGAGGAGGAAGGCGAGGAGGACCGGGATGCTGATGAAGAAGGAGAAGGAGACGAGGACACGCCAACCTCAGGCCCTGGGTCCTGCCTGGCTGCCCGGAACCCATTTGCCCTGCTCGGCGAGGACGAGTGCTGAGCCCCCACCCGGCACCACTTTCCCTCTCGCTAGCTTTGCTTTTGGACTGAGCTGGAGGCATCTTCCCTTTGCCACCCTGATTGTGAATAAAGATTGTCTGCTTTGTAGCCCCGTCCCCGTTGCTGGCTGGCAGCTGTGGGAGGCTTCTGGCCTGTCTTCGCCATTCTCTTTGGGAAGCGGGCCTATCCCAGGCCTGGCCCACTCCCCACGCAGCGCTTGAATCCCGGTGGGCAGAGGAGGGCTGAGACAGGCACACCCGGAAATAGCCCCCTTTCCTCGCACTCGAGCAATGTCCAGCGCCCCCTGTTGGTGAAGGAGCCCCAGGAGGTGTGCCGTCACGGGAGGTTTTTATAGGAATTTTCCAAATTCAGACATTTATCAAGTCTGTTTCTAGGCCTGCACTAAGTACAGAACCCTTTTCTGTGATGCAGGAGCCAGCACTGGCCATGACCTCATGGGCACAGACTTTTGCCTTAAGATAGGTCTGTGAGGTTCTCCAAATTCTGGGAACTCATGGAGTATTTACTATCCTGGAACTTAACTGACACTGAAATGTAAACATGACAAAAAGCTTATGAAAATTAATGAGATGTGTGCAGGTGGAAATAATGAGCTGCAGCTGACATCCACAGTGGCCAGGGCAGCCCTTTGAGTACGATTTTACCGGGACTGGGAGCTAACCTTGCTGCGCTGCACAGACCCAGCGCCTGAGACCATTCACTCCGCTCTGGGGTGGAGCTCAGGCTGTTCCGGGCCTGAGTGAGCCAGGAGCTGGAAGGTGTCTGGGGCTCTTCAGTAGTTGTCTGTATTCCAGAGAGCCCTAGTCTGAGTTCTTGGTGACAGGAGGGGGCAGCCACAGTGCCTGGGGAGGGTGGTAGCCTGGCCCACTTCTCTGCAGCGCCAGCACTGACCTGCCTATCAAAGAGAAGGAACCTCCATTGAGAAGGGTTTACTCCCTTCAGGGGCTGCCACGGGGACCTGAGTCCAGGAACCTACACTGCACTGAGCTACAGCATGTGACCGTGTGTGCAGGTCACCCGGGGGCTGGAGAAGAGGGACAGCCCTACTAAGAAAAACCCAGTCTCCAATCTAGGGCTCTCAGCCGCACAACAACAGTCAGAATTTGAGTGTGCCGTGTGCCCTGCCCGCTTGTTGCTTCTGTTCAGTCATCTTTGACTCGCGGGGCTTGACATCAGGAGCCGGAGACCTCACAGGAACCAGTGTTCTTTTAAAGATCGGATCTCACCGTGTAGACCCGGACTTGCAGGGTAGACCAGGCTGTTTTTGAACTCACATAGATCTGGAGGGAACTCAGGCAACTCAGTCCCAAACAAGTGGGATGTGTCCCCAGTCACTGTCAGTGCCTTGCTTATTTTATAGGTAAATAATACCAGGCAAAGCCGACGGAAGAGGGAAGTCAGGCCCTATGTCAGTGCCTGAGGCTGGGGAGGAACTGAGTGGAAGAGTGCCCAGAGCCCTCCCCGCTCTCTCTTGGGTGGGTACCTGGCTGTGGTGGCCTGGGGCTCTGGCATGCAGCGAGCCAGCCTAGCACGATAGCCAAGTGGTCAATGCAAGAGCTTTGTTCACACAGCACCCATTCAAAAGCGGGGTGCTGTGCGTGTTCCAGGTTTATCCAGCCTAAACCAATGCTGCAGTCAACAAAAGCTAGTTGGAAACTGCCAGAAGTTGTGGGACAGAACTCCAGCAGAACAGAGACCAACCCGCCACCACCGCTGACACAACATAGTCGTGCACGTGTCGTGGGACTGTCGTGGAGGGTGAATAGTGCTATGATCCCCAGGGAACTTGTTTATCCACTGAGCATTCGTTGAGTAGCAGCTGTCAGCCACAGCCCTTTGCGGAGTTCACAGTTTATTGATGAAAGCAATAAAATGGACAATTTTTAAGTGTGGTGAGTACTGGGAGAAGAGGGATGGGGGAGCCCCGGGATCCCCGAGCAGAAAGTGTTGGGACATGGCTGCAAGCTGGCATGCATGTGGGAACAGAGGGCAGTGACTTCCGTCGCTTTTTAAGATAGCCTCTCACTGGGCATGGAGCTCATTGACTGGCTAAGATGGCTGCCGTTGAACTCCAGGGCGTCTCCTATCTCAGAAGTGCTAGGGTGGACAGTGTGCTCGGCAGCAGCTGCCTCTCTGAGTGCTGGTGCCCTGGCCTCAGTTGGTCAGGCTTGTGAGCCATCCTACAGCCCTGGAAGCTGGGTCTTAGAGCAGTCATGCAAGGCTGAGAAAAGTCAGCTGTCCCAGGAGCTGTGGGAACGCGAGTCAGACTGAACGGCCTAGAGGGCCAGAGAGGTTCACCCTGAGGCCAAAGTGAACACTGGGCGCAGTGAGCACAGGGTGGGAGCAGAGGGATAGGTCACCGACAGGGTGTAGCGTAGAAGGGAGTGGAGAACTTACAGACGCCTGTCTGGTGAGAGAAGCCAGCCAGTTAGAGAAAAGCAGGAATGCTGAGGGGAGGGGGATGCTGAAGGTGATGATTGGGTGGGGGTGGGGCAGGTTGATCACTGAGGTGTAGTGGATCCATCGGGGATGTGAGCTCGGAGGCCCCGGATACAGCAGAACACTAAGTTATAGTACAGCGAGTGGAGGTGCGGACACTGGAGTAAGGATGTCACCGTCAAGGAACGCGGCTGTGAGGTGGAGAGAGGCTCAGCCATTTACAGCACTTGCTTCTCTTCCAGGGTCCCCAGCACCCACATCCGGCAGTTCACAACCGCCTGGGACGGGTGTGACGTTCAGCCATGTGCTGAAATACTTACTTAGCGAAGAGTAACTGCCTCAGCAGGCAAAAAAAAAAACATCAAGCAGGCTTGGGTAAAGGGTCCGCCCTCCGCACTCGCGGCTCCGCAGTGCCACCTGCTGGTGCGGCTACGTCATGGCGGCACTGCGCTTGCCAGAGCAAGGTTGAGGTGTGCGCCTCTAACCCCAGCTCCTCAGGCTAAATAAAAGACCTCACTAAACAGAAGTTATCCTTGAGCTATTGCGTTGCTGCTCATTGAGACCATTTCGCTTCATTCTTCAAGGGCTTTCTAATTAAATATTAAGGCGGAATTTGAATGATGACAGAGTTTGGATTATTCTTTATTTTTTGCTTTCGTTGAGGCATGATTTCTCTGTGTACCCTTCTCTGTCTGTAACTCTCCCTGTAATCCGGGATGGACTCCGGAGTGCTGGGAATAAAGGCACGGGCTACCTACCACTGCCGGACTATAAAGATTAAACCATTAAAATAGATCTAATATAAGCTTGGCTGTGCTGACCTAGCTCTTAATCCTAGCACTAGGGAGGCAGAGGCAGGTGGATCCTTGTGAATTCGAGGCCAGCCTGGTCTACAGAGCGAGATCCAGGCAGCCAAGGCTACACAGAGAAACCCTGACTTGAAAACACACACACACACACACACACACACACACTGCAGAGAAGAAGACGACATTAACACCTCAAATAGGCAGCACAGACTCAACTTACCCGGATGCTCTGCTCTGCCACACTAATTTGCACCCTGTCAAACACATCTGTTTACCCTAAGCTCCCAAATGCTGTGGTCAGTTGGACACTTTCTTTCTTTCCTCAACCATTGTCAGCCCAGTTGCAGGCATCTCCAAACGCACTTCTTAGATAACCGCAGTAGAGCTGCCATCTTTAACGAGTTTGGGTTTGTCGAGAGAGTTTCTCCGTGTAGCCATCGTTTGACGAGTGAGGTGTTTGAACAGGTCCGCGAGTTGTTTTGTGGCGCCACCAGGAGGCGGGGCCTTGCCGGCGGAAGTCCCGCCCCCGGTGGGTGGTCCTTCGGAGTTTTTAGCCCGGGCTGCTGCTCACCTCTGTTTCCGTTCTTCAGTGCCGGGCTCGCCATGACAGCCTGTCTGTGATCCTCCTTAACCGGTAAGCCTAGATAAACCTTTTTTTTTTTGTTTTGTTTTTTTGTTTTTCGAGACAGGGTTTCTCTGTGTAGCCTTGGCTGTCCTGGACCCGCTTTGTAGACCAGGCTGGCCTCGAACTCACAGCGATCCACCTGCCTCTGCCTCTGCCTCCCGAGTGCTGGGATTATAGGCGTGCGCCACCACTCCCGGCTCTACCTAGATAAACCTTTAAAAGTTGCTTCTTGTCAGAGATTTCGGCTACCAAAGCGGGAAAAGATTGCAATCTTCAAGCCTTTCCAACCCGGAGCGCCTCCTATAGTGTTTTTTTTTTATTTTCTCTGCTCAGTTAAGCTTACTTAGTAGACTTATTTATTCGGGACAGGGTTTCTCTGTGCAGCCCTGGCTGGCCTCTTATTAGACTTCCATTTTCCCAGCTTTGGTGATGTAGGTATAATTGACAAAACGACGCACGTTTGAAGTATATAACGTGGAGTTTTAAAATACGTTGCTTAGGGCGGCGGCGGCGGAGATGCTCAGTCGGTAAAGCGCTTGGCTTGTAGCACACAGGACCTCTGAGGTTGATCCATAGAAATCACGTAAAAAAAAAAAGAAAGAAAGAAAGAAAGAAAAATCTGCGCACGCCTTAATCCCAGCACTCGGGAGGCAGAGGCAGGTGGATCGCTGTGAGTTCGAGGCCAGCCTGGTCTACAAAGTGAGTCCAGGACAGCCAAGGCTACACAGAGAAACACTGTCTCGAAAAACAAAACAAAACAAAACAAAACAAAACAAGAGTGTGGTGGCCTGTGTATGAAAATCCAGCTGTGAGGAAAAGACAGGCGTCTAGGGACTACTGAGCCAGTCTAGCCTAATTAGTGAGTTCAGGGACAAAGAGAAACTTTGTCTCAAAGAAAAGATAACAGTTGTCCTGCACGCCACACACATGAAGGGAATGGTAGTGCGCCCGCTGTGCGCTCCTCTAATCCCAGCTCAGGAGGTTGAAACAGGTGGATCTGTGAGTGTGAGGTCAGCCTGGTCTGCACAGCCAAGGCTACAGAGTAAGACACCGTCTCAAGAGAGCAGAGATCAGTGGGCGTGAGAGGGGGCGGTGTGGTGAACAAAATACGCTCCACCCAATATGTTTTGTTTTGTTTTTGAGACAAGATTTCTCTGTGTAGCCTTGGCTGTCCTGGACTCGCTTTGTAGACCAGGCTGGCCTCTAACTCACAGCGATCCACCTGCCTCTGTCTTCCAAATGCTAGGATTAAAAGTGTGTGCCACCATGCCCAGCTCCGCTGTATGCAATATGAAAAGGTCATTTTTTTTTTTTTTAAAAACAGGGGTTTCTCTGTGTAACAGCCCTGGCTGTCCTTGACTCGATTTGTAGGCTACAGGGCAGACACAGGTGAGAGCTGTTGCCTGGGTTCTCAGTATAGCAGTGGTGGTGTTGCCGTGCTGGTTTGCTGAGGGTACTGATGGGAGAGCCTGAGCCTGCTGCTTCCTCCCAGCCCTCTCTTCTCTCAGGAAATTCGCCTTCCCAGACACATTAGCTGTTTAATAACAGCGTGCTTCATACGGAGCTGCTGTCCCCTGGGCCCACCCCATCACTTCTCATTGCTTCTAGACCAATCGTGAACGTAGACTAAAGGGATTTTCAGAGGACAGCCACACTGAAGAGTAGCGGGGTTGCCACTCTCCCATCACCTGTGTGTGCCTGTGTGTTCTCTGGCTGGGGCCAGTCCCCCTCTCACCACATCTGTCACCTCTGGGGGTGCCATCCACACTTATGGTCAAGGTTCCTATGTTTGTGTCCTCCTCCCACGAGGTGGTGGAGCCCAGGCCCTGGCACGTCACAGCAGCCTAGAGTGTTTCCTGATTGCACGCCCTGATAGACCAAGACCAGATAGCTGACAAACTGGCCCCTGCGTGGGAACCGTGGCCTTCAGAGAGCTTTTCCTCTGGTCCTTTCTTTCCTTTCTTTCTTTCTTTCTTTCTTTCTTTTTTTTTTTTTGGTTTTTTGAGACAGGGTCTCTCTTTGTAGCCTTGGCTGTCCTGGTCTCGCTTTGTAGACCAGGCTGGCCTCGAACTCACAGTGATCCACCTGCCTCTGCCTCCCGAGTACTGGGATTAAAGGCGTGTGCCACCACGCCCGGCTCCCTTTCTTTTCTGTCAGTGGGAGAGAGTGGAATTCATGCAGCCCCTCTGTGTTTTCTGCAAGTCCTCGTAAGGTGTTGCCTTTGTGGCTGAAGCTGCTGGGCATTGATGAGTGCTCAGGGTCCCACTACTAGGGCACACCAGCAGGCTGACAGTTCTAGACGGTTGTCTGGTGCCACTTAGCGGTGGCTGATATACAAGTGTTCTGCCCTTGACATTGGGACCCCCTGGAAGTGGCGTCCCAGTGAGTCTGGGGTGCAGGCAGTGCCCTTGCCTTGACGCTAAGGTGTCTTCGAGTCATCTGCAGTTTGAATAACTAGAGTGTGGGAACCGTGGACCAAGGGCACTGAGGGCAAAACAGACGGAGCCAGGTTGACTTTGTCAACAGCGTGCCTATCTTAGATATGGGCTGTGGTATGTTACTCTGACCACCAGCCAGCTGAGCTGATTAACCAAATTATCTTGCCTTTGGCTGAGATATGTAGACAGTGTGGTTACAATGCCCTGAGGTTGGTGAAGGGAAGCCTCCCTAACGGGGCAGAACTTCGGCAACGTACCTAGCTGCCCCCTTGAGATGGAAGAAGAGATAGTTGAAGGCGGTGAAGGCGGAGGGGTGCCGTTTCGCCCACAGCTACTGCGTTGTCAGGATCAGTGACCAGTTTGAAGAATGAGCCTTCAAGAAGGCTTACCAAAATGGCCACTAGAGGGCAGCGTCTGACAGGAGGTTTGGGTATCAGCCGGGAAGGTTGGCGTCGCTGTGGCTCCAGGCTGCTGGAGCAGAGGCTGAGTCTGTCACCGTCTGGGCCCAGCCTGCTAAGGGTGGAGGATGGATCTGGCCAGAGTTCTGGAGAGGAGGAACGAGTTTTTCACAGCTTGTAGCCTAGTTATCTTGTTTTGTTTTGTTTCGTTTGTTTTTTTGAGACAAGGTTTCTCTGTCTAGCCCTGGGTGTCCTATACTCCCTTTGTAGACTAAGGTGGCCTCCAACTCACAGAGATGTGCCTGCATCTTCCTCCTGAGTGCTGGCGTTAAAGGTGTGTGCCACCACACCCGCTTGCTTTACCTTTTTAAAATTTATTTATTTGCTGGGCGTGATGGTGTAAGAGACCTCTAGAGAGATCTCTAGTCTATTCCTGGAGTCCCCACTAAGAGACGGAGTCCATTGTCGGTGCAAATGCATAGGAATAGGAATTTATTGAGCCATTGCGATGGGGTCTGTCCAGCTCTTTCAAGCTGCAGACGCCGAGAAACAGAGGCACGGGCCTTTTATAGATTTTAGACAAAGAAATGAGTTTTACAGTATGTGATTGGTTGGCATTTGGGCAGAAAAGCTGCAAGCAGGGAGTGACAAGTCTTGGCGTTTGGTGGTTGGATAATGGGTGGAGGGGCAAGCTGACCCATGGGAAAGGTTGGTTGAAGCAGTCACAAGGGGCGTTTAGGAACTTTTTTAGTTGGGGAGGGGTAGTGGAAATTTTAAACACAGCTGATTGTCCTTGGGTCCAGCTGGACTCTGAGCACAGACTGAGACCTTGAGTCAAGTTGGACTCTTCAAGGTTTTTCCTGTCCCTGCCACACATACACAGTGATCTGATATCTGTCTGTCCTTTGTTCAAGCTGGACCCCCTAGAAATGTACATGCTTTGGCCTTAAAGGGGGTCTTGAAGGGAGGACTGAGTAGGCTGACTTTTACGTTTTCCCAGACTTTGGCTTTAATGGGGGTCCTTAAGGGGGCTGGTTCCTTCAATGGGAGGTAGAGGCAGGTGGATCTCTGTGAGTTCGAGGCCAGCCTGGTCTACAAAGCAAGTCCAGGATAGTCAAGGCTACACAGAGAAACCCTGTCTCAAAAAAAATTATTTATATATTTTGGTATTTTTGTTTCAGTACTGAAAAAAGGTAATGAATACATTTAATAGCTATTTTCTGACATACGACTTACTCAGTTAGCCTCCTCATTCAGTGTGGTGGTTTGAATAAGAATGCCCCCCCCCCATCATTAGCTCATATAATTGGATGTTTGGTTCCTAGTTAGTGGACTGTTGGGAAGGATTATGGGCTGTGGCCTTGTTGAAGGCTTGTTGAAGGACGTCTGTCCCTAGGCGTGGGCTTTAAGGTTTCAAAAGTCCACGCCAGGGCCTGTCTCTGTTTCTCACTTGCCTGCAGTCTGTGAATGCTAGAGCACTGATACACATAAAATAAATAAATAAATCTTAAAAATCAAAACCAAACTGGGCGGTGGTGGTGCACGCCTTTAATCCCAGCACTCGGGAGGCAGAGGCAGGCAGATCGCTGTGAGTTTGAGCCCAGCCTGGTCTACAAAGTGAGTCCAGGACAGCCAAGGCTACACAGAGAAACCCTGTCTCAAACCCCCACCCCCACCACCAAAAAACAAAACAAACAAAAACAAAGCTCTCAGCTACTTCCCCACCCCCCCGTCCTGCAGGCTTGCTTCCTCTTAGGGTGGTAATGGACTAACTGGAACTGAAAGTGAAGCCTCAGTTAAGAGCTTCCTTTTCTTTCTAAGAGTCCCCTTGACCAATGTCTCTTCAGAGAAACAGAACAGTGACTTAAGACACTCAGGGATTTCTGACTTAGCCTAAGAAGTTCACTGCAATGTCTCAACATTCCAGATCTCTGTTGTTCAAGTGAGAGGCAGCATGGGTGGACGCCAGTACACTGGGCGTGGCAGTGTGTGTGGCACGGGGCCTCTGAACGCTGTGAGGAGAGAGTCGGCTCTGTTTCCTGTTGGCTTTGTTTTTTTCTCTTCCTTTGATACTGATTAGATTCTCTAATGTGGCTACACTGCTACTTTATGCAGAATATCGCCTGTCTCCTGCTGTGCCTTGTGTTTGCTTAAATGGAAATTAGGGTAACAGATTGCGTAGCTACTGGGAAAACTGGGCTGGTGAGAACACTTAGTGGGTAAAGGCACACACCACCAAGCCTGATGACGTGCGTTTAGGTTCTTGGGTCCACATTATGAGTAGAACTCACTTCTACAAGTTTCCATCAGCCTCCACATGTGCGCCTTGGCACCAGTGTGCCAAGTTCCTAATAGAGATAACAAAAATAAACACCTTCAGAGACTTCATATATATATAACGTGTGTCAGTAGTTGAAAATAAAACAATTATGGACGTTAGCTTGTCATTTTAGTACTTTAAATAATAAATATAACTTTTCAGAGTAACCACTTCAGTGCGCACTTCCGTGGCAGTAAATCATACGTCTTTGTGTGCCCACCCTACCAACTGTCCCCAGAACTTCTTCATATTGTAAAACTGAAACTCTACTCTGAAGGAGAGATAAACATGTTTGTTGTTTAGATCACAAGTGGGGGATGAGAAAAAGACCTGTGAGAGAGCAGGTGGTGTTTATCCCCTTAGAAGTCGAACCACTGTGTGGGGGAGATGGGCTATTAACCAGCTGAAAAACATCCTTGAACAAATTCTGAGAGGAGGTATAAAATGTGAGCCAAAAATAAGAGGCGGAGCCTTTGGAGACTTGGGGTAGTTTTGGCTGTTCATCGCTCCACTTTGAGACACTCCTAGAGAGAACCACTCGAGGGAAGGCTTCCGGGCTCCAGGCTCCGGGCTCCGGGCTCCTGCTGAGGTTCCAGGTTCTGGTTAATCCAGGTTCCAGCAGAAGAAATCCTGCTGATTACACCAGGAGAATCGTTCCTAAGAACTGATATCCTTATGGTTTCATTATTGTGTGTGTGTTTTTTAAAGATTTCTTTATTATGTATACAATATCCTGCCTGCAGGCCAGAAGAGAGCACCAGATCTCATTATAGATGGTTGTGAGCCACCATGTGGTTACTGGGAATTGAACTCATGACCTTTGGAAGAGCAATTGGTGCCCTTAACCTCTGAGCCGTCTCTCCAGCCCCCATTATTGTATTCTTTAATCTCCTTTTCCTCTTGTTTAGGTTAGTTGGGTTATAAGCGAGGTGCTCTCAGTTAATAAGTTCATAATAAAAATATCTTTGTTAAGAAAATTGAGCTTACAGTATTTGTTAAACAGAAACTTCTCGTTTCTCTCTTCCACCAGGACCTGTCAGCATCATGTGAGCCTCCCAAGTGCAGATGTGTGCCATTCTCCCCGGCCAAGTGATAATAATAACCGTAACAGCCACGTGTCTTTCTTTCCTGAATCACCAGCTTTAGTGTTTGCCCCCTTGTGCCTGTGAGAAACAAGTTTGAAGTCCTTGTAAGATTTTTGTTTGTTTTATGTTTATTTTAAGTAAATCTTTGTTTAACGGTTACTTTTATGGCCAGGCGGTGGTGGCGCACGCCTTTAATCCCAGCACTCGGGAGGCAGAGGCAGGCGGATCTCTGTGAGTTCGAGGCCAGCCTGGTCTACAAAGTGAGTCCAGGACAGCCAAGGCCACACAGAGAGACCCTGTCTTGAAAAACCAAAAAACAAAGCCCATTTACTTTTACTTTGTGTGTGTGTGTGTGTGTGTGTGTGTGTGTGTGTGTGTGCACCGTGTGTGTGCCTGGCACAGTGGGAGGCTCTAGAGCTGGAGATATAGAAGTTTGTGATCTGCTGTGTGGTTGCTGGGGTTGAACCCAGATTCTCTGTAAGAACAGTCAGTGCCCTTAACTGCTGAGCCATCTCTCCAGCCCCTTATTCGGTTCTTTGACACGGGGTCTCTCTCTGTGTGGCCCTGGTTACTTGCTATGTAAACCAGGCCATCCTTGAACTCACAGAGATCTGCGCGCCCCCGTCTCCTGAATGCTGGGACTAAAGATGTGTGCTACCATGGCTGCCTAAACACAGGGTTCAAGTTGTCATTCTACCACACCTTGGTGACATTAACTTTGTGAATATGAGTTGGAGTAGACAATATTTGGTCCCCATAGCACACCATCAAAGAAAGAAGGAGAGGCCGGGCATGGTGGCACACGCCTGTAGTCCCAGCACTCAGGAGGCAGAGGCAGGCGGATCACTGTGAGTTCAAGGCCAGCCTGGTCTACAAAGTGAGTCCAGGACAGCCAAGGCTACACAGAGAAACCCTGTCTCAAAAAAAAAAAAAAAAAAAAAAAAAAAAAAAAAAAGAAGAAGAAGAAGAAGAAAGAAAGAAGGAGAGATGGTTAAGGAGAGACGGCTCAGTGGTTAAGATCACCAGGCTGCTCTTCCAGAGGACCCAGTTTCTAATCCCAGTGCTCATGGTGCCTCACAGCTGTCTGTAACAGTTTCAGGGCCTCTGTCTGATGCCCTCACACGGCTTTCCCAGGCACAGACATTCATGCAGGCAAAACACCCGTGCACATAAGATATCAAAATAATACAGAGAAAAAAAAGATAATTAAAAGACATTTTGGGGGCCCAAGAGAAGGCTCAGTGCGGCAAGGATGAGGTTCCAAGCCTGCTGACTTGTTGATTCCCAGACCCCACGTGGCTGAAGGAGAGAACTGATCCCACAAGCTGTCCTCTGACCCCCACCCATGCGCACACACAATAAATGCACATATAATAATTAAAGATCTTTTAAAAGTAATTTTCTCCTTTATCCACTGGCCTGCACGTTTGCCAGATAAGGAGGCTGCCTCACACTTCATTCCTTCCCACGCCCTGTGTGACCTCCGCCAGCGAGGGGAATTCCACACTCAGGCCTTCCCAGCCTGTGGCTTCCCCAGCCTCTTTAAAGGTCGTGGCTGGCTTCTCTTACCCATATACTCAGTGGGGCACGGTCCCTTAACTAGCCCTGCGTCGTCATCCTCCTCCTCCTCCGCACACCCGCCAGAGCCACATTTCAGCACCTCCGTCACACATCTTTCTGGTGGCTTTCTCTCTAGGCCGTTGCTTTTTTGTGTGGGGGAGGGGGATTGTCACACACGCTTTCCGTGTCCCTCCCTCCCAACGGTGCTCTGCATAGTTTCTTGATGTGTCAGTTGCCCAAATGTGGGCTGTGTGTGCAGCAGGGTGATAAGCCTGGTCCCCACCACAGGGTGCCTGATAGTCAGTCCCCACTATGACTAAGAGAGTGAATAGTCAGTCCCCACTGTGACTAAGAGAGTGAAATCCGGCTGCACAGTCCCCTGGTGGTGGTGTCTGTGTCCAGCTCTCACTCGTGTCTCCTTACACACCTAGGCGAGCCTGCGGTGCCCTGCCGTGGTTTGAAGGAGAAGTCTTGTAGACTTGTGCATTTGAAGACTTGGCCTGAAGTCGGTGGAACCCTTTGCAAAGGATTAGGGGGCATGGCCTTGTTGGAGGAAGTGTGCCACTGGGGTCAGGCTTTGAGGCCAGAGCCCACACCATACCCAGTTAGCTCTCTCTGCCTTGTGCTGTGGACCAGATGGGAGCTCTTAGCTACTGCTCCGGCGCCTGCCTGCCTGGTGCCAACTCCTTGCTGTGATGGATGTGGACTCTTAAGTCTCTGGAGAATCATGGGCCCCAAGTTAAACGCTTCCTTTGAGGGGGTGGAACAGGGTTTCTCCATGTAGATCTGGCTGTCCTAGACTTGCTTTGTAGACCAGGTTGGCCTCGAACTCACAGCGATCCACCTTCCTCTGCCTCCCAGAGTGCTGGGAAATGCTTCCTTTTATAAGTTACCCTGGTCAGAGCATTCTGTCACAGACACAGAACAGTAACTAAGACAGACCTCTTCCCCTATGTCTCTCTGAGGGAATTTTGTTTGTTTGTTTGTTTGTCCGTTTTTCAAGACAAGGTTTCTCTGTGTATCCCTGGCTGTCCAAGACTCACTTTGTAGACCAGGCTGGCCTTGAACTCACAGAGATCCGCCTGCCTCTGCCTCCTGAGTGCTGGAGTTAAAGGCGTGCGCCACCACGCCCAGCTCTCTTAGGGAAATTTATGTACTGTTTCAGGGAGATCTGGGCTGCATAATAAGTTAAGGCGTCCCCTTCTGTAGCACCCCAGCACCTCCACAGCTGTGTTTTCCCTGCAGCACAAATACTGAAAGATAAAACGGTTCAGGCTGGAGCACCGGCTCAGCACTAGCACACTGGCTGTTGTTGCAGAGGACCTGGGCTTTACCTGCAGCACCCACATGGCAGCTCACTGTACCTCCAGCCCTAGGGGAGCCAACACCCTATTTTGGGTGCCAGAGGCATTGCAGGCTCATGGTTTATAGACATTAACACAGGCATTACAAAAGAAAAGCTAGTTTCTTTAAAAAAAAAAAAAGTCTCATAGGCAGAATAGTGGTTCCCAAAAAGAGTCTCCTTCTGATCTCTCCTGCCTATGAACGTGTTCGTCTAAGTCAGGGTTGTTGTGGTGAAGGCACCGTGACCAAAGCGACTTGGCAGGGGGGGAGTATTTCACACACACTTACAAATAACATTGCTTCATTATCAGACGCAATGGGGGCAGGAGGGGCGTGGAGCAGGAGCTGAAGTGGAGGCCGTGGAACGTGGAGCGTGCTGCTCACTGCCTTGCTCAGCCTGCTCCCTTATCAGGAATGGGGCCCGGGGATGGCCCCACCCACAACGGGTCCTTCCCTTCAACCACTGACTAAGAAAATGCCCTGCAGGCTTGCTTACAGCCTGGTCTTAGAGAGGCACCTTCTCAGTGGAGGTTCCCTCCTCTCAGTCAGCTCCAGACTGCCCTTCCTGGCTTCCAGGACATGTTTAGAACTCTTGCCAGAGTTCGTGATGCCTGTCAACACAGAAGCCAGCCAGTGCCATCCCTGGTGGTGTGCACTGGTGCTGGAAGGACTGAAGGTTAGCTGGGTCGGTGGCTCAGCAGGATTGCAGTCCAGCAGCGAGTGCGGGCTAGAGAAAGCCTTCCCAGCTGGGCAGTGGTGGTGCACACCTCCAATCCTAGCACTTAAGAGGCAGAGGCAGGCGGATCTCTGTGAGTTCCAAGACAGCTTGGGCTACAAAGTGAGTCCAGGACAGCCAGGGCTACACAGAGAGATCCTGTTTCGAAAAAACAAAACAAAACAAAAAACCTTAAGGAATCTCTCTTGGCGTGGGGGTTCCAGGCTGTCGTGCTCAGGGTGATCCTGAGGAAGGAAGAAACCAGTTTACATTATGGGAGCCTCTTCCTGATCCTTCGGGGTTGATGTAATGATCTCTGCATGGGGTCAGGAACCAGGATATCCTGGCTTCTTGTCACCCAGGTGGCTCCCCAAGGAATTCCTTAGATGTCACTGCCTGTCTCAAAAAACAAAACACAACCCTAAAACAGAAAGCCTTCCCCAAGACAGTTTCCAGTGAGACAGCTCTCCTTTATTGGGAAGAACTAGGGCTGTATAAACCTTGAGGGCGTGGGTTGGGGTTTTCAGAGTACATCATTGGCTGGAGCTGAGCTTTTGTGGGTGCTTCACTTCATTTGCATGGAGGGTCACAGGGGTAGGAGGTCACAGGGCTACGTGCACTGGGCCATGGGGAGCGGACCTTGCTCCCACCAGTCTCAAGATGATATTTTCACACTCGGGACGCAGAGGCAGGTGTATCTCTGTGAGTTCGAGGCCAGCTTAGTTTGCAAGGGAGTCCAGGACAGCCAAGGCTACACAGGGAAACCCTGTCTTAAAAAACAAAAAACAAAAAAAGAGGTTTTAAGCCAGGCGTGGTGGCGCACGCCTTTAATCCCAGCACTCGGGAGGCAGAGGCAGGTGGATCGCTGTGAGTTCGAGGCCAGCCTGGTCTACAAAGCAAGTCAAGGACAGCTAAGGCTACACAGAGAAACCCTGTCTTGAAAAACCAAAAAAAAAAAAAAAAAAAAAAAAAGAGGTTTTCAGGATTTGGGCGTGTTGTCACTCTTGCTCCAGGCTGGTTCCCTGGCTCCTTGGCTCACTTGCCCCACAATTAAGACCCTGTCTTATACCTGCTGTGTGTTGATGTTCTGCAGGAGTGTACATCCGAAGACAAGGACCGTCTCAGTTAGGGTTTTAATGCATGACCAAGCAACTCCAAAGGTCAACTTTTATTTATTTAATTTTTTGCCAGAGTCAGGGTTTCTCTTGTAGCCCTGACTGTCCTGGACTCACTCTGTAGACCAGGCTGGCCTCGAACTCACAGAGATCCACCTGCCTCTGCTGGGATTAAAGGCGTGCGCCACCATGCCTGGCTCAAAGGAAAACATTTAATTGGGACTATATACTGGGCCTTGCTGGAGCTTCTGAGACCTCCAACAAAGCCACAGCTCCTCCAGCAAGGCCATGACTCCCACTAGGAACACAGTGTACTTAAGGGCAGACTTGTTGCAATTAACTTATCAGTATGGCCTCGGACGCCAATAACCCAGACACAGTGAGATTATAGTGTATTTTAAAGCTATTACACTGGGCAGAATCTAAACTTACTCTAATCCTGTAGCCTCAAAACCTACATACATACCAATAATTGCCAATTGGATGACTCCTAGGGCGGCGTCTTTCCTGTCCACTGCCCAGCTACTGGCGTCTCTTCAAACCTCCGCCCTGCTCTCCACTTCCTGTCCTTCTGCCCAGCTGATTGGCCAAACAGCTCTTTATTGACAACTGCTACATCCACTCAAGGCAAAGCCAGGCATGGTGGTGCATGCCTTTAATCCCAGTACTCAGGAGGTGGAGGCAGGCGGATTGCTGTGAGTTCGAGGCCAGCCTGGTCTACAGAGTGAGTCTAAGACAGCCAAGGCTACACAGAGAAACCCTGTCTTGAAAAACCAAAAAAAAAAAAAAAAAAATGTTAGACTCAGGTTGTCAGAGTCTATTCCCCAGAAGCCCAATTGAGTGAGAGTCAGAGTCCAGAGTCAATGCAAAATCAAAGGAATTTTATTGAGCTGACACACCGGGGTCCACCAAGCTCAGGAGAGTTGGGGGACCCTGCCCTGCAAAAGCCGAGGGTTTAAAAACCCTTTACAGAAGCAGAACTCAGCAACAGTGGCTAGTTGACAACTGATGGGCTAACAAAGGTGACCTTTTGGGGGTTGGGGGCCAGTTTGAGTCTGACAGATGCTTGAGGTAAGATATGTGGATGTGAGCTGCCCTAGCAGGGTGAGGTGAGGGGCTCGTGCTCAGCCAACGGTGTTTTGTTTGTTTTTGCTATCAGCCTGTAAGGGAAGCCATTCTCCTGCTAAATTCTCCCTTCACAGCAACTTGTTACAAGTCCTGGGGGGGGAGGGGTGAGGGGGGCGGAGCTGGGAAGAGAGCAGAGCTTGAACAGACTCTCTGCCCACACGCCTTTGTCTTTTCCCGGCAGCAGGAAGTTCACACACTCAGGAGTGGCAGCTTCACAGAGATTATCCCAACACAGAGGCTCCTCCCAGCGGGTTCTGGCGACTCTAAGACTAGCAGAAGGCTGCCTTTGCCTTCACCGAGGAATAGAGAAAGCATGCCAATCCTTTCTTCTGGCCTGTGGAGTGAAACAACCAGTATGAAGTTAACTGTGAGGGTATCCGAGAGCAAAACATGTGCGTGTATATGCACATACATGCTATGTACACAAATGCACACATAAAAGGCCCTAATTCTCATACACACAGACCCTAGTCACTCATGCATATCCTTAGTGTGCACGCGAGCACACACACACACACACACACACACACACACACACACACTTCCATTACATTACATGCTTCTCTCAGAATCACTGATGGGTCTGGGAGCCTGGCTAGCTTAAGAAGTTGAGGCAGGGGCTGGAGAGATGGCTCAGCGGTTAAGAGCACTGACTGCTCTTCCAGAGGTCATGAGTTCAATTCCCAGCAACCACATGGTGGCTCACAACCATCCACAATGAGATCTGGTGCCCTCTTCTGGCCTGCAGTACATGCAGGCATAATACTGTATACATAATAAATAAATATTTATTTAAAAAAAAAGAAGTTGAGGCATTTTAGAGAGGAGAGCTGCAGACACTTTATCCCGTGAGATGCAGGCTCACTTCCCAGGTGCTGTGGGCTTTTGTGTCTCACAGGAGCTGCTCTGGAATCCGTACACAGTTATAGGATGTCTGTACGTAGGGTGTCCGTGCTCAGGGAGAGATCTCGGGGGGCCTTGGACAACCTCAGTGGTGTACTGCTCCCCAGCACCCCTCTCACCTGCAGCCCTCCAGCCTTTGCTACACTACAGAATGTCACTATGTTGATGCAATGGCAGGAGTCCCAGCTTGACCCTTGACCCTTGACCTTTGACCCTCCTTCCAACACAGGGCGCCCAGTACCCCCTTTCCTACCTGAATTCTGCAGGCGACCAGAAGAAGCATAAACACGGTGCCAACTAACGGCAGCACGAGGACGGCCAGGAAGACCCCGTGTCCACATCTGCTCCCCCCACATTCTTCTGCGGTGGGGGTGGTGGGCTGAAGAGGCTCTGGGAAGGGAAAAGAAAGATGAGGGGTCCTGGCCCCACTCAGGGTCTCTCCTTGGCAACAGGATCTGTGCCCCCATTCTTTCCTTACCCCATCTCAGGGTGAGGGGCTCACGCAGACCCTCATGCACCACATGGCATGTGCAATCCTGCTCCTCCCCAGAAGGCACCACCACAGCTGCCCACTTCTGGAAGGTTCCGTCCCCTCCAGGCCTGGTCTCCACAAGCTCCATGTCCTGGGTCAGGTCCTCCCCATTCAGCTGCCAGGCCAGGGTGATGTCAGCAGGGTAGAAGCCCAGGGCCCAGCACCTCAGGGTGACCTCACCTTGAGATCCGGGGTGATGGGTCACTCTTGTCTGGGGAGGGTCTGCAGTAGACAGACAGACAGATGCTGGTAGGCACAGCTTCAAGGCTCCAGTGGGAAGGCAGAAGTGGGAGACCCCTTCAAGGACCCTTGGCACACATTCAGAGAGTGACTGGTAGGTGACCACAGTCCAGGAGACTCAAGAGTCAACGTCTGCTGTGGCCAGCGACCCCCAGCACATTGCACCCACCCAGATGGCCTCCCCTCCTGGGCTAGAGGGGCCTGGGAGCTCCCCTCCAGCTGCAGAGGGAGGGCGGGCCGGGAGGGCGGAGTCATTACCAGTCCGAGTGAGGTCCCCTCCTGCCATCCGCAGGTATCTCTGCAGCCACATGATGCATTCCTTCTCTAAGTAGCTCTTCTCCTTCTCCAGCCAGTACTCGCTGTCTTCCCACTTGCGCTTGGTGTAGCCAGCAATGAAGGTGGCCGCTGTATATTGCATGGAGTCCAAATCCAAGGTCAGGTAGTCCCTGCCGTTGTAGCCGTACTGCCAGTGCCCCGTGGCTCTTCCGCCATCCTGCATCTCACAGCCGTATGTGAACTGGAGGGTGTGAGGGCCTAGGAGTCCCCAGGACAGGCACGTCAGTGACCGCAGATGTATTTCCCGGGTGTCGCAGCCCAGTCCCTGCTGCCCAGCACCGCCCAGCAGATTCCTTGTGTCCTCTTAGAGCACGGATGTTCGCGCTCTAGGTAACCTAGCCTGGCTTCCGCCGATGCCCTTGAAGTGCTGTGAGCTGTCAGGGCCTCAGATGCTCCACGCCATGGACAGGGAGAGAGAGCTTGGGCTCTGCTGTGTCCTTCCGTCGTGCATCCTCTGTAGCCCTGCGTGCCGGGTGCTTACTGAAGCCAGAGCATGACCCCACGGGGCTCCTGCGCAAGCAATCCCAGAGTCCGGGAGAAACCTCACAGGAGCATGGCGGCCAAGGACAGACACCGTGCTCAGTGTGTTTCCTCGAGGCTCCAGAGAGCCAGCACTGGGAAGGTGCAGGCAGGAGGTCACCCTCAACTATGCAGTGAATTGGAGGCCAGCTTGGGTTCCACTGTCGCGAAACAAACCAGAACTGAACCAGACCAACCACTGACCACCATGAAGCTTTATGCTGAAGACGTCTCTGATTGTGTTAGGATCCACCCCCTCACCCAGCGGCTCTCCACAGCTCCACACTGGTGCAGAGAGAGGCTCTTCACAGACTGTCCCACTAGGGCAGATACTTGCCAAAGCCTTCTCATCCACAATCTGTTCTGAGCTCATTCTGCTCAGTCCTGCCCTGTGCTTGGCTTCAGTGTGACTGCTGGTTGTACAAAAGGTCTCTCTCTCTCTCTCTCTCTCTCTCTCTCTCTCTCTCTCTCTCTCTCTCACTCAGACTGGCTTGGAACTCACTGTGTGTAGCCCAAGTTGGCCTTGAACTTGAGGGAATCATCCTGCCTCAGCCTTTAGTGCCTGCCGGGTGGGATTGGCAGTGCGAATCACCAGGCCTATCTTCTGTATACCCATCCCTCAGGGTGGGCCACTGGGGTGTCTCCTTTACTTATCAGTCACTGATGGCAACCCCTTCTATTTCTCATTTGGGCTTCAAGGAGGCGCTGGCCTCAAAGTCACAAGGGTCCCCAGGCATCCGAGTGCTTTCCCATAGAGGCTGTAAGCACTTTGAAGACAAATGCCTTTATGTTTTCTGGTTGCTGCCTCCCAAAAGATGCTGTGTGTACACCTGTGGCTCACACTGACAGGTTTTGAACAGATGAATGTCAAACATACCCCGAGCAGGTACGTCCAGCCTGCTCTGCAGGAACAGCCTGTCAGGACTCTGGGATGAGGCGGTGTAGGTGAGTTCTGAGTCTTACCACCATTCCCAGGCACATACCTGCTTGCTGGCTGGTGCCATCTGCTCCCCAGGCACCCGAGCTGTTGTAGTACTGCTGTATGTTTCTCAGGCTCAACTGGAAAATCCTCATGCGGTTGGCGAAGGCCTGGGTCTCATCTTCAAAGTAGGCTTCGTCTTCCACCAGCCAGGCAACAGAAGGCTCTGCCCGCCTGCTCCCGCTGTGGTAGTGGATGAAGGGCTGGTTGTCTATGAAGCCACTGGCAAAGAACACAGGGAGCCCTGGCCCGGCCTCAGACACGGCTGCGTAGGAGTAGTGCAGAGAATGTGACCCTGCGGGAAGAGTCGGCATTGAGTGCAAGGCGAGGATGCAGCACCAGAGCAGGCAGGGCACATGAGCACTGAGCACTAGGATGATGCAGACCCATAAGGAGGTGTAAGTGGAGGGGGCTGGAGAGTGGCTCGGTGGTTAAGAGCATCCTTCGGTCCCTCCTGTAGAGGACCCAGAAGCCACACGGAGTAGTTCACAGCTGTCTGTACCTCCTGCCTCCAGGGGCTGTATTTGCATGTCCCCATATCATAGTCCCCCACCCGAGAAGGCCTTGGCTGCCCTGGAACTCACTCTGTAGCCTGCCTGGCTTGTTGCTGTTGCTCAGTTAATTAGAATACAAAGCAATGGGAATACAGAGCGTGTCTGTGCATATGTGCTGTTATAGTTGGGTACAGGGTTATTTTGTTTTCTAAGTGCTGGGGTTGGGGCCGGGCGGTGGTGATGCACGCCTTTAATCCCAGCACTCGGGAGGCGGAGGCAGGCGGAGCTTTGTGAGTTCGAGGCCAGCCTGGTCTGCAAAGAGAGTCCAGGACAGCTAAGGCTGCAAAGAGAAACCCTGTCTCAAAAACCCGAACAAAACAAAGCCATGTATTTGAACTCCACTTCCTTCATCCAGTCGTATGTTGACGCACGCCGGGCAGGATTTCCAAGGTTATTGTGGGTGTTCCCGGTCTGGGAAGAGTGAGTTGGCCACCCACCCACATCCTGAGGTACACACAATAGTTACTTTCAGAGTCTTACTCTGCAACCCAGAGTAGCCTAGATCTCACAGCACTCCCACCTCAGTAGAAGAAAGCTGACAGGAGCCCCGGCTACCCACGCTGGCATGCTACAGCCCAAAGCCTCCTGGAGCCTCTGACGTGTATTCACACATGCAAGTAAATACTCAAAACCACATCAGAGGGGCTGGAGAGATGGCTCAGTGGTTAAGAGCACCGCCTACTCTTCCAAAGGTCCTGAGTTCAATTCCCAGCAACCACATGGTGGCTCACACCATCTATAATGTAACCTGGTGCCCTCTTCTGGCCTGCAGGTGTACATGCAGACAACACTGTATACATAATAATAAAATAAATCTAACAAAAAACAAAAAACAAAAAAACAAAACCACATCAGAATTTAAGGAAATGGCTGTGAGTTCAAGGTCAGCCTGGTCTATAATAGTGAGTTCGAAGACACTAGAACTACCAAGTGAGACCTAGTGTTTGTTTTTAAAGGTTCTCTGAAATGCTGGGGGGGGGGGGCGGGTAGTTCTCGCTGTGAACCTCATCCGTGGTCTGCATGCGCCACTGAGCTAACCCCTCCTCCTCCTCCCCCATTGACTGAGCTTTCTGACAGGGCCTCATTTAGGACTCACTGCCAAGTATCTGATGACCTTGAGCTCCAGGTCTCGCCTTTATTTCTCAAGTGCAGCCCTTCTGCAGGGTGCCCCGAGGCTCCGGGTTGGGGTCTTCCCCACCCCCACCTCGAATCTGGCAACCGCCCCTTTCCCACCGCACTCACGGGCTTCGCTGTCCGCGGGGCTCAGGAACCAGAGGATAAGAGCCCACATAGTGTCCGGGTCAGCTCATGTCTACCCTGTCCTGAAACAGGTCGCAAAGCAGGAGGAACAAGGCACGTAATTAAGTTTCGAGTGCTTAACCGAAGATGTGATAGGGTGCTTGACCAAGAGAGGGGCGGATCCCGGAAGCCGGGGCGAGCGTTAGGGGGGTGCCCTTTTTCTGGGGTCCCCGCAGGGCTCCCCACCAGGATAAGGGACTTCTTTTCTGGGGATGGCACGCAGGCTAGTTCTCTCCCCCTCCCCGCCACGGGGTTTGAGCCCTCTGTATTGCGTTGGTACCTTGCCCGCAGCTCCAGCTTGTTTACTTTTGAATCTTTATGGCCCGCCCCCAGCTGTCACTCAGCCAAGGGGAGGCTCCGCCCTGCAGCCTTCAGAGTCCTCTCTAAACCCAGGCCCCAATAAGCTGGCTGGGAATTGGGGTAACTAATGGGCACAACATCTCAAATTCCTACTTCTTGGGAAATTAACAGTAACTGTGTCTTTCTGGACCTGTGTTCATTACATTGGAATTACATAAAACAACAGGGGTTCCCAGACTAGGCACCCACCGGTCTAGCTTAGTGTGCCGATTGCTTTCCTTTTCCTTCTCATCAAGTATTTTCTGTTTTTAAAATATTTAAAAAATATTTTTAAAATTAAAAAATGAAATTAAAACATTTTATTTTTTTAAAAAAAAGATTTATTTTTAGTGTGTGTGTATGCGTGCCTGCGGGCCACATTTGCGTGGGTGCCCAAGGTCGTGGCTTGAATACCCCTGCAGCTGGAGTCACAGGTGATTGTTTGCCCGGATGCGGATGGGGATTGAGTCTGGCCCTCAGGAAGCAGTCGGTGGCCTGTGCAGGCATGAGCATCTGGGTTCAAAGCCTGAGTAAAGGGCCGTGTCTGGCCACAGCAGTGACCTCAGCTGTGGGAGGGGAGAGAGGCGCATCACGGGGGCCTTGGTGGCCACCAGCCTAGACCCAGAGTCAGTCAGAGCAAACAGGACAGAGCTGCACCCGAGGGCGCTCAGAGCCCTCTCGCTGTACAGCCACACACAAGCTAGGGAGGGCGAGAGAAGAGGAGTGAGATGAAAAGAACCAAGTGTAATGGTGGATATTCATGAGGGCGCCACAGGTAGGTCCCTTCGTGTGCAGTGCGTGGTGCACACAAACTCACGCAGGTGCTCACGCACACACACCTGAATAAAATTCGTTTAAAATTTTAATTACAAAGCCAGGTGTCGTGGAGCACATTTTTAATCCCAGCACTGAGGAGGCAGAGGCAGGAGGATCTCTGAATTGGAGGCCAGCCTGGTACAGAGCCAGTTCCTGGATAGCTAGGGCCACACAGAGAAACCCTGTCTTGAAAGTCCAAAATAAATAATTAAATATCTTTAAAAATAATAAACTAAAATTACAAAATAAAGAAAAAAAATCGTCAAAGGACCCAGACAGACATTTTAAAAACAAGCACATGAAGAACTGCGGAGAGAGTCCCCCTCAGAGAGATGTACCCAAAGCCAGCGGCGTGTCAGCTGATTAACACGCTGGTTAGCAACAGCAGCAGAGGGAAAACAAACAAGACACTGCTGAGGATGTGGGGAAGGACTGGACTGTACGACAGCTCTTCTGGGAAGCAGCATTTCCCTCGAATCCCCCCAAGCCGTAGACACAGCCGCTGCCCGGCGCGGTCATCCACGGCAGGTGTTTATTATGGGGTGGGGAGGGTCAGCAGAGCGGGGTTGAGCACGAGTGAGGACCTGAGTGAGTTCAGGTCCCCCCCCTCCCCCCGCAGCCACTGTGGGGGGCAGGTAGATGTGTAGGGCCCGCTGGAGCCTCGTCAGCTTGCCAGAGTAGCAGACCTGGTGAGCTCCCGGTTCAGGGAAACACAGAAAATGAGGCAAAGTGGTCAGAGAAGACAGTCTATGTCACACCCACACGCACTTGTGCATACGTGTACATGTCCACACGCACACACACACACTCCCCATGCACGTGCATAAAAAGTGCTATTCTGCCATGAAAAAGAAGGGAATCCTGGGGCAGGAGAGATGGCTCAGAGGTTAAGAGCACTGACTGCTCCTCCAGAGGTCCTGAGTTCAATTCCCAGCAACCACATAGTGGCTCACAACCATCTATAATGAGATGATGCCCTCTTCTGGTGTGCATGCAGCAAAACACTGCAAGTATGATAAATAAATAAAGAAATAAAGAAGTGAAAAAACCCTGAGCCAGCCACACGGTTCAGTAACATCTTGGATCAACTCTAATGGCTAACGGAAACATTGCTCAAAACCTCAGCAAACCTTCTGTTTAGCATTACAACTGGCCTCAGTAGTGACTGGATTAGTTCAGTAGCAAAGCCAACACCAGCTCTGAAAACATCAAATTTCTACTTGACTGATGATTCCCCGAGGTTTTTAGATGTTAACTCTGTGGAATTAATTGAATATCATTCCATTCTTCTGACATTATATGGATATTTTACTGGGAAATAAGACTAATATACTGTTTTAAAAAAAAGTGAGCCTTTCCCGATTGTCAAGAAAAGGAAACTTAACTCCGGGAAGTGAAAGTGAAGTCGGCCGGGGTGGGGGAGGGGCGTCCTCCGCAGCCCCGCCCTCAGGCTCTTACACAACAGCACCGGATCCCAAACCTCGTATTACTGTCCTTTCCTCCGAAAGAGGCAAGGAGGGTGGCAAGCTGTGGGTGACGGGGGCCTGGCCGCATGGTCCCAGAGGCGGGACTGAGAGCTCCTCACCTCAGCCGCGGTCGCCTTGCCTGAGGCTCCAGTGGGCAGGGAGCAGGGCCCCCGTCTGAGCCTTTTCTCTTGTAGTGTTTGTCCTCAGTCCTCCCAGGCTAATGAATCCCCAAACCCAAGCCACCTCCCTCCCTTCTTCCTCCCTTCTCTGCCGTGTGTGTGTGTGTGTGTGTGTGTGTGTGTGTGTGTGTGTGTGTGTGTGTGTTAAAGGTGAGTTTTGGAGCAGGGAAGGGACAGACAAGGCCTGACATCTGCACCCAAGTCCTCTGGAGAGAGGGGCAGGAGGTGGAGGGTACAACGCTGGTGCAGTGAGATGATCGAGGAGACGCAGTTTCTAGAGAAATCCCCACTGCTCTTCCTCGGCCACTTGGCTCTACTTAAGGGCGACCTGGGATTGGCAGGCTCCCCAAACCTGTATTATGGTTTCCCAAGTGCATCCCCAAAGCCAAGGCTGTCTCTGGTCACGCTAGAAGGGAATGGAGAAAATAAAATGATTATTGTGCAGTGATATTAAGAGGTGGGTGGGAGGGGCCGGAGAGGTGGCTCAGAGGTTAAGAGCACGGGCTGCTGTTCCAGAGGTCCTGAGTTCGATTCCCAGCAACCCCATGGAGGCTCACAGCCATCTGTAACTTCAGCTCCAGGGCGTATAATGACCTTTTCCGGTCTCTGACGGCACCAGGCATATAAGTGATGCACAGACATACATGTGAAGAAAATACACACACACACACACACACACACACACACACACACACACATAAAATTCAAGGAAGGTTTTAAGGGTTGGATTTGGGAGAACTGGCCCTCTGCGCTTAGCATGGTCATCACCATCTTAGTGAGGAGCCATGGCGACTGAGCAGAGACCCCCGCTGCCCTCCTGGAATTCATCAGCCACCACCCCTCCCTGCTTGCTGCCCAAGCAGATACCCAAGATTCCTTACTGCATATAAAGGAAACTGTAGACCAGGGGTGGTGGGAAGTGGGTGGTGCGGCTGCCTAAAGTTCTGTCCAGTCATCTGTACACGCATTACTCATAGGCTGAATTTTTTTCTGAGCCATTCTTTGAGTGGTTGTCACTGTCCAAATTTAGAATCAGACAAGTTTTTAATTTTCCCCGGGAAATTCATGAGACATTTGGTATCTGGTGATGAATGTGCTGAGTGACGAGAATCCTCCACCCTCGCTGTGTGTCTGTTGTTTTTATAAAATACCCCGACAAGAAGCAGCCTGAGGGGGAAAAGAAACTTACTCGGTTTACAGTCCCAGGTTGTAGTCCGTCAGGGAGTCAAGGCAGCAGGAGCGTAGGACAGCGCGGTGAAGCGGAGGCAAGTGAGTGCCTGCGGATATGCTCAGCTCCATCTTTGCACTCAGAGCTCGGGACCCCCTGCTGAGGGAATCGCCCAGCGGTCCCCCACAAGGTAGACAGCCACTCACCGAGACTCTTCCTGTCAAATTCTAGGTTGTGTCTCGTTGACAAAGTGTCACAACATCAAAACCCCTAACGCACTGGAGAGCTTGCAGTCCCTGAGTGTGGCGCACCTGGGGCGGAGTGCAGTGACGCCGCGGCAGGGGTGGCCAGTCTACCATGGGTAGTGAGGTGCACTGCTCAGTGCAAACTGTTGCCTCAGGGAAGAACTCTGACTAGAAGGGGTTTGTGAACAACGTTATCTGCTTTATCATCAGATAAGACATAAAAATCAAATAAAAAGGAAGATAAAGGTGCTAGCTTGCATAGTCCACAGCTGGTATGGTAAAAACAAAAACCCAGAATTCAATGCCACACCGGGCTAGAGAGCTTTTCCTAGGATCCAAAAAACATGATCCCCCTGGGAAGACAGACGAATAGTAGAGATTTAGGGACAGGATGAGTAGGTGATTTAAAAGTTTGACCCTTAATTGAAAGAATCCAGCTTTCAGACAGAGACTTAACAGTGGCCCCATACAAGGAAATTGGGTGACCCCAAGGTATATCTCCTTCTGATCCACTAAGGTTGTGTGTGCAGGCAGGAGATCCTGGGCTGCGTAAGACAGGTAGCGAGCATAATAAGCCAGTCAGCCAGGAGGCAGCGTTGTTCATGGTCCCTGGCAAACCTCTCCTGCTGTGGAGTGAGTTCCTATGGGGAACAGCAGGCGGGGCAGCACAGGTGCAGTCATCTCTCGCTGCTCCTGACGTGGTGGAGCAGCAGCTTGGGCTCCTGCCGCTGGGACATCCCTCAGTGACGCACTGAACCCTGGACTCCCATCCCTACTCTGCTTTTTGGCTAAAGTGTTTTACCTTAGCAACAGAAGAGAAACTAGAACACATTGCCAATGTGATTTGCAGCAACATGAGCAAAAATCAATCACGCAAGACCTCTTAAATAGTGGGCCCTGCCGCTGCATAAGCAATATGGTGGGTCATGAGTGATGGTAACAGGACTCAGAGTGCACAGTGGCCAGGGGTAACTCAGAATCAAAAGGCGTTCCACGCAGCGCACGCTCTGGCTTTGTCACAGCACGTTACTGCAGCCAGGTTCTGAACACTCTTGGTGTTGCCTTTTGCCCACGCCACTCCACACACCAAGGAACAACGCCGGAAGTTTCCTTAGCTCAGAGTTGAGACTGCTGTGTGTTAGGAATTGCAGCGTTTTACTGTCCATGAAGTTTTGTGCTGTTATAGAGACATGGTTTAATTACAGAAAATAAAGACAATATTTCCTCGGCATGTAAGTTTGCCTTTGGGTTTCATTATGTTAGAATGATTTTAAAATTTGGTATTTGAACCAACCAAGGGCAACGCATGCGGACAACCTCGGCCCCTGTGCAGATCCAGCCAGGGGACAGCTCGTTCTCCACAGCGGCCTCTGACACGAACTCTGGTGCCCCCGATTTGACCACTTCCCCTTGGTGGGGGCCACTCAGAGGAAGGGGAAGCAGGCTATCCGGATGAGACCTGAGGGCTGTGAACATATGGTGGGGGAGGAGGTTCCCTTCTGTCAGACGTCTAGGGGAGGGGGTTAAGGTGAAAGAGGGAGGGAGGGAGGGTGGGAAGATACAAGTGATGGGATAACAATCAGCATGTAAACTGAATAAATTATAATATTTTTTTTTAAAGTTGGTATCTGAAAGGCTGAGGGGACGACCCAGCAACACTGACTGCTCCTGCAGGGGCCCCGGGTTCAGTGTCCACCACGCATGCGCTGTCTCACGTCCAGGGTTCTGACGCCCTCTTCTGGTCTCCATGGCACCAAACACATGTTCCACAGATACGCGTGCAGGTACACAAAAATTAAAATTAAAATCTTTTAAAATTTGGTATTTAAGTTGTTGGCTTGAGTCTGACAAAAACAAGCAAACCAACCACTGCTCCACCCGGGACTTGGGTGGTTGGTAGCGCACTTGAGTAGACGGCACTGCATAAAACAGGCATTGTGGTACATCCGTAGCTACCAAGTGAACGTGAGGCCAACGTGGACTACGCGAGACCCCGTTTAAAAAAATAAATACCAAAACAAAACAAAAAGTAAACGCAAAAGGTGGTTAGGTGAGCTTTGGCCTGGGCTAGGACGAGGCTTCTGCGTGGCCCTGCACACGCTCTGTCCTGCGCATCTATGTGAGGTGGTGTCCTCGGAGCTGATGACTGTGAAACCAAACTCAATAACTGTGGGAAACGTAGAAGATTCTCTGTGTTCTTCAGGGTCAAATACTTGGCCAACACTTAACCCCAGCCTGTTTGTGTTTAGAGAAGTTTTCATGCAGATCAGTAGCCTTCGCTGGTCCCGAACTTGCTGTGTGGGTGCGGATGGTCTTGAACTCCTGAGCCTTCTGCCTCCACCTCCCAAGGACTAGGGTTACAGGCATGCACCACGACACCTGACTAAGTGTACCTTTCCTTCAAATAAGCTTACCGTACACAAATTTGCTTTAATCTTTAATTTTGTAAAAATTATATATGCATGCCTTTCCCCCCCAAGACAGGGTTTCTCTGTGTAGCCCTGGCTGTCCTGGAACTCGCTCTGTAGACCAGGGTGGCCTCGACCTCATAGATCCTCCTGCCTCTGCCTGGGATTAAAGGTGTGCACTACCACCACCAGGCCAAATAATTTGTTTTAAAATAAATTATTAATGTTTTACTATCAGTATTTGATTTGTATACCCATGTTATGCACCAAAAGCCTAAGGCTGTGTTAAACTATCTTGGGAGAAAAGAAGTCATAAATAGAAAGTTTTAGAAGCCTTGCTCTGGGGCTGGAGAGATGGCTCAGAGGTTAAGAGCACGCTCTGCTCTTTCAGAGACCCTGAGTTCAATTCCCAGCAACCACATGGCTCACAACATCTATAGTGTGATCTGATGCCCTCTTCTGACAGGCAGATGTACATGCAGGCAGAGCACTGTATACATAATAAATGAAGAAGAGGAGGAAGAAGAGGAGGGGGAGGAGGAGGAGGAGGAGGAGGAGGAGGAGGAGGAGGAGGAGGAGGAGGGGTTGGCTTATATGCTCAGTACATGGCACCTTTCCTATCCTGTGGGGAACTACAGAAGAAGGCGAATCTTTGCTGGGGGAATTGGGAAAGAGGGAGGCAGCACTTTATGCACCATTGTGGTTCAAACTGGACTGTGTTTACAGGACCTGGAGATGCTGATCCAACGAGAGTCAAAAGAGCTGCATAACACCAGGGATGGTGGCATATGTCTGTGATCCCAGCACTGAGACACCTGTGATCCCAGCACTCAGACACCTGTGATCCCAGCACTCAGACACCTGTGATCCCAGCACTAAAGAGGCAGAGGCAGGAGGATCGCTGTGAGTTTAAGGCCAGCCTGGTCTAGAGCCAACCAAGGCTACAAAGTGAAACTCTGTCTCAAAACAAAAGTTTGGGGCCTGGAGAGATGGCTCAGCGATTAAGTGCATTGGCTGCTCTTCCAGAGGACCCAGGTTCAATTCCCAGCACCCACAAGGTGGCTCACAACCATCCATAATGGGATCTCATGCTCTCTTTTGGCCTGAAGGCACACATGCATGAACATAAATAAATAAATCTTTAGAACAACAACAACAACAACCACAACAACAACAACAACAACAACAACAACAAAAATCTGCTGGCCTGTGGTGGCGCACGCCTTTAATCCCAGCACTCGGGAGGCAGAGGCAGGCGGATCACTGTGAGTTCAAGGCCAGCCTGGTCTACAAAGTGAGTCCAGGACAGCCAAGGCTACACAGAGAAACACCACCTCGGAAAAAAAAAGATTTTATTTAAAGAGCGTTTGTGTTTTATTTACATTCACATCTATGTGAGGGGGTCAGATCTCCTGGAACTGTAGTTCCAGAGAGTAAACTGCTGTGTTGGTGCTGAGATTGAATCTGGGGCTTGCTATATTTAATTATTATTACTATTTTTTTTTGAGACAGGGTTTGTCTGTGTAGCCTTGGATATCCTGGAACTCACTCTATAGACCAGGCTGGCCTCAAACTTGGAGATCTGCCTGCCTCTGCCTGGCAAGTGCTGGGATTAAAGACGTGCACCACCATTACCCAGCGACCAGCAAACACTTTTAACCAATGAGCTATCTCTCCAGTCACCCTCTACCCCAATCCTTTTTTTAAAGATTTATTTATTATTATGTATACAGTGTTTTGCCGGCATGTTCACCTGCAGGCCAGGAGAGGGCACCAGATCTCATTATAGATGGCTGTGAGCCACCATGTGGTTGCTGGGAATTGAACTCAGGACCTCTGGAGGAGCAGCCAGTGCCCTTAACCTCTGAGCCATCTCTCCAGCCCCCTTTGCTTTGTTTTAAAACAACTGTTATCATAAGGAGGGATTGTGGGGTTGTAGTACATTCTACCTGCAATAACAAAGGCATGCCACACACTTAACACGCGCGTGCGCGCGCACGCGCGCGCGCACACACACACACACACACACACACACACACACACACACACACAATCTTTCTGGAAACCGCATTTACATTCGGTGCAGACAAAAACAACAGGAAGCACCCAGCCCAGAGTCAAATTCTTTTTTTTTATTTTTTATTTATTATTATGTATATAGTGCTCTGTCTGCACGAACATTTGCAAGCCAGATGAGGGCATCAGATCTCAGTATAAATGGTTGTGACTGGAGGCCCCAGGTTGAATATCACTGTTCCTCACAAATGTGCTGATGTTGGTTGCTGGGAATTGAACCTGGGTCCTTTGGAAGAGCAGGCAGTGCTCTTAACCACTGAGCCATCTCTCCAGCCCCCAGAGTCAGCTTGTGGAGACATGAGGAGCTGCAGCTCAGGGCATCATGGAGCTGACAGGGTGGAGATGTCCCCTCCTGCCTGCTGGACCAGGAAGGTTGGTTCTGGCATGGAATACTGGGGCACTGTCCTGGTAGACGAGGGTGCGTGGGGCTCCCCGGGCTCCCCAGACTTCATATTGTCTTCATAGGGGGAAGTAACACACAGATGTGTGAGCAGAATATGTTACTCAGTCCCACGAGGCAGCTGTCTGAAGCTATAGCAAGAGTTATGAAGTCAGTTTAAGATGTCTGAGTCCCAAAAAGCCCTGGGACCCAGTCCTGTCCCCTTTACCTCAGCTCCGATCCCAGGCACTGAGGTGGTCACCTTTTCAAGCCTTCAGAAACGAGCTAGAGCTCTGGGAACTGTCTCTGCCTGTTGTAGACAACATAAGAAGCCACACTCAGGCAGGGGGTGGAACTATGGGCTGCCTGAGCTCCCCACCACCTCCAGCTCCACCCCAAGGGTCTCAGGGACAAGCCTGCCTCCACAGTTACCTCTAAAATGAGAATAGTCCCCTTCTTTTCCACCTGTGAGAAGAGAAGCTGTGAGAGACCAGAGAAGACGCCAACCCTAGGAAGTTTCCAGAACTGACAGCAGCCCCAGCTAGAGACAGGAGCCATGAGGGTGAGCAGGTGTTTCCCATTAATGAGGCAGAGCACACTTCTAAAAGGGGCTGAGAGAAAACCCAGGCCCTGCCCTCTCCTACCTCTGTTTCTCCTCCTCTTCCTCACAACAGCCACCACAGCCACAATGATGGTCACAGCTCCAAGGACAACCAGAACAGCAATGATTGCCATGATGGGGACCATGGACTCAGGAGGCTCTGGGAAGGGAAGGGAAAGCAAGGGAAGGTGAGGGTCATGACCCCAGCTCTCAGCCCTGACCTGCTCAGGGGCTGCAGAAGGCTCCAGCTTTCCCTGAGCCCAGCTCTGCACCCACACCCTCCTTACCCCATCTCAGGGTGAGGGGCTCACGCAGACCCTCATGTACCACATGGCATGTGTAATCCTGCTCCTTCCCAGAAGGCACCACCACAGCTGCCCACTTCTGGAAGGTTCCGTCCCCTCCAGGCCTGGTCTCCACAAGCTCCATGTCCTGGGTCAGTTCCTCCCCATTCAGCTGCCAGGTCAGGGTGATGTCAGCAGGGTAGAAGCCCAGGGCCCAGCACCTCAGGGTGATGCCACCTTCAGGTCTGGGGTGATGGGTCACATGTGCCTTTGGGGGCTCTGAGGGAGAGAGTTGGTATGAGGCACTTTGCTTTCTTCTTGTGGAGTCATCAGTGTTTATGTTACTCTTCTGGGAAAGGACAGGAGAACTGGGGTGGGGTTAGGGTGTCCACAATCTAGACCTTAGCTAGAGCCCAGGCACCTGGGATGCAGACCAATGGGAAGGGATTCTGGTCCCGAGCTAAGCGAGGGCCAGGAGACTCAGAAAAGCTGGAGTCAGACTCCAGAGATAGAGGAAGGCCTGAGAAAAAGCTCTCCATGAGTTCACTGCCGATGCTGACATGCTGATGGTCAAAGGGTTTGACCATGTCTCCTGGATGGGGAGGCCTGGCGGCACTCAGAGGAAGGATAGCAGGCTACCAAGAAGAGACTTGATATCCTATGAGCATATACAGGACTCAGTCACAGTCATAGGGGAGGAGAGTAGGGGGAAGCGGGAGGCAGGGAGGAATGGGAGGATACAAGGGATGGGATAACAATTGAGATGTAATAAGAATAAATTAATTAAATACACACACATTTAAAGGGTTTGTCTCCCTGCAGGGAAACACAACCCTGGGAATCTCTCTCCTTCCTCTTGAGCGCAGTGCCCAAGCCTTTGCCCCACACCCCTGAGGAAAACTGAGGCGAGGTCTCCAGGGCACCTGAGCGCAGCAGCGTCTCCGCTCCCAATTCTAGGTATTTCTGGAGCCAGTGCACGCAGGGACCTTGCAGGTACGCCCTCTGGTGGTGCGCCTCATCGACCTGCTCAGACTTGCGCTTGGAGATCTGTGCGGCTGCGTCATTCGCCGTCCAGGAGCGCAGGTCCTCGTTCAGGGAGATGTAATCCTGGCCGTCGTAGGCCTCCTGACAGTAGCCCCGGAGCAGGCGCCCGTCGGGCCCCAGGTCGCAGCCGTACATCCACTGCAGCGTGTGAGGTTCTGGCGGGGACACGGTGATCAGCACCACTTTGAGGCCACCCTGCCCGGCCGTCTGTCGATAACCCGAAACTTTCAGAAACGAAAGTGCAACCGAAACCCAAGCGCAGTTATGCTGGGCCTTTCCTTTGTGAGGTTTTGGGCAAGTGTTTGGACGAAACTTTAACCCCAGTCAAGATGACCTAGGCTCGTCCCCTGGGACATGTCGTGTTCCCGGTGGCGGTCACTCACCATCCTCACTCCGATTGTAGTAGCCGAGCAGGGTCTTGAGGTTCACTCTGAAGTTCCTCCCTGTGTCCCTGGCTTTCCTCGTCTCCCGCTCCCAATACTCCGGCCCCTCCTGCTCCATCCACGACGCCCGCGGCTCCATTCTCGGAGTCTCCGCGTCGCTGTCGTAGCGCACGAACTCCGTGTCGTCCACGTAGCCGACGGAGATGAACCGGGGCTCCCCGAGGCCGGGCCGGGACACAGCGGTGGTGAAATACCGCAGCGAGTGTGAGCCTGGGGGCGGCGCGCAGTGAGAACCCCGACCTCCTCCCGGGCCCAGGGTCCCAGGTGAAGGCAGGGGAGGGACTTGGCCAGGGCAGCAGAGATGATACGCTTGGGGCGCTGTCCGCACCAGCCACACCGCTTCTCCCGGGGAAGAGTCCTCCCGACCCCTCACTCACCAGCCTGGGTCTGACTCAGGACCTTGGCGCTCGCCAGCAGCGGGAGCAAGTAGGCGAAAGACATCATCTTTTCTCCTAGGGCCTGACAGAGCTGGAGTGTGGACTGGCTTCCTGTTGACGGTGTACCTTGGCACCTCCGCGTCGCTGATTGGCTCTCTAAAAAGGCGGTGTCCAACAAGAGCGAGAACCGAGACCGCATCACTTGTGTCCAGGGGAAAGGACGCGAACAGGGTTGCTGGAACTCAGTAAGCCGTTCCCAGGACCCGGTGCTTTAGCGGAAACCCTCTCCTCCGGCACTTTTCACTCTCACACACGCTGTTTCTCCAAGTCTGGGTGCAGTCTGTGTAAGTTTTGGTTGTTTTAATTAATACATTATAATTATTAACTTTATATCCCGACCTCCTCTTCTTCTGTCCTAGCCCCCTCTCCCGCCTCCACCCCATCTACCCCTTCATTTCTCTCTTCGTGAAAGGGGTGGCCTCGCACAGATATCGCCCAACCCTGACATTTCAAGCTGCATGACTTTTTAAACACCAACCCAGCCACAGAACCTTTGATCTACAATTTGTCCTGCCTGGAAAATACGCTAGGGCGATGGTGGCACACAAAGGGTGTGGAAGTGACCAACCAGTGACTGATTTGACTTAAGGCCCGCCCCACGAGGTGGAACGCAAACCTGACAGGGTGACCAAGAACCAGAGACTAGATACTTGGGAGACCTACAGTAAAACCAAGCACTGCCGGTCTTAAAAAAAAAAAAAAAGCAACAGCAACCATCAAACGATCCCTAGTGATATTCTGCTCATAGACTTGTTCCTTATTCTGCATCATGAGAGAAGCAGCAGGAAGGACCAGATGCAGAGACACACAACCAAATGTCGTGTGTGTGTGTGACAGAGAGACAGAGAGAGACAGAGAGAAAGACACACACACAGAGAAAGACACACGGCGGGGTGGGGGGTGGGGGGTGGGGGGTGGAGATCCTATTTGAGAACAAACACCATTGTGCCTATTTTGCCATTAGATATATGGCCGCGAAATAATAGATCAATTAGGAGGTTTAGTGCATTTAATTAATTGCTTAATTAATATTTGGGCCAGGCTCCTGTATTGTAGCACATGATGATCTCAAACTGGTACTCCAGTAAAACCCCGCAGTGTCAAATGGTACAGGCCTGTAAAGGAACGGGGGCTCACGGGAAAGGGCGTGTGTGTGTGTGTGTGTGTGTGTGTGTGTGTGTGTGTGTGTGTGGAGTGGAGGGTGGAGTCTATAACCACCTAGGACACAGATCTCCTGTCTGTGATGGAGATTCCAGATTCGGTTAGTTGAATTGGAAAGACTCGCTCTAAATACCAGTGGCAGCATTCTGCGGGCAGTGTTAGTAGACTGAAGTCAGAGAAAGAGAGGGAACTGGCAAAGTGTTCACCTCCCTGAGTTCCCTGATGGCGGCTGCAGTGTACAGCAACATGCCGGGCCGGCCGGCTCCTTCCCCTTCGTGATGGAGCGCATCTTCTGGGACCAAACCACATGGTGCCTCAGAACTATCACCTCAGTTTCAATGGATCTGACATTTGAAACTGACCTCTGGACTCCGGAGGAACCATGTGCGCATGCGTGTGCACACACGGTGTACACGGGGCGTATGTGCAGGGAAAACAACTATACACATAAAATAAATATCTTTTAAAAAATAGCTTTGATGTGATAAGGTTCTTGCTCAATTTTGAAATGATGTTTGCTAAATATATAAATCAGGCCCATTTCCAAGAAGATTTCTATGCCATTTATTTTCTGGCTGGGAATTAGCCCAAGGCCTCACAAATGGTGGGTAAGTGCTGTACGCCTGAGGCTCATCCCCAGCCTCGCCGTGTGGTTCACACATACCAATTATTTTCCTCAAACAGAGGTGGTGTTTTTGAGTGTAGCATCAGTGCTGTCTGTGGACTTAGCATCCATGACTCGTGTCCTCTGGTAAGGTGCTTAAGGACACCCCACACAAGGCGGGTCATTGATGGAGGAGTTGGGGGTGAGGAAGACAGCGTTTGACACACAGCTCAGTGGTCCTAACTGGACCGTGTTTTTGGGACCGGTGCAAAAGCCGGCAATCGATCGCACAAGGGGCAAAGGAAGGGCATGTGGCTCTGGTTCTGTCGCTGAGTGCACCTGAGGGCAGGGCTCCACAGTTGACACAGGAGGCGCTGGGGACCTGACGTAGAGCACTCGAGACAGTTAGGGGGCTATGGAGACACAAGGCTAGGTCCATGCAGAGCGGCAGTGCCAGGGCGGAAAATGGAAAATAACAGAACCATTAATGTGGTAAGTTTATGAAGGGTCTAAGGCTGAGCGGCAACTTGTACAAATGGAGGAACACAGGAAGTGGGGGTGAGTCCCCTAGTGCTAATAAAGTGTGACAGTGGGGGAAGGGTAGGAGTAATTTTAGCTTCTATATCATAGTCATTTATTCTGCGTATTGGAGAACTGCACAGGTATGGTACGAACAGCTTAGCAGATAAACAACGATAATCATTGTTTGGTTTGCATTAACCAGCCCAGGCCAGCTGTTCCTGCTGCGGTACCCGCAGACTCTAACTACACCCACCAATGGGACGGGACTATGCTCTGCAAAGACCGACAGCCTTTGTTTCCGGTTCACTCTCCTCCTGACAAAGCGCAGTTGGTGGAAATGAACCGGAAGGCGGCTTTTAGGGCGTGCACCTGTTGTTGCCTTCTCAGAGGAAATCAACAAATGGAGAGAGAATTCACGGAAAGTGGCTGAGGCCCAGAGCTCCCCTCCAGCCACAGGGCGCTGCCAAGAACAGGATGAGTTTGTTTTGGAAGCTTGTGTAACTAACTTGCCTGGAAAGCCTTCCCAGCCAGGAGCAAACTGCCACCTGGCGGCCATCCTGAGAAAAAGTTGCCTCTGCCTGCTGGGCAGCTGTGTTGGATGGGCTTATGTGCGTTCTCCTTTCAGAGTTCATGACCACGTCACGAAATGCTGTTTTTCTTTAGTTAGAGGCGTGTAGAACCAACATACTGCAAGAAACATTAGTTTGGCTGGGGCGGTGGTGCCACGCGCCTTTAATCTCAGCAGATTAAATCAGAGGCGGATCTCTGTGAGTTCGAGGTCAGCCTGGTCTACAAAGTGAGTCCAGGACAGCCAAGGCTACACAGAGAAACCCTGTCTTGGGTGGGGGCTGGGGGAGGGGGGAGAGAAACGTTAGTTTTATAGGCATGGCACGTTTTAAGTTGTAAATGGACTTGATCCTAGGATGAGCCACCTCCTCATCTTATAACACGTGTCACTGCCTAATGCCCGCCACACGCCAAGGCAGATGGCCTCCCACAAGTGCCTGAGACTTCCAACGGCCACTTCTTAGATGGGTTGATGGTTCTCAGATGGACTCAGCCATGAGCTCTTAGGACTGATGTGGGGTCAGCCATCTTTGCAGGCAACGATGTATTATTCTCAGAGACCCTGATGGCTTTGTAGAACCTTCTTTCCTGGTCAGTATGTCACAGCACGATTTTTCTTGCATAGAGATAAAAAGAGACAAGGCATCAACTTCAGGGTTGCAGCTTGTAAAAAGCTCAGGATGGGATCTTATGCACAACACTCAAACAGCTAAGGCAGTGGAGGAGCAGAGCACCACGCCGATTTGCCATGTAACATCGTCCTTACGTGATAATTTACACAGAGTTTTCCACTCAGGCACTTACCTGTAATCTGTCAAGACTCGATTTTCTATTGCTTTATTTTAAAAAAAAAATACTAGAGTTTGGGGCTGGAGAGGTGGCTCAATGGTTAAGAGCACCGGCTGCTCTTACCGAGGACCTGTGTTCGAATCCCACATGCACATGGCAGCTCACACCTGTCTGTATCTCCAGTCCCGGGGGACCTGATGTCCTCTTCTGACCTCTGTGGGCACCGAGCAACCATGTGATGCACCTGGGAGGCAGGCGGATCATTGTGAGTCTGAGGCCAGCCTGGTCTACAGAGTGAGTTTCAGAACAGCCAGGACTATGGAGAAAGACCCTGCATCAAAACCAAAAAAACCTTAGAATCTGAAAAGGACAATTTCATGGGCATGAAATCTAGACCTTTGTAACTACAACAGCAGTAAAAGAAGGAATAACGTGAAAACATTTAGCTGCAGTCACTGGCCAAGTACGTGCTGGGAAAAAGAGAAAGCACGCAGAAGAATCGACATTTTAGATCTGGATTCGTTTGTTCCATCTTTTCAAAAGTATGGTTACTTTATTTATTTATTTTTGGTTTTTCAGAGACAGGGTTTCTCTGTGTAGCCCTGGCTGTCCTGGATTCACTTTGTAGACCAGGCTGGCCTCGAATTTACAGAGATCCGGCTTCTCTGCCTCCTGAGTGCTGGGATTAAACACATTTGCCAGCACCACCAGGCTTATATATTTATTTTTGAGGTAGGTTCACCTTGAGCTCATAGAGATTCACTTGTTTCTCCCTCCTGAGTACTAAAGGCATGTGGCATCACGCATGTGCGCTCGGCTGTTACGATCCTTCCGAGAATGTTTGTGTGCGTGTGTGTGTGTGTGTGTGTGTGTGTGTGTGTTTGCCTTTTGTATTCTTCTCTGCCTATAACCAATCAGTTGATATTTTTATTTTTATTTTTGATGTATTTACTTTTTTGAGACAGGGTAGCCCTGGCTGTCCTGGACTCACTCTGTAGACCAGGCTGGCCTCAAACTCACAGTGATCCACCTGTCTCTGCCTCCCGAGTGCTGGGATTAAAGGCCTGTGCCACCACACCCAGCTCCAGTTGATATTTTTAGAATGCCACATTGATTCTGAAGTTTCCCCTGGTGCCTTCCTGTTTTCTCTCTGTCCTTGTTGGACTGTCCCATCCTCCCTCGTCATCTTTAAGCTCAGTGAGTCCGTTCTGTTGCAGAGACCTTCCACAGAGGTTATTTGTTTTGTGACTTACTGTGCATCTTACTTTTAGCATTTCAGATCGGCTTTTCTCTAGTGTTCCTCTTTGTTGAATTCTTCTGTAGTTAGTGCCCCTGCCCCTTAAAGATCCTCAGAGCTAGCCAACTGGCCCTTTAAGAACACAGAGAAGAGCTGGGCGTGGTGGTGCACGCCTTTAATCCCAGCACTTGGGAGGCAGAGACAGGAGGATCATTGTGAGTTCAAGGCCAGCCTGGTCTACAAAGTGAGTCCAGGACAGGCAAGGCTACACAGAGAGACCCTGTCTTGAAAAACTTAAAAAAAAAAAAGGAATTCTTAGCTGGGGCTGGAGAGATGGCTCAGTGGTTAAGAGTTCAATTCCCAGCAACCACCTATGATGTGATCTGGTGCCCTCTTCTGGAGTACAGGCCTACATGTAGGCAGAGCACTGTATACATAGTAAATAAATACATCTTTGAAGGAAAAAAAAAAAGAATTCTTAGCTGTTAGAGCTGCTTGACCTTATGACCTTCAGTGTTGGTTGCCTTTTGGATTTCTGGGAACAGGATGGGATATTCAAAAGCCAGCTGGCCGGATGTGGCTGTGCACACCTTTAATCCCAGCACTCTAGAGGCAGAGGCAGGTGGATCTTTGTGAGTTCAAGGCCAGCCTGGTCTACAAAAAGAGTCCAGGACAGCCAAGGCTACACCACAGAGAAACCCTGTCTCAAAAACAAAAAATAAACAGATAAAATGAAAAAGCCAGCTGAGGCAGATACAGTGAACTCGGCTAGCAGAGCTGACGCGACCTCCTGCCAGCAGGAAAGACGCTCGACACCAGGATCCTTCCCAAACACGCTTTATTGGGAGCGCCCTTGAAACTGAAGCGAAGGACCCCGAACCCCCCTAGAGCTTGAACTTAAATACCATCTAAAGCGGCCTGTTAGCACCTCACAGGTTCAGGCAGAATGCCTAATTAACATATGAATGCAGATAGGTCAACAGCTTACACAAGCGTAGTTACAATTAGCATAGTCCCCTTACGGGAGGGGCAACTAGAGATAGCTCTAGCAAACGCATGCGTACTGGCAATTGTTTACAGGTAGCAGCACACAGACCAGCGCCATTATTGGGTGTGGCTGGCACGATCGTGGCTGGCTCCTTACACTTCCCCCTTTTCTGTTAAATAAGAAGATGAGCAGTGGGGAAATACTCCGATCAAGGCATGGCACAACTTTGTGTACCAGCCGATCGAGGGGTAAATTGATGTCAATACAAGACACCATCCTTCGTGCAATGGGTAGAGTCCCAGCAGGGTGCAATGGCTGTCCTGTATTGTGAAGGGAAACACATGCCTTCTGATGTGCAATGGCAACGAGGCCAGTCAGGTGCAAAGGCCATGTGATCAAGGGAAGCTCATTTCTTAAGGCTCGCAAGCCACACTTGGGGGGAAGCACTCTGCTCAACTGCCAATAAAGCTTGGACCATAAGCATCTTATCACGGGTATGCTTATTTTTCATTTTGCAAATAACCCAGAGGCAAAACACGAGACCGCAGATGGTAAAAACTCCAAAAATTCCCACTCCCACCCATTCCTTAAAATAAGAAAATGCAGAATGCAGCCAATAGGTGAATTCTCCCAGAGAAACGGGATTCATTCGGGTTCCATTCAGGTATGTAATATTGACCAACAGCTGTCGGGATAGCTCTTCAGCCTCCAGCGTCCAATTTCCTGCAAGATAGTCTGATAACAATTTACTTTGATTAAAAGAAGCTGTAAAGTCATACTGTACTGGAGTGATGCAAACTTGACCATGATGCGAAATGCATCCGGTCTGAACCATCTTATACAGTTCCTCCACCTGTTCTTGAATCAGGTCCATGCGCTGATTTGCCAATCGGAGGCCATGAATAAAAATGCGCATTATACCTTTCTTGATTTAATAGGGCAGTGGTTGTTTTGCTAACAACCTGATCAAAAGTCTCAGCTGTTATATTTGGTACATGTTGTTTTCCATCCGAACTAACGGAAATGGACTGTAAAGGGACAGCAGTAGCAGAAGCCCCTGTACCAAGATCAATCTTAGGGTTAACAATTTGCTGTGGTTCCAGCCAGGCTCTTAAGGTGGTATGTTGAAGTCGAATACATGGCATGAAGCCATGAAATGAAAAGCAAAGAGTACCAAGCAAATGAAAATTAGATTGATTAAATGGTTTAGGGTCTCCCCAAAAGCAGAGGCACAGGAAATCTCTCCTTCACAGGAGGTAGAGAAAAAATGGGGAAGCACAGTTGAATTAGCATGTACAGGCATGGGAAAAGGCCATGTTCTAGTGACGGCCCAAAGCTCTAAGGCTTGGACACTACTCCGGAAAAGCATGAACGTCTGAAGAGTCAGGAACAACAGGCTTGTCTTCCATGGAGTTCTGTCCCTGGTTCTCTTCTTGCTGGTCGTCATCTTGCCTTTCTTCTTGAACTATCCGTGTCAGCCTCTCGGGGACCCACACCGGATCACTCTGCTCCTGTGGAAAAACACAAACAGCTCCCCTGGATCTGGCTATTACCGGATCCAGGCCTCTCCATTGTTTTATCAGTACATCCTTCCATTTTACAGAAGGGAATTTGGTAAAGGAGACGTCACTGTGACGCTCCGCTGCCGAGCGATCAGCAGAATCAATTATTAAAAAAATTAAGGTAAATAATTTAAGATAAATAATGCTAAGGATAGTTGATTCTTGGGGGTGAGCCCATGGCTAATTCCCCCTTTCTGTTTTTGCAGCAATTCTTTTATGGTCCGATTAGCGTGTTCCACGACACCTTGTCCTTGAGGATTATATGACAATCCAGTGACATGCTTGACTTGCATAGTGTTACAGAATGAGTGGAAACCTTTAGAACTATAAGCAGGACCATTGTCTGTTTTTAATTCTCTGGGTTTGCCCCAGGCTGCCCGAGCTTCAAGGCAATGGGTAATAGTATGTGCTGTTTTTTCTCCAGTATGTAAAGATGCAAAGATTACCCTTGAGCAGGTGTCAACGGACACATACATATATTTAAGTTTTCCAAACTGTGGGACATGTGTCACGTCCATTTGCCATAGGTCTCCAGGACGTAAACCACGGGGATTAATCCCTGTGTGAGGAGGGTGATGAAAAGACACACAAGCTGTACAATTGGTAACTATATCTCTTGCCATGGCACGAGATATGTGGAATCTTTTTCTTAAAGTTGCTGTGGGTACATGGTATAAGGAGTGAAACTCTTTGGCTGCTTCAATATTGTCAAATACTGCAAGAGCTATTGGACTGGTAGTAGCATCTACCAAGCGATTGCCTTCAGCCCTAGGGCCAGGCAGTAATGAATGAGCTCTGATATGCTGAATAAAAAATGGACGGCGCCGAGACCATATAATCATTTGAAGATCTTTTAAAATATGTGCCACCAGGCTACGAGGGCAAATATTTCCTGCTACCTCCAGCATGCGTACGGCGTTAACAACATAGCAGGAGTCAGAAATTAAGTTGAATGGGTCAGCAAAACGCTGAAACACTGTAAGAACAGTCTGGCATTCCACCAACTGTGGTGTATCAGGAGTTAATTGTAATTGAACGGGCTCCTGTCCTGATACCATATAAGCTCCTAGCCCTGTCTTGGACCCATCTGTAAAAATGTCAATAGCATTTGAAATAGGCTCTGTAGCTGTCACCTTAGGAAAGATAATAGGATGAGTAGATGCAAAATGCAATAAAGGATCTTTAGGGAGATGGTTATCAATTTTTCCAGGAAAGATAGTTCTCAAAATTGCCCAGTCATCAATTGTGGCATATAACACCTGTAATTGTTGGGCATTATAGGGGGTAACAATAACATCAGGATATTGCCCAAAATGGGTTAGACAAGATTTCAAACCTTGTTGAGCCAACACAGCAACACTTGATTGCCAGGGACCAAACGGCCTGTGGCCGACCCCCACCCATTCAGCATCTGCAGCAAACATCCTGCTGGGCCACTCATTAGGCATGCAAGGCATCCGGCTTAGCCCTGAGAAGAGAGCGATCCGATCCTGAGATAACCACAGAGACATCCTGCTTTGTCTCACCTAGGAAAACCCCTCCCCTTGCAAATGTTCCCGGGGCTCAACCCCAGAAGATTTTGTACTTTTCCATTTACCCTCCCCGCTTACCCCGTCCTCCCTAAAGCAGGTTTTAAAAAGCCTGCCCCCACCCTCAATAAACGGCTCTTGACAAGCTACTGTTCGCTTGAGCCCTGCGTCTCTCTCGCCCATATCTTTAACGACAGGTTGCGACCCCCCTCGGCCCCCCAATAACTGACCAGCTGGACTGGTTATGTGGACTAGTTACGTGGACTAGTTACTTGATGGATAATGTTCCACCATTTTACTAGGAGATGAGTGGCAATGAATCCAAAGCAAAACGTCCTTTTGCCATAATACCGCTGTAAGACTATAAGGGGTGGCTAAAATACACAAGAAAATAGGCTCACCAGGGGTAACACGGGTGAGTTGAGCTTTTTTTATGGCTTGTTTTATCTTAAGAAGGGCCTCTCTTGTTTGAGGCGTCAATGCCCTGGGTGAGGAGATATGGGCATCTCCTTCTAAAATTTGAAACAAGGGTAAAAGTTTTTGGAAATCGTTCAAAGTTTTTAGGTTATCTTTACGTATCTGTAACTTTTGAGATTTAACATAACTGTCAGAAATGACAGCACCTAAAAATGAACCAATAATTCCCTTTTGCACCTTTTCTGTGGCTATAAATAACCCTTTGCTTTCTAATTTTTGTACTGTCTGAATGTAAGCTGAGTCCAGCATCTGACAGTTTGGTGCAGCCAGGAGTATATCATCCATATAATGGCACATGCGCATCTTAGGGTAAATTTCTCTAATAGGTGCAAGTACCTGAGCTACAAACAGCTGACACATAGTAGGGCTATTAGCGATACCCTGAGGGAGTACTCGCCATTGAAATCTATTATCAGGTTGTTTGCGATTAATGTTAGGCAAGGTAAAAGCAAATCGTGGGCAGTCCTGGCTTGCCAAAGGGATAGAAAAGAAACAGTCTTTTATATCAATAATAATAATTGGCTATTTTTTAGGCAAGCTTGACAGTAACAGAAGGCCCTTCTGAATAGGCCCCATTACTTGTATTTGTTTATTTACAGCTCTCAAATCATGCAATAATCTCCATTTTCCAGATTTCTTTTTAATAACAAATATAGGAGTATTCTATGGAGACTGCGAGGATTCTAAATGACCAGCCTGTAATTGCTCTTTTACCAAGGCATGAGCGGCTGTCAGTTTTTCAGAGGAAAGAGGTCAGTGAGGAACCCATAATGGTTCCTCTGTTTTTCTTTTTTTTTTTCTTCTTTTTTTTTTTTTTTGTTTTTTGAGACAGGGTTTCTCTGTGTAGCCTTGGCTCTCCTGGACTCACTTTGTAGACCAGGCTGGCCTCGAACTCACAGTGATCCACCTGCCTCTGCCTCCCGAGTGCTGGGATTATAGGCGTGCGCCACCACGCCTGGCTGGTTCCTCTGTTTTTCAAGGTATGGGAATAGCATCCTCAGTGGCCCTTAGGAAAAACCCAGGCCCTTAGTAGAGGATTGGCCTTTGGCCTGTATCGGTGTTGAAATTCCTTGTAAATATTTTCCCAATCCCTGACCCGGGGTATAACCCATACCTCGCATTAGTTTGACACTTTGAGGTGAGTAATTAGCTTTTAACTCATTAGTGAGCATCAGTCATAATTGTTCCATGACATCTCTTTTCCAGAGACAAATTGACAATGGCATAACATAAGGAGTAAACTTTCCTTTACGTCTTTCAGAATCTCTCCAAGTCAACTTTTTGACACTGATAGCTGGAGTATCAGCATAACCCAATCCCTGTAAAGTTTGTGAGGAAACTTGAGTGGGCCAATTTTTTGGCCAATCTTTAGTTGCTACAATACTATGATCGGCTCTTGTGTCCAGCAAGCCTTTAAAAATCTTCCCCTCTATAGATAGGCACAGTGTAGGTCTCTGTTCTAATGATAAAGATAAATACCCAATATCTATCCCTGTGGACCCGAGGCCCTTATCCCCTTGTTCCTTAGACTTAGAGGGAAACTGTTTGTGTAGGCTGGGTAATACTAATAATTGAGCTATTCTGTCCCCAGGGGATATTGCTGTAATTCCCTGAGGTGAGGCACACAAGGCTTTAATTGTTCTAGTATAATCCTCATCTATTACACCTGGAGTTACAGACAGCCCTTTTATAGCGGATGAGGATCGACCTAACAATAGCCCAACCGTGTTTGGAGGTAATGGACCTTTAAAGTCAGTGTCAATTGGCTGGACCCCCATTTGGGGAGTCAATACACATCTGGTGGTGCCACAGATGTCCAATCCGGCTGAACCCGTAGTGGCTCTCCTTGGGCTGTCGGAGGGCGCAGGGATGGTGTTTGCATGGCCCCATATATTTGTGGGCCCTGTGGCCGAGGGCCCTGTCTTTCGTTTTTTGGCTCCGCCTTTTGTAAAGGTGTTCCATTAATATCCCTTATGGATCTACACTCATTAGCCCAATGCTTCCCTTTTTTACAGCGAGGGCAGAGGCCTGGGCGTTTAGTACTCTCCCGGTTGAACAGACCGGGTATTGTTCTGTGCCGAAGGACACTGTCTTTTTATATGTCCTTGTTTTTCACATTTGAAACAGACTCCTTTAGGCCCTCTGTCCTTGGAGGCTGTCAAGACTGTTGCTGCTAGGTCTGCATTAGATAATGGTCCGCCTATCTCTCTACATGCCTTTATCCAAGCTTGAAGCCCCTTGTCTTTCTAGGGAGTAATAGCTCTTCGACAGTCCTGAGTACATTGTTCATACATTAACTGTTCAATTAATGGCATGGCTCTCTCATGATCCCCAAATATCTTTCCAGCAGCGTCCATCATACGACCTACAAAGTCTGAGAAGGACTCCGTTGCTACCTGCACTATTTTAGTCAAATTACCTGATACTTCCTCTACATTAGGCAAAGCCTTCCATGCTCTAATAGCCATGGTGTTGATTTGAGTATACACATCAACAGGATAGGCTGTTTGATTTGCAGTCCATTGTCCCTGTCCTAAAAACATGTCCATATTCCAGAGTGGCTGTCCTGGCGCTGTATTAGCCGTAGTCTGTGGTTGGGCTGCATCTGTATATATTGATTTCCAATCTAGATATTGTCCCATAGTTAAGCAAGCCTTGGCCATGCTCATCCAATCCACTGGCGTCATGGCTGCGAAAGCAAATCTCTCAAGCAGAGCTTGGGTGAAAGCCGCATTAACCCCATAGGTGCGGACTGCTTCTGCTAAATCTCCTCAAAGACAGGAAAGGTAGCAGCTATTTTTTCCAAGTATTAGGTTCTGCAAAACTAGATCGAAAAACCTTCCCCTTATTAACTTTGTGTTTATCTAGATACACTGGATTGTAAGGAGGGGGCGCTAAAGGAGTCACCCTGATTGGCCCATTCCTTTCCTGCTCATATGGAGCTGTTACCTCCTTTAGGCTTTGTTCTTCTTCAGTACTTAACTCTTCTTGTTCACTATAATTCTCGGACTCTGATTCACTGTTTAAATGTAAGCTAGTGAATTCATCGAGTACCGGGTACAACTTATTATTAGTTTTTCTTTCCTCCTTTTTTTCCCCTTACTGTTGTCTGAGCTCGACTATATATTTATTTTTATCTTGTTATTCCTCCCCTTTTTCCTGTAAATTCTTTCTGTTTCTGACATGCTGTCCTGATGGCTGGCTAGTATTTGTTGACTGCATTTAACGGCACCTCTACATCATAAATCTTCAAGACAAGCGTGAACTAAACGCCACAACAGTTTTGTCCCTGCCCACAGCTTTTGATCTCCCGCTGTTTTATCTCTCTCTCTCCCGAGTTTATTCCAGCTGGCAAGAGTTAAAGATCCTTAAACCAGGGAGCGATTTGATTAATTTGTTGCAAAAAATCCCAGAATGGTCTATTCTTAGTTCACGTTGTTTTAGAATCTTTTTTAATGGTTTAAAAAAATAGCAGACTGTTAGCTTCCCATACTTGCACTTTTATTTACAAGCAGCTAACATAAGGAAGGTGGCCCACCAAGTTATTTACCTCGGTCCTACGGCTTTTGTTTTGGCTTCAATTCAGCAGCAGCACAACAATACCGGCACAGCAAACAACAAGATAAGCCTTGCAGCCAGAAGGGGGTCTATGCCAATTAGGGCATGCCATTGAAGGGGATTTTACCTGGTACCACCGCTCCTCGAGATGAGTTCTGAATCCTCCCGAGTTTTTAACCTCAGGGGTCCCCGCAGGTGTCCAGTGGTGCGTGCACTGTTCTTATCAAAATTTCCCGGGTTTCAGCACCAACTGACGCGACCTCCTGCCAGCAGGAAAGACGCTCGACACCAGGATCCTTCCCAAACACGCTTTATTGGGAGCGCCCTTGAAACTGAAGCGAAGGACCCCGAACCCCCCTAGAGCTTGAACTTAAATACCATCTAAAGCGGCCTGTTAGCACCTCACAGGTTCAGGCAGAATGCCTAATTAACATATGAATGCAGATAGGTCAACAGCTTACACAAGCGTAGTTACAATTAGCATAGTCCCCTTACGGGAGGGGCAACTAGAGATAGCTCTAGCAAACGCATGCGTACTGGCAATTGTTTACAGGTAGCAGCACACAGACCAGCGCCATTATTGGGTGTGGCTGGCACGATCGTGGCTGGCTCCTTACAGAGCGAGACAAGAAGGGAGTTGAGCAGGAGATGCTGTCAGGAGACTGAGCCAGGAGAATCTGAGCTGGGCGGAGAGGCTAGAACAGTTGTTATAGTTTGGAGCTGCAGATACTGGGAACACTGGGAGCAGGGGCTGTCGTCCCTCAGCGGGGATCAAATCGGCCTGGTGCCGCCTCCTTCTGTCCCCCAAGAGCTGTCAGAGCCCCGGGCTGCGGGACCAAGCTATGATGGCGACACCTTTCCTGCCTCAGCCTGCTGCTGTAATGGGAGCTGTCCACGGTGACATTCCTGCCTCAGCCTGCTGCTGCCACGGGAGCTGTCCACGGTGGCTTTCCTGCCTCAGCCTGCTGCTGCCACAGGAGCTGTCCACGGTGGCTTTCCTGCCTCAGCCTGCTGCCACCACAGGAGCTGTCCACGGTGACTTTCCTGCCTCAGTGGCTTTCCTGCCTCAGCCTGCTGCCGCCATGGGAGCTGTCCATGGAGACAGCACCTCCTTTCCAGTCTCAGCTATTCATGCTGCAGAGAACAGTTTCCCTGATGTGGACTCCCTTTGTAAACTTTGTAAACCCTCATGGCAGGAAAGTGACCGGACCCCTGCCTGAGGGAGCTCCAGCCACCTGGCCCCTTCCACAGACCTCTCTGTCATAACTGCATTTCCAGCCTCGGTAACTGTCACAAAGTCATCTCCAGCCCCTCAATAGGACCCATGCCAGATTATGCTAATTTTAAGTGAAAAGTCTGAACAAAAAGCCACCAATCCCTGAACAGAAAGGCCCACCAATCCCTTAGCTTCCCAAAGCTCAAGACCTGAAATCCCACCAACCCTCACTCCGGAAATCTCTGCCCTAGAAAGCTCCACCCCCCCTAAGAAATCCTATATAAAGGCTGTGTCCGCTCAGTTCCTTGCTGCCTTCTCCCTGGAGCCGGGCAGCCACTCTTGCATTTGCCCCTCCAATGAATCTTATTTATGAGATTTTACTGCTTGGTGTGACTCTCTCATCACACAGAAGCAACGAAGAGAAGTGGAGGGGGCGGAGCTGCAGCTCCTGAGCTCAGCTGGGGATGCCCTGCCCCGGGAGCTGCAAGGCTAGGGATGCCCTGCCCCGGGAGCTGCAAGGCTGGGGATGCCCTGCTCTGGAGCTGCAAGGCTGGGGATGCCCTGCCCCGGGAGCTGCAAGGCTGGGGATGCCCTGCTCTGGAGCTGCAAGGCTGGGGATGCCCTGCCCCGGGAGCTGCAAGGCTGGGGATGCCCTGCCCTGGGAGCTGCAAGGCTGGGGATGCCCTGCCCCTGGAGCTGCAAGGCTGGGGATGCCCTGCCCCGGGAGCTGCAAGGCTGGGGATGCCCTGCCCCGGGAGCTGCAAGGCTGGGGATGCCCTGCCCCGGGAGCTGCAAGGCTGGGGATGCCCTGCCCCGGGAGCTGCAAGGCTGGGGATGCCCTGCCCCGGGAGCTGCAAGGCTGGGGAGGCCCTGCCCCGGGAGCTGCAAGGCTGGGGAGGCCCTGCCCCGGGAGCTGCAAGGCTGGGGAGGCCCTGCCCCGGGAGCTGCAAGGCTGGGGACGCCCTGCCCCGGGAGCTGCAAGGCTGGGGATGCCCTGCCCCGGGAGCTGCAAGGCTGGGGACGCCCTGCCCCGGGAGCTGCAAGGCTGGGGATGCCCTGCCCCGGGAGCTGCAAGGCTGGGGACGCCCTGCCCCGGGAGCTGCAAGGCTGGGGATGCCCTGCCCCGGGAGCTGCAAGGCTGGGGACGCCCTGCCCCGGGAGCTGCAAGGCTGGGGACGCCCTGCCCCGGGAGCTGCAAGGCTGGGGAGGCCCTGCCCCGGGAGCTGCAAGGCTGGGGATGCCCTGCCCCGGGAGCTGCAAGGCTGGGGATGCCCTGCCCCGGGAGCTGCAAGGCTGGGGATGCCCTGCCCCGGGAGCTGCAAGGCTGGGGATGCCCTGCCCCGGGAGCTGCAAGGCTGGGGATGCCCTGCCCCGGGAGCTGCAAGGCTGGGGATACCCTGCCCTGGAGCTGCAAGGCTCGGATGCCCTGCCCCGGGAGCTGCAAGGCTGGGGATGCCCTGGTCTGGAGCTGCAAGGCTGGGGATGCCCTGCCCCGGGAGCTGCAAGGCTGGGGAAGCCCTGCCCCGGGAGCTGCAAGGCTGGGGATACCCTGCCCTGGAGCTGCAAGGCTGGGGATGCCCTGCCCCTGGAGCTGCAAGGCTGGGGATGCCCTGGTCTGGAGCTGCAAGGCTGGGGATGCCCTGCCCCGGGAGCTGCAAGGCTGGGGATGCCCTGCCCCGGGAGCTGCAAGGCTGGGGATGCCCTGGTCTGGAGCTGCAAGGCTGGGGATGCCCTGCCCCGGGAGCTGCAAGGCTGGGGATGCCCTGCCCCGGGAGCTGCAAGGCTGGGGATGCCCTGCCCCGGGAGCTGCAAGGCTGGGGATGCCCTGCCCCGGGAGCTGCAAGGCTGGGGATGCCCTGGTCTGGAGCTGCAAGGCTGGGGATGCCCTGCCCCGGGAGCTGCAAGGCTGGGGATGCCCTGCCCCGGGAGCTGCAAGGCTGGGGATACCCTGCCCCGGGAGCTGCAAGGCTGGGGATGCCCTGCCCTGGGAGCTGCAAGGCTAGGGATGCCCTGCCCTGGGAGCTGCAGGCCTCTGTCCTTTCACCGGAGCAGGGAGGCCAACAGGGGCTGTGTGAGCAGGCTGTGGGGGAACTGAGGGGAGGCATGTGTGAAGGGGCTGGGCTGGAAACCGGGAGGAGGGCTGTCTGGGAGTTAAGAGAGCTGACTACACTCTTCCACGTCCTCCTCCATCTTGTTTCATTTAGATAAGAAATAATTTCTATAAAGATTTTATATTTATTTTTTTAGAGAGAGAGAGTGTATGTGTGTGTGTACGTGCTTGTGTAGACCAGAAGAGGGCGCTATATGCCTCGGGGCTGGAGCTATAGGTAGTTGTGAGCTGTGTGAGGTGTGGGAAACAGAACCGTGGTCCTTCTGTAAGAGCAACACATGCTGGTGACCAATGAGCATCTCTCTTGCCCTAACTTTCAAAATTTCACACATTTTGTTTGTTTTTTGAGACAGGATTTCTATGTGTGGCCACGGATGTCCTGGACTTGCTCTGTAGACCAGGCTGGCCTTGAACTTGCAGAGATCCGCCTGCCTCTGCCTCCCGAGGCTGGGATTAAAGGCGTGCACCACCGCACCTGGCTAATGTTTCGCATTTTAACCAGGCTTTTACAAAGTTTTATTATGTGTATGGTTTTCTTTTTATTTTTTTTCCATATTTTTTGGTCTGCATGTGTGTCTGTGCTCCACATGTGTGCCTGGTGCCCACAGGGGCCTGCAGAGGGTTCAGACACACTATAATTGGAGTTATAGAAGGTTGTGGGCCACCGTGTGGGTGCTGAGGATTGAACCTGGGTCCTCTGCAAGAGCCCCACTAATAATAACGATCCAGACTTTAAGGTGGGGAAGTATGGAACCTTGATTAGAACCCCAGCCCTCTCCCAGGTGGTCTCTGGGAATCTCAAGTTGTTAACTTGTTCACAGAGGAGATGTCTTTCCTTCCTGCATTCCTGTGGCCTAGACTCACCATAACAGTTGTAACCCTGTCAGGTGTCCCCCAGGAACCACCTAGCAATCTCACTTAGGTTCCTTAGCACCTAGATACTGTAAACTACCTTGTGTGAAGACAGAAAAATGTGACAAGCCACACACGGTCTTGGTGTGTCTTCTTTCCTCCCTTTTCTTTCTTTCTTTCTTTCTTTCTTTCTTTCTTTCTTTCTTTCTTCCTTTCTTTTTTCCCTCTTTGTTTTCTTGAGAAAGAGTTTCTCTGTGTATTCCTGGGAGTCCAGGAACTCACTCTGTAGACTAGGCTGGCTCCAAACACAGAGATCCTCCTGCCTCTGCCTCCTGAGTGTTAGGATTAAAAGGGTGCACCACCACCACCATGAGGCTTGTGATTCTCTCTCTTTTTATTATTTATTTAATGAATATGAGTGCTCTATTTTCATGCATGTCAGAAGAAGGAATCAGATCTCATTACAGATGGTTGTGAGCTGCCATGTAGCTATACAGGGAATTGAACCTGGGTCCTCTGGAAGAGCAGCCAGTGCTCTTAACCACTGAGCCATCTCTCCAGCCCTGTGTTTCTTTATTTTTTAAAAAGATCGTTATTTATTATATATACAGTGTTCTGCCTACATGTACACCTGCAGGCCAGAAGAGGGCATCAAATCACATTACAGGTGGTTATGAGCCACCATGTGGTTGCTGGGAATTGAACTCAGGACCTCTAGAAGGGCAGTCAGTGCTCTTAACCTCTGAGCCATCTCTCCAGCCCCCTGTGTTTCTTTTTTTTTTTTTTTTTTTGGTTTTTCGAGACAAGGTCTCTCTGTGTAGCCTTGACTGTCCTGGACTCACTTTGTAGACCAGGCTGGCCTCGAACTCACAGCGATCTGCCTGCCTCTGCCTCCCAAGTGCTGGGATTATAGCCCCCTGTGTTTCTTAACATTTACCTTTCTTTCTCTTTTTCTTAGCACCTCTCTTAATCCTCCTGCTTAAAGTCTACATTAAAATACATTTATTAGTTCGTTTTCATGGCACCTCCTACATGGTCGGCTACATCAAGATGAATTTGAGTCTCTCCTGAGCAGTCACTGGCTGCCAGACACTCACGGAAGTGGGTGACGAATGCAAGCATCGCATTCTCCACGCAAAGCAGACGGTCACCATGTAGCTGGTGGCGCTCTGTTGAAGATTGGAAAGGCTACATGGTCTGAGTCAGTCGTGGGAATGACGGACAAGGCTTTCCCTTGAAGCAGGGTTTCTGGGCCCACAGCAACGCGCACCTGCTGTTGTGTAAAGGACGCTCTTGTCATAGACCAAGGAGGACTGGACAGAGGCATCCCCGAGTCTGTTCGCAAATGCGTTACGGATGCCAGCCCGCGTGCTCTCAACTTGGTTACTGTGAGCAAAGGAGAGAAGGAGACGCTCCTGTGCTCCAGTGATTGGGCCCCAAAGAGTTAGCAGAATCTGAAGGCTTTTCTGTCTCCCTGTAGAAGCTGATGACGTCCGCCATATGTCGTCAGAAAGTAAACAAGGAAGGGAAGACGCCAGGACCAAAGCATCTGAGATTCAGCATCTGGTTACACTGCTGCATTGTTGTGGAGAAACAGCACAGTGAGGAAAATGAGGAGGAGGCTGCAGAACTCGCTAAACTATGGGCCAAGAGAACGAAGGAAGCCAAAGGGGGGGGGGCAGGAATGCCGCGGACAGACTGCCAAGAGATGTAGGATGCGATTTCGTCTCCAGCCCTGTGCCCCTCGACATTGTGACAAAACACCTGATGAGAAGACACTCAGGGAAGAAACAGGCAGTCAGATCTTCAAGACAAAAAGGTGGGAACTGTCTCTGTTCAAGCCGTGATCAGGAAATGGAGGGAGGGGACCCTGGTGCTCTGCTGGCCTTCCCTTGAGACTCCAGCTGATGAGTGGAGCCAGCGATATTCAATCTTGCTTTTTTTCCTTTTTCCTTTTCTTTCTTTCTTTCTTTTTCTTTTTTTCTGTTTTTCTTTTTTCTTTCTTTTTTTTTTTTTTTTGAGACAAGGTTTCTCTGCGTAGCCTTGGCCATCCTGGACTCACGTTGTAGACTAGGCTGGATATTCAATCTTTCCTTCTCCGCGAAACGTGGCTAGAAACACCATCACAGACATCCGGGGGGGGGGGGGGCGGGATCTCCTAGGTGTCTGTAAATCCATACAAGCTGACAATGAAGAATAGCCTTCTACTGGGACACAAAACAAGGGTTCCATTCCTTTCTTAAAGCGACAAGTGAAACGGTCTTGAAGTTCCAAAGAAGTGGCCTAGATGAATCTTACACTGCTCAATCGTCACAGCCTTCTACAAGAACCAGAGGAAACTGAGGGCAGGAGCTGTCCAGCAGCGATGTTCTGATTCGCTCACTCCTGACTCAAAATGTCCACATCCAAAGACTCTGCAACCCGGTCATGTGCCCCGTTCTGCCCCATGTCTTACCTCATCATCCGCCTCAATTTCGAATAAGTACTGGGGAATCTCTCTGTCTAGAAAAGAACCAAGCAGGGCCTGGTAAGACTTGAGAAGACTGTGGGCTGGTCCTGTGGAGGCTCCCATGGGCTCCAAGGCTCCCACACTCCACCCCTACCACACTTACTCGCTTCCTGAGCATCCCTCCTTCCTCTGCCACCTGAGAAAAGAAAACCATGTGTGGGTGGCATGGGAGCAGGGTCTCATAAGGGCCTAAGCCAGTGGTTCTCAGCCTTCCTAATTCTGCGACCCTTTAATACAGTTCCTCGTGTGTGGAGACCCCGAACCTAGACTCACTTTGTAGGCCAGGCTGGCCTCAAACTCACAGTGATGTTGCCTCTGCCTCCCCAGTGCTGAGATTAAAGGCATGGGCCACCATGCCTGGCCCTATAAAATTAATTTTGTTGCTACTTCAGAACTGCAATTTGCTACTGTTATGAATTGTAATATAAGTATCTGATATGCGGAATATCTGTTATGCTACCCCCAAAGGAGTTGAACCCACAGGTTGAGAGCAGCTATGGAGCCTCAGCAGGCACACGGAGCCCAAAAGCTTTCCCATGAGTGGTTCTCTCTCTAGGAGCATCTCAAAGTGGAGCGATGAACAGCCAAAACTATCCCAAGTCCCCAAAAGGCCCCGCCTCCAGTGCTGGGCTCATTTACATATCTCCTCCCAGAGTCTGTTCACGAGGATCTTTTCAGCTGGCAACAATCAAGCTCCTGCACGAGGTGGTTTGTCTTCTAGTGGATTAACCTCACCTGTTCTCACAAGACTGTTCCCAATCCCACACTTGGGGTCATAACAAAAACAAGTTTCTCTCTCCTTCACTGCTGACCTAGCGGAACCCCTCAGTCCAGAGCCCAAGAGGAATTTCCAGATCTGAGGTGATGTAGTCTCCCTGTGGAGGTCTGTCCTCAGCGAGACCTTCACCTCTGACAGCTAGGCATGAGGTCTCAGTCACCAGAGCCATCCCCAAGCAGAAACTGCCCTTCAGTTCCCTTCACTTTATGAAAGTTACACAAAAAGGCTCCAGGCTACATAGACACAGATGCGGATGAACATGCCATCACCTACGCAGGGCACATGGCTACCTGTGGCTTGAAACCCTCAGTGGGAGAAGAGAACTCTGAACACATCTCTTCCTACCTGCATTCCTCCACAACAGGCAAGACACCAAAACTATGATGATGATGATGAAAGCAAGGGCACCAATTAGCATGATGTGGTTCCTGTGCTGAGCAGGATCTGGAAAAGGAAGGGAAGGTGGTGACCACTTAGCTCTCAGCCCTGACCTGCTCAGGGTCTGCAGAAGGCTACAGATTTCCCTGGCCACACCCCCCATTACCCCATCTCAGGGTGAGGGGCTCAGGCAGCCCCTCATGTTGCACATGGCATGTGTATTTCTGCTCCTTTCCAGAAGGCACCACCACAGCTGCCCACTTCTGGAAGCTTCCATCCCCTGCAGGTCTGGTCTCCACAAACTCCATTTTATGAGTCAGTTTTCTCCCATTCGACTGCCAGGTCAGGGAGATGTCAGCAGGGTAGAAGCCCAGGGCCCAGCACCTCAGTGTGACATCACCTTGAGGTCTGGAGTGATGGGTCAGATGTGTTCTTGGAGGGTCTGAGGGAGAGAGAGTTGGTATGAGGCACCTTGTTTTTTTTGGGGGGGCTCAGCAGTGTTCATGTGGCCATGCTTGGAATGGACAGGAGAGCTGGGATGGGGTTAGGCTGTCCACCATCTGGACCATGGGCAGCTGGGATAATGTGGGCTATGGGGATGCTCCAGGGTGTGAGTGTGACAGATGGAGCAGGAGGCATCAGGTCTCTGCAGACTGATTCTGGTTCTGAGTTGGGTGAAGGGCAGGAGACTCAAAAAAACTGGAGTCAGATCCCAGAGATGCTGAGGTGTGGGGCACAGAAGGAGGCCTGAGTGCAGAAGCTTCCTGTGGGCCCAGAGCCATTGCTCAGGTAAACAACCTGTCCACCAGTTACTGAAAGATTGGTCTCCTGTTGGAGAAAATGAATTTCTTGTCAGTAAGACAAAGATCTTAGTCAAAGATCCGGAACACAAGGGACTCTGGGGAGGAGTGAGTTAAGACTTTCCTGTTCACCTGTTTTCCAGAACTTAGGAACTATGCCCCAAGTCCTCTCTTCCCAAGCATGCACCTGGGCTCTCCAAACTCCCAGCAAACAGCCGAAAGGAAACTTGGGCAGGGGTTGCCCATCCTCCTCCCCTGACCCCTCCACCCCATGCACCTGAGCACAGCAGCCTCTCCTTCCCTTTTTCCAGGTGTTTCTGCAGCAGCTCCGCGCAGCTGCTTTTCAGGTGGGCTCCTGACTTGTGCAGAGAGATCTGAGCTACAGAACGCAGGTCCTCACTCAGGTTGAGGTATTCCTCGCCGTCGTAGGCAAACTGGTTGTACCAGTGGAGCAGACGCCCATCTGGCCCCACATCGCAGCCTCGCAGCCACTGCAGCGTGTGAGAGTCTAGCCAGGGTATGGTAGGTGGTCAGCCATCTCAGGAAGCACAGCACCGTTAAACTACAGATCAAGTCCAGGGGAAACCCTGCGGGCTCTTGAGGACCTGGACGCATCCCCGGTGATTCAGTCCCGCGAATGTGGACAACCCTGCTCTATCCTTGGGGTCGGGGTCACTCACCGTCCAGGCTCTGGTTGTGGTAGCGAAGCAGGGTCATCAGGTTCCTTTGAGACAGCTGTGCTTGAGTCCTGGCTATCTCTGTCTCCAGCTCCCAATACTCGGGCCCCTCCTGCTCCACCCAAGGTGCGCGGGGCTCATATCTCGGAGTCTCCGCGATACAGTCGAAGCGCACGAACTGTGTGTCGTCCACGTAGCCGACTTCCACGTACCGGGGCTCCCCGAGGCCGGGCCGGGACACCGCGGTGGTGAAATAGCGCAGCGAGTGCGAGCCTGGGGGTGGCGCGCGGTGAGACCCCGACCTCCTCCCGGGACTCCCGGCAGGAGGCAGGTGCGTGGGCGAGGCCAGGAGGGGAGCATGGCGCGGGGCTCTGACGCAGGTGGAGGAGGGTCTAGTAGGCAAATGAGGGACGCTGGCTTCCCCAGTGCCGATCTCGCCCATCCCCGCAGAGGCCATTTCCCTCTCTGGTCTGACTCACCAGTCCTTGTCTGAGCCCAGTTCAAGGGGGTGGCCAGCAGGAGGAGGAGAACACGGGGAGCAGAGGCCCTCGTCCTTGGTGACTGGAACATCCGAGTCTGGGCGGATCTTTGGCAACTTTATAAACCAGAGCGACAAGTGATTGCGTTATCTCAGGACCCCTTTCAAATGGGAGTGAGAACGGGTGTCACGTCATCAACATCTAGGCAGAAGACTTTCGAAAGTGAAACTCAGATGGGAACCCCAAGCCACCACCCTATCCCTGGGACGCTGAGAGCCGCTGCCTGGGAGGGACTCCTAACTCCAGAACTCCCCATATAGAACTGAAGTGAACCAGGGCTCACGCCTTTAATCTTTAATCCCAGCACTCCGGAGGTAAAGGCAGACTGATCGCTGTGAGTTCCAGGCCAAGGTCTACAAAGTGAGTCCAGGACAGCCAAGGCTACACAGAGAAACCCTGTCTTGAAAAATGAAACAAACAAACAAAAAAAGAGCTAAGGCCTAATCAGAGGCTGCCTGTGGAATCCAGGGGAGACTGCAGACTGGTCTCAGGCTTTCTCTAATTCAGCTTTGTGGAGAAACAGGACTTTTCCAGAGGAAAACGTGCCTGGGCATGTTCCAGTTGCTCTGTAGGCCTGGCAGTCCCTGAACTTGCTTTGGAGAACAAGCTCAAACTCAGAGATCCACCTGCTTCTGCCCCCGAGTGCTGGCATTAAAGGCATGCACCATCAGTGAGATATGTTTCCTCAATAACCCTGCGAAGCTGGCCAGCACTGCGGAGACTCCCTCAGGCTGTGCCTCATCTCCAACTCCGGGCTCTCCACGCTCACAGGGAACTTGTGGCAGGATTCCATTTCTCAGTTCCAGGGCGAGGTCCCCTGTCCCTGCTGGAGCAGAGGAGGACTGCTGGTGACTCTCCCATAGACCCAGTACCCTTTGCCCTGTGGGTGCCTTTCTGGTCAGTGAAGGAAATCTCCCATGTGGAGTCATCACTCTGTGGGGCTGGGCACAGAAGGACCTGGTCCCTTTAAAATTTGTCCTGATTAGGACAGTCCCTCAGACTGAAGCCATGATGTGGAGCCCTAATGACATCCGCAGAGCCCTTCAGGGACCTGAGCATGTGATGGACTGACCAGCGGAAGGGGGCTGGCCAGGCTGGTGAGCGAGCCCAGCACTGCCGACTTCTTCCTTGTGTGGGAATTGGTCACAGAGGGTTGTGAAAGTCTAGTAGACTGAGGGTGGTAGTGAATGAAAACTATAAGGCCGCCCCTACATATGGCTGAGGAAATGGAAGAATCCAGATGGAACATGGCCAGCAGATAGAGCAGGCCATGGGGAGGTGGGAGAGGGGAAGAGAGAGGAAGAGAAAAGAGAGGAACCAGAGAGGCCAAGGGCAGCAAGAGTAGAGCCAAGAGATCCAGAGGCTGAAATGGCTACATTGCATCGGGGAGAGACACTGGGGGAAAATGGAGAGGCTTAAGGTGGGGGGGGGGAGAGGAGCCAGGACTCTGTGACATCACAGGGGCTCCCAACCTTCCCAGTGCTGCAACCTTTCCTGTCCTGATGACCTCCCCCAACCCCCGCCCCGCAACCTGCAGTTGTTTTTGTTGCTACTTCATAACTGTAACTGTGCTGCTGTTATGAATTATAACTACCTGTATTTTTCCAGTGGCCTCAGGGGAGCCCTGTGAAAGGTTGTTTGGCACACAGGTTGGGAACCACTGCTGTAACAGGTGCTGTGACTCTGAGAGAGACTGACGTCCAGAGTCCACTCTGCCGCATCAATAAGCACTACAGCCGCGTGCCTGGGGTTTTCCTCAGGACCTAACAGGTAGCATGTCCTATTTAGCTATGAGAATCTTAATTCTTTTTTTTTTTTTTTTTTGCTTTTTTGAGACAGGGTTTCTGTGTGTAGCCTTGGCTGTCCTGGACTCACTTTGTAGACCAGTCTAGCCTCGAACTCACAGCGATCCGCCTGCCTCTGCCTCCCGAGTGCTGGGATTAAAGGCGTGTGCCACCATGCCCGGCTGAGAATCTTAATTCTTAAAATCAAAATAAATTTAAAAATTTAAATAAAATGATAGTACTGCCTTATCTTAGGGCTGATGGAAAGGCCGGATTATTCCTCCTCTTTGATATCCGGGACTTTCAGAGTCCTGGGTCCTGCACAGGAGACTGAGGGAGAACTGAGCCCCCCAGTCATCCTCTGCTGTGTAGCAAGGCAGCCAAGCTCAGCATCTGGAGACACCAACCACTGATTACTTCCCAGTGTGTGACATCACGACACTCTGGGCGATCCTGGCTCAGGAAGTCTCCCAGGCCACGGTTCAGCTTTCTTGCTGTGTTTTCTCAAGGCTTCACTAGAGCTGGGTCACATGAGGTCACGTGGCTTCTTCATGTGGCAGCTGAATGAAAGGGGCTCAGGTTCCTGCTGGCTGTCCCCAGGGTTCCTCTGTCCCCATGTACCTGGGACTCTCTTGAGACTGCTCTCCATGCAGCAGCTGGCTTCCCCAGACACAGCAGCTGAAACTTCCTCACCTAACATCACCTTCCCTGGAGCGCCCCACTGTGAAGGCTGAGCTGTCAAAGCAAGTGTTGGTGTGAGGTGAAGGATCTAACACAAAGTCGCCATGGAGCTGCTTCCAGCTGGTTGCTTGCCCTCAGGGCCAGAAAACTGCCATCCTAAAGCTGGGGTGCTGTCATGCATGTTGTAAAGTGGAGCAGAGCAGAGCGCAGTCCCCCAGGACCCAGGGCCAGATCCAAGGAGACCCTGTTGATTGTTCTTCTCTGTTGACAAGAGAGAGATTCTGAAGGATTGGGGAATGGAGGGCAGACTCTCCAGGAAGGGCCCTGGAAGGAGGCAGGAGCTCAGGAGGCTGGCATGCATGCGCTCAGCACACAGTGTCCTGAGTGCAGGGGACAGGGTGGAAAACACCTCCTAGGAGAACAGACAGGCCCCACACACAGGGACAAGCAAGGGCCTTGTCCTCCACACAAACTGAAAAGACAAGAAATAAACACAGCAGATTCTTTGGATGGGACAAACAGGAGTGCTAAGGCAGCTCTGGATTGGGTGACCTCTGTTGGAAGTCAGCAAGACTTTTGCTCAAGCTCCCCCTTCCTTTTTTTTTTTTTAATTTTAGATTTATTTATTAATGATGCATGTTTGCATGTAAACCTGCATGACAGATGAAGGTAAGAACTGCCAACTGGTTGTCCACATGGATGGACCTGCACAGATTAGGAGATGGACAAGCGAAACCCTCAGATCTGGGCTTCCCTACCCAGGCCGGCACTGAAACACTGAAACAGAATGATTTCAACACTGTGTTCATAAGAGCTGAGGTCTCGGAGACGCAGCTTCCTCACATGGCAGCTGGAAACCACTCAGGTTCTTTCTAGCTTGCGGCCCCGAGGAGTCCTCTGCTACTTGTCTGGATCTTTCTTGTGGCTGCTGTTGACACAGTAGCTGGCTTCCCCAGAGCCACTCACAGAGAGAGAAAGAGATGGCTACAGGGCAGGAGAGCAAGAGAGCTGGAGGGAGGGATGGAGGGAGGAGTGTGGCTGCTGTTTCTCCCTTGTAGCTTTTTTGTTGGTTTTGTTTTTGTTTTGTTTTGTTTTTTGAGACAGAATCTCCCTGTGTTTGCCTTGGTTGTCCTGGACTCACTTTGTAGACCAGGCTGGCCTCGAACTCACAGCAATCCACCTGCCTCTGCCTCCCAAGTGCTGGGATTAAAGGCATGCACCACTATGCCTGGCTTGTTTTTGTTTTTTTAGAGACAGGGTTTCTCTGTGTAGCCTTGGTTGTCCTGGACTCACTTTGTAGACCATGCTGCCCTCTGCCTCCATATTGCTGGGATTAAAGATGTAGCTCTTAACGTGGCTCCTTCCCTGAGCCCTGCTGCAGTGGTCCTGGCTTCACAGGCTGTCCAGAGCCCTCTGTAAAGTCTGCCCCTCTCCTTGGTTCACTGGGAACCTCAGTTCTTAGATCCACAACCTTCATGTACTCTGAGTTTTACAGATGTCCCTCTGTTAATCGGGACACATTCTTTTCTTAGATGCAGTTTTTGTTTTCTTTCCTCATGTTCTAAGACACTGACCAGCTCCCCAGCCTGGGGCACCCCAGTCCCTGAGCTGAGGAACTGACTGTGACAGCTGCTCTGCTTGCTGTCTCCACCCTGTGGCTCCACAGTTAATAGGCTGCCTCAGCCCCACCTACTGCCCTGTAACTTGTTGGCATAGCAGTCCCTGTGTGCTGAAGATCTTGTGTGCCTGCTGGGGTGAGGGCGTGTGTGTGTGTGTGTGTGTGTGTGTGTGTGTGTGTGTGTGTGTGTGTGTATGTGAACATAGCAACACAAGGGTACATTTTTAAAGCTACAAATATATAAAAGGCCAATTTCTAGTTTCTTTTCCTTTTAGAGATTTATTCATTTATTAATGTGTATACAGTGTTCTGCTTGCATGTACACCTGCACACCAGAAGAGGGCACCAAATCTCATTATAGATGGTTGTGAGCCACCATGTGGTTGCCAGGAATTGAAATCAGGATCATTGGAGGGCAGACAGTGCTCTTAACCTCTGAATTATCTCTCCAGACCCTCCTATTATTTTTCTGTTTTGTCTTGTTTTCTTTTCTTTCTTTTATTGATTGATGGATGCTTGCTTGCCTGATTTTTTTTTTTTTTTTTGAGACAGGGTTTCACTGTGTAGTCTTGGCTGCCCTGGACTGACTTGTAGACAAGCCTGGCCTCGAACTCATAGAGATCCACCTGCCTCTCTTGTTTCTTAAGTCAGCACTTAAGTCAGTCCCACGAGGCAGCTGTCCCAAGAGAAGAAGAAGAGTCATGTGTCAACATGAAAGCACCTCAAAGGCCGCCATTCACTCACAGGCCTAAATCTCAGAGGCCCTGGGACTCAGTCCTCTCCCCTTCACCTCATCCCCAATCCCAGGCCCCCAGGTGTCACCTTTGCAAGCTGCAGAGACAAGTCACAGCTCTAGGCATTGTCCCTGCCTGCAGCAGAAGAAATAAAACACTCAGGAGACTGACAGGTGGGCTGGAGGAGGGACCCTCACCTCAGCTTCCCCCCAAGGGCCTCAGGACAACTCTTCCCTCACACACTGACCTGCAGCAGCCGCATAGGCTCCTTTTCCACCTGTGAGAAGAAAAGCTGTGAGAGACACCCAGGAAGTTTCCAGAACGATGGCTACAGACCAGGAAGGGTCAGGAGTCATGAGGGAGGAGGAATGTAGGGAATGAACCAGTGTCAGCCTGGAGTTCAGTAGGTCTCAGCAGGAACCTTCCCCTCTGACCTCTGACCTCTGAGAATCATGTCCAGTGCACATGCAGCCTCAGGCTGATGAAGCTGTTCTCCATCTTCCATGTGATTCCCAGTAAGGTGAGGGTCAGCACACAGACCCAGAGATGGGTGTAGTTGTGCATTTGGTGTGTGTGTGTGTCTGTGTGTGTGTGTGCGCGCACACCTCTGTGTCTGTGTTGCTTTCCATTCATGGTGCACCCTTCTAAAAAGAGCAAAAAGAAAAGAACCCAGACCCAGACCCTTCCTACCTGTGTTCTTCCTCTTCATCCACCACATAACACCTCCAATCATAAAGCCCAAGATGACCACAGCTGCGATGACAGCAACAAAGGTCATGACAGAGACGGTGGACTGAGGGGGCTCTGGGAAGGGAAGGGAAAGCAAGGGAAGGTGAGGGTCCTGACCCCAGCTCTCAGCCCTGACCTGCTCAGGGGCTGCAGAAGGCTCCAGCTTTCCCTGAGCCCAGCTCTGCACCCACACCCTCCTTACCCCATCTCAGGGTGAGGGGCTCACGCAGACCCTCATGCACCACATGGCATGTGTAATCCTGCTCCATCCCAGAAGGTACCACCACAGCTGCCCACTTCTGGAAGCTTCCGTCCCCTCCAGGCCTGGTCTCCACAAGCTCCATGTCCTGGGTCAGTTCTTCCCCATTCAGCTGCCAGGTCAGGGTGATGTCAGCAGGGTAGAAGCCCAGGGCCCAGCACCTCAGGGTGATGCCACCTTCAGGTCTGGGGCGATGGATGACATGTGCCTTTGGGGGGTCTGTTTGGAGATTTAAGAAATCCACAATTAACAAGCTAAAGTGAAGTCTGTAAAGACAAAACTAAATGAATGAGAACACTGAACTATGTTTCTGTTTGAACACTTGGACTGTCACCACACTAGTGGCCTGCAGGCAGAGCTGGTCCCCTGAGCACAGAACTGCACATTTTCCTGGGGGGGAGGGAGGGGACTCAGAAGCTAAGAGGGGATCTAAAGGAACCAGCAGGTCAGTATTTTTGTTTGCTCTGCTTTTTGTTTTTTAATGAGATGTTCTCTGGCTTAAGATACACAGTAGAAGAATGGAAGGAATAGAAAATAATTAATGTAATATGCGTTTGAATTCATATCAAAATAAGAAATGAGTGGCAGGGGCTCCATGAAGGGTGCCCCCAACTGCTGCTGCCACCACTGAGGCACAAACATGTGTCCATCTTGCTGACCAGCATTCACTGTCTGTCCTAGTGAACAGTCATCTCCAGAGTGCGCAGCAGAAATGTGGGGAACCTCTCACACTCAGCCAGAGAAAATGACTCCCAGCCCCTGCCTCTGGGGGACAGATACAAGGCAAGTCACACAGGATCCTGAAGTGTGCTGTGGACCCAGTGCAGCACCCACTGGGAACACAGCAGCTCACAGGGGGAGTGGATCTTCCCTCTCACTCCAGTCCTCCATTGCAGAAGCCCTGTCTCTGAGGAAGGTCAATTCCTGACTCACTAGGGGGAGCCCTGTTGGGGGATGGTCTGAGGTATTTTGATGCTAATTACAGCTTGCTGTCTCTGTGACCCAACTTTTACTTAATAAAAAGCCATCGCACTTGGAAAGGGAGGAGATAGGTGGGGCTAGGAGAGAGGAGAAGAGAGAAGAGAGAAGACAGAAGAGAGAAGAAGAGAGAGAGAGAGAGAGAGAGGAATTCTGGGAAGAAAAAGGACTGCCAGGAGAAAAAAGGAGAAGGAGAGAGACCTGAAGTAAGAAGAGGAGGCTGCCATGGGTTAGCTGGAGGAAAAACACATGGCCGGCGGCGTGGATGGAGAATCCAGACCAGATGAAAAACATTAACAAGTACAGGGGATTGTACATGGAAGATAGCTTGATTAAAGTTATTAAAAACAGATGACATAGGGTTAAGACAGGGATCCCATGCCTAAGGCCCTACTATGAAAAGTAGTTTAAAGGATTGATATCTGCCCTGCCCCAGGTTAACTAAGACTATTTTAAAATATAACCAGTGTCAGTGTCTTGACTGATTGCTAGGCGGGCCTCCTGATAATACAGACAATACAGATAAGTTGTTGAAAACAACAGAGCACTGCAGCTTGATGGGGCAGAGGGGGAGCAGGAGGGTCTGGATGGTTAATTCTGACAGGAAATTATCCAAGCTCACAGGAACCTTTCTCCTTTAAGGAAACACTGACTTGTCTAATTATCCAGGTTAGCAGGTCCCCTGGCACCTGTGGACACTGATACAAATGGTAATAGAAGGGGATAAAGAAACATTAACACTACAGTGGGGAAGAAAATCTAAAAGCAAAATAATACCTTCAAGCCTGAAGGTGGTGGTGCAGGCTTTTAACCACAGCACTCCAGAGGCAGAGCCAGGTGGATCTCTCTGTGAGTTCCTGACCTGCCTGGTCTAAGAAAGTCAAGTCTATACAGAGAAACCATGTCTCAAAAAACCAAACCAAACCAAACCAAAAGAAAGAAAAGAAATTCTACTATTTAATATTTGTCAAGGGCACCCCATAAGTGCTCATGTGACCATTCTAGGATTAGATAGAATTGGGGTGTGGAAGGCATGTAAACCCCACACAGGGATCTGGGAGAATGTATTATTTAGAAAGTTCGAGAAACTGGGGGAACCTATTTGGATGGTGGTGGCACAGGCCTTTATTCCCAGCAGTAGGTAGGCAGGCAGAGAGAGGCAGATCTCTGTGAGTTCGAGGCCAGCCTGGTCTATGGAGTCCAGGGATACACAGAGAAACCCTGTCTTGAAAAAAAAAAGCAAAAACAAAAAAACCCAAAATACAAAAACACCCCCCAAAACAAGCAAACCACAAAAGAAAAACGAAAATAAAACAACAAGAAACTCCTCCAAAAACCCCAACAAACAAACAAAAACCCAACCTGTATCGAAAAACAAAAAACAAAGAGAGAGAGAGAGAGAGAGAGAGACAGACAGACAGACAGACAGACAGACAGAGACAGAGAGAAGAAATGAGCCAGGCCACAAGCCTGTAATCTTAGATCTCAGCACTCTGGGAGGCAGAGGCAGGTGGATCACAGTGAGTTCGAGGCCAGGCAGGCCTACAACGAGAGATCAAGACAGCCAGGGCTACACAGACAAACCTTGTCTTGGAAAGAAGAAAAAGCAAACAAACAAAGAAAAACAATAAAGAAAAGTAAAATAAAAAAGAAAGAAAAGAAAAGAAAATACACTGGTGGAGCCTGCGATGCTGGATCAGGAGACTCCGACACTGTTTCCCTAGAGACAGGGGCGTCATCCCAGCTGAGGTTCTTCTTCCTCAGGACTGAGCTGAGGGCAGAGGGAGGAGGAGCCCGCGGCCCTCGCACCTGCGCGCAGCAGCGTCTCCTTCCCGGTCTCCAGGTATCTGCGGAGCCAATCCACGCACGTGCCCTCCAGGTAGGCCTTGTGCATCTCTGCATCACCACCCTGCTCCCACTTGCGCTTTGTGATCTGCGCCGCCGCGTCCGCCGCCGTCCAGGATGTCAGGTCTTCGTTCAGGGCGATGTAATCGCGGCCATCGTATGCGTACTGAAGGTACCCGCGGAGGAGGCGCCCGTCCGACCCCAAGTGACAGCCATACATCCACTGGAATGTGTGAGAGCCTGCGGGACCCCGCGGTCAACCCGGCGCACCTGCCGCACGTCATCACCCACGCCCCGCCCACCTGTTCCCACGTGACCACCCACGCCCGCGGCTCCGCCCGCCTGTTCATACGTCATCACCCACACCCCCGCGGTCAGCCCCGCCCACCTGTTCATACGTCATCGCCCACGCCCCGCGGCCCCGCCCACCCGCGGACTCCTCAAAACCGAAAGGGAAACCGTCCCGGGTCGCGTTTTTCCCCCCGAACCTCGGACTTGGGACCCGGGCGTCTCGGCCCCGGTGTCGCGACGTGAAGGGGACGTGAGCTCTGACCGCGGTCACTCACCGCCCTCGCTCTGGTTGTAGTAGCGGAGCGCGGTCCTCAGGTTCACGCGGAAAGCCTGCTCCGTGTTCTTAGCTCTCTGTGTCTCCCGCTCCCAATACTCCGGCCCCTCCTGCTTTATCCACTGCGCGCGCGGCTCCACTCTCGGAGTCTCCGCGTCGCTGTCGTAGCGCACGAACTCCGTGTCGTCCACGTAGCCGACTTCCATGTACCGGGGCTCCCCGAGGCCGGGCCGGGACACGGCGGTGTGGAAATACCGCATCGAGTGTGAGCCTGGGGGCGGCGCGCGGTGAGACCCCGACCTCCTCCCGGGACCCCGGGCAGGTGCGCGGGCCGGGAGGGGAGCAGGGCGCGGGGCTCGGGACGCGGGTGGAGCAGGGGGCGGAGGGTCTGGTGGGCGACGCGGGGACGCGGCTTCCCCGGTGTCTCCCCCTCCCCTCCCCGCAGAGTCCGTTTCCCTCCCGACCCCGCACTCACCCGCGCGGGTCAGGGCCGGGGCCAGGGCGGCCGCCAGCAGCAGGAGCAGCGTGCGCGGCGCCATCGCCTCCATCTGGGATCCGGGCGAGTCTGAGCCCCGCGCGCTGCGTGGACTTTATAACCGGTGCCCGCGGCGACGCTGGTTGGTTCCCCAGGATCGCGCCGCCCAATGGGGGTGAGAAGCGCGGACTCGTCATCAGTGTCCGGGCAGAGGGAGCTGACACAGGTTAGGAGCAGAAGTGAAACTGGGGAGATGGGGGATCCCCAGCCCTGGGCTTCCCCACCCCGGGCCTCAGCGCCTGGCGACTGAGACTTTGCCTGACCTTGTGCTGAGGGACAGCGCGCTGTTTGTCATGGCGTCTCCGCCTTCTCACCCAGAAGCTGTCTGGACACCAGGAGAGACCCGAGGCCAGGCTCGTGCTGTCCTTCCCTCCACCCTTCCTCTTCCTTCTCTTCAGAAGTCAGACCCTGGAGTCTTCTAGAAGAAAAGCCTCTTCCGGGAACACAGTGGCAACAGCAAGCTGTTGGGGATGCAGGTGAGAGATGCTTCTCCTTAAAGCAGAGGCGCTGGCCTGCAAGCCCCACACAGACCCACAGACACCGGGCTCTGCTCACCTGCAGTGGGCGCTCACACTGCCAAGCCCGACAGCAGGAGCCTCATCTGTGAAGAGGAGACTTTGCCTCTTCCCTCAGGGTCCCTCTTCTCAGCCTCCTGCTGGACTCAGGCTCCTCCTGTGTCTTCCCAGATGATGCATCTGTGGCTCCAGGAGGTTGTGTTTCACAAGGATCTTCACCCCACGTCCTGAGACTGTCCGTGTGGACCTGGGTCACTGTGTGAGCACAGTAGACCCCCTTGTCCACTGGGCCGAGACCCCTGTGTAGTCAAGTGCAGCTGATCCCTGTCCCGCTGCACTGTCCCTGTGTCCACACACTTCCCTGGTACACTTGCTCTGGTGAACCCACCACAGTGAGAGAGGAGCTGTAACAAACTGTAAAGGAGAACAGTGATGTAGTGTGGTAGACAGAGGTTATGGAGTCTGTGACCCTCACTCTGTCTCTCTGATCCTCACTCACACTTGTGAGCTGGTGAGCTGTGTGGGACAGGGTTTGATAACCGAGTTGGCTCCCGAGTTCCTCAGGCGTGTGCCGTATGGACACTGGAGAGAGAGCGGTTCTCAGGGCAGAAGGTGCCCACTGGGGATTTGAGATCTCATCCCTGGTCAGTAGTGTTTAAAATTTAAATTCACAACTTTATAATGTCTTTGTTTCTGTGGAGTTTGATTTGATACGTCCACATTGCAGCCACACATAACTAAAGGGAACATTGAGAGCAGAGGTCAGTGGGGACTCCTGCACAGAGTCACACACCAAACTGTGTGTCACCGTGTGCCTGACCAGAGCTCCAACCTGCAGTGACCTCCTCATGCTGCTGTGCACAGCCTCCCTGACCCCACCGTGACGCTTACAGCACCTGTTTCCACGAGCCGTTCATATCAAGCGCTGTGTGAATTTTCCCTGGAAACGCCATCCTCTTGGGTCTCATCCTGACTAACTGAGGAGGCAGCTGGCTTCAGGCAGCTCCCCAGAAAGCATCTCCCTCAATTGTTCTTAGTTTATTATCCTTTTTTGAGACAAGTTCTGTCTCCCCAGATCTGGGTTTCCTGGAAGTACCTCTGTAGACCAGGCTGGCCTTGAAATAAGGCTTGGGAGTTGGTTCCCTCTTTTAGTCATGTGACTCCATGGATAGAGTCAGGTCCTCAAGCCTGGTAGCCAGCGCCTTCAGCCCTGAGCCATCTTGGTGGTCCCTGGAGAGCAGTGGACTTGACCTTCCCTTTGGAAAGTTCCTTCACTCCTGGACTTGGCACATAGAGAGCTGGCCACCCTGACACTAGACACGGCGTTTACTGGCCTGATAGGTAGCGTTGTCTTCTTCCTGTGTCCTTTTCTAAAAGATTGGAAGAAGAAGCTGAACGATTATAAAAGTTACGAGTGGATATGAAGGGGTTTGAAGAACGAAGAGTGGGTGAGCTAAGAAACCCGGAAGTGTCGCTCAGCCTCTCCCTTTGGGAAGGATCGCAGAGCGGGCTGTGCAGCTGGAGGGGTCACTGGTGGAGGCTGAAGCGCTTGGGAAGCAAATAGCGCAGCTGGTAAAGGAGAAATAAAGTGTTCAGACCCGAAACTAAGAGCGGGAGTTCCCTGCTTTTGCCGCCTGCCCTGCTCCACGCACTTTCGCTTTATCACCATGAACTTCCGGTTTACGGTTGGGGGCACACAGTCCGCCATGTTGGGCAGGCTAACGCTGCAGGAGCTTCTCACCTTGAGTCTGCGGTCAGGGTCAGGGATCCCGGTGCCCAACCTGCTTTTCTCCTTTGATTCTGTCCGAGACCCTTGCTCTGGCATGGTGCCACCCTCAGCCAGGGTGAGTCTTCTCTCAGTTGAACCTTCCAGAAATGCACCCTAGACAGCCCAGAGTGCTGTTTCCATGGAGACACCAAGTCCCACCCAGTTAACATGAAGATGGATTGGCACTCTCCTGTGGCACCTCCAGCTGTGGTCTGTGTCACCTAACGTCTGGATGTGTTCCAGAAATCACTGTGTAAACACTATACAGTGAACTTATATGAACCTGCACGGTATGTCCTGTGTTACACAGGTGGCTCTGTGATGTATAGAACCTGTATGTCATGTGTGCCGTCAGGAGTCTCAGTATCATGGGTGTGTGAGGGTGTTGTGTATGTCACAGCTTGCTCTCTCTCTCCCTCCCTCTCCCTCTCTTCTCCCTCCTTCTCCCTCCCTCCCTGTGTGTGTACACGCATGTGCGATCTGTGAGACAGGTTCTCACTATGTGACCGTCTGACCTGGAACCCACTGTGTGGCGCAGGCTCCTCCCACCCTCAGCTTCTGGGATGCTAGGGTCGCACTCAGGCGCCATCATAAAGATATAATAGCGGCTTTTCAGTAAGCAGTGCGCTATAAAATGTTAAGGAAGAATGTTAAATGAGCACACAAATTACTAACAACTGTTGTCACTGTCGAGGATTATGTCCCGTGCATATTACACGTGCTCTACTTCGGTTTCTTATTCTGTATGTACGAATACTGTGGTTATAAGCGTCTGTGTGCGCGTGCCTGCAGTTCCTGTGGCGGCCACAAGAGGGCGCCGCACCCCGCCCACCCCGGAACTAGAGTTAGCAGCAGCTGTGAGCCTCCGCCAGGGCGCTGTCACTGGAACCCGGGTTTTCTGCAAGAGCAGCCAGGGCTCTTAACCTCTGCGCCGTCTCTCCAGCCCCACACACGTGCTGTGTTTTTGCCTCGTGTTCTTTTACTTCCTTTTTGCTGTACTGGAGTGTTGCAGAAAATACAGGGCTATTACTGTTTACTATTAATAACCTATAATTACTGTGGGGTATTTATGTAACCCGCTACCATATCAATAAAAGACACAGACGCCTGTTGGATTTTTAATATACTGTGCACTGGGATGGGCAGAGACCCGCCCCCTAAACTGCCCTCATCTCCCGGCCCCACACCCAGGCCGATTGCTCTAGTGATTCCTAGCTGGGCTCGTCCCGTCCAATAACCCATAAGCACTGCGCGGCTCTGCTCTGGGCTGTTCCTCTCCATCCAGGCCACGGCTTCTCCCCACGCTGACCCCTGGCGGCCTCTCCTTCTTCCTCCTTCCCTGTCCTGTGTTCTCCTCTCCCATCCCCTTCCCTGACCCTCCTGTCCTCCAACCCTGGACCTTGGCCCCGCCCCCTGACTTCCGCCCTGCTCAGGTGGAGGCGGCGATTCAGCCAATCAGCGATAACTTGGGGCGAGGTTGCACAGCGTCATCCTGGCACACGGAGGGTTTGCTCACCGAGCAGTAAGGGGGGGTTAACGTGTGAGCACAAAGCGCCAGGCCATGCAGTGACTCTCGAGAGTGAACCCAGGGTCTCATGCCCTCTAGTCACGTCACACCGAGCCACAAGCACCAGGCCTGGTGTGTGTGTGTGTGTGTGTGTGTGTGTGTGTGTCTGTGTGTGTGTGTGTGTGTGTGTCGACGTGAGTGTATGTGTGTGAATGTGATAGGTGTGTGTGTGTGGTGTGTGTACATGTTAACGCGTGAGACTGAGTCTGTGGTGTGTGTATGAGTGTATAAATGTGTGTTGTGTTTGTAACAATATGTATATGTGTGTGTATGTGTGTTGTGTTTGCGTGTGTCTATGTATGTGATTGTGTGTGGTTGTGAGTGTGTGTTGAGGATGGAGGTTACTGTGGAGTGATCCTCGAGCCTTGAGCCCCCCAGCTAAGCATTTTACCACTGAGCCATCATTGCGTTTCATAATTTTTTTCTTTTACAACTGAGATTTTATTGGCTGAGGAGCAGAGCACACACACATTTCAATTCTTTATTTTTCTTTTTTGTAAGATTTATTTATTTAATACACAGTGCTCTGCCTGCATGTACACCTGCTCACCAGAAGAGGGCAGCAGATCTCATTACAATGGCTGTGAGCCACCATGCCGTTACCGGGAATTGAGCTCAGGACCTTTGGAAGAGCAGTCGGTGCCCTTACCCTCTGAGCCATCTCTCCAGCGCCCGACATTTCAATCCTTAACACAAGCACCCAGACTCTGAAGTCACACACACGCTGTGTTCACGGACCCACATGAAGTGCCGTGTGTTGTCTCTCTTTGAACTTATTCCAGTGACGTTCCAGACTCAGAACTGACAGGTTTTCCTTGAGACCTCACATATCAACCAAAAGCTCACGATCCTCAGTTCCACTGACTCACAGTTTTATGCCACACACAGTACGTACTCAAAATTTCCTCCTTTCACAGCACATTATCACAGTTATTAGGAAAATGGACTGCCATGACCAGAGACGTTACAGCTCTGACAGACAAGGACCAAGGAGTGATTTCCTTAGGACACGGCCCTGCTGGAACCAGGACAAGATCTAACTGAAAATATTAATATTCCAGACACAAATGCACGGCCGAGATTCCAGATTGTTGGAAGGATTAAACAGAAGCCTTTAGAGTTGTCTCTGTCACAGAAAACAGCATCGCACCCCCCACTCCCCACCCGCCCAAGAGGAACTGCAGAAATGAGTGTCACCATCAAGGACTTGAAAGATGCAGGGCTGCTTCCCCCCACTTCTCCCTCTAACTCAGCTATGTGGCCAGTGCAGAAGATGGATGGATCATGGACATTGCCCTTCATTGATTTCATTAGGAAATTAATCAAGAAACAAGGAGACATGATTGTGTGTCAAGTTGACACCGGTGGACTTGCATGTCCACTTGACTACATCTGGAATCAACTAAACCCCCAAAATGCAGGGCACACCTCTGAGAGATTTTCCTTAATTAGAAGTAGGAAAACCAACTTCTGATAGGAACTTTGGGTAGGAAGACACACCTTTAGTCCAGAATATTTGAGCTGGAAAACCCCCTCTACAACGGGCCCCACCTTCTGCTGGAAGCTGCACAGGGACATGGATGAAGACAGCCTTTGGCCTTTGCCTGCTTGCTCTCGCCTTGCTGGCAAGTCCATCCCTCCGCCGGCATCAGAGCTGAGCTCTTGTGATTCCAGCTGGGACATCCATCCTCGTGGACTGAGAGCATCTACTGGGTTCTTGGACTTTCCCTTCTAGTCAGCTATTGTTGGAATAGCTGGACCACAGCCTGTAAGTCATCCTGATGCATCCCATACACACTTTTCATACACAGATGCTCATTCTTAAGTCTGTTGCTCTCAGGAGCCCTGAGTAATCCACAGGCCCAGGAGAAGCTGAGGAGACACTGGGATGCGATGTGGTGACACAGGACTGTGTGGTCACCAGGGCTGGCACTATTAGGAAGCTCGGCCTTCTTGGAGTAGCTAAGGGCTTGTTGGAGGACGTGTTCTCACTGATCAGATGGAGAACTCTTGGGTCCTCTCCAGCACCATGTCTGCCTCCGTGCTGCCATGCTTCCCATGCCTGACTAGAGTGGACTAAACCTCTGAACTGTAAGCCAGACTCAGTTAAATGCTTTTCTTTGAAAGGTCTGTGTGGCCATGGTGTCTCCTCACAGCAATGGAACGCTCGCTTAGGCAGTGACCGTGTCTCAGAGAAAACAAGGTTGAGGGGCTGGAGCGATGGCTCCCTGGCTGGTGGTGCATACGCTCTTGCAGAGAGAGGACCAGTGTTTGCTTCTAGCACCCACAAGTGCCTCACAACTGCCTGTAACTCAGTTCTGGAGACCGACATCCTCCTTGGGCACTGTACTATGTCCACAGACCCACACTCAGATGCAGACATATTATTAAAGATAAAAATAAAGTATTTGAAAACTGTAAAGTTGAACTGGGCATGGTGAGCAGGTTTTAATCCCATCATTTGGGAGACAAAGTGAGGCAGATCTCTGTGAATTCAAGGCCAGACAAGTACACAGTGAGACCCTGTTATAAGTAAATAATTAAATGAGGTTGAGATAATGCAGGAAGACATTCCACTTTGGTTACTGCCTCCCAAGCCCACATGTATCCTTGTACATTTGTAGGGACTCAAACATGTACTTACACACACACATTATCCATCACCTCTACCCTTGTACCATAATGTACTATTTACTGCACAAGTAAGGAGGAGCATCAGTTGTAGCTCAGGCTGGCTCACGTTGTAGCCCAGGCTGGCCCACAAGGGGAGCTCCTGGTCAAGGTTGTTAACTTAGTAAGTCTGACCAAAATGCAAAGTGAAAGTGATATGGGTCCTGACCCTGCATCTCCAGTACTCAGGAGGCCGAGGCTCTGTGGCAACCCGGCCTATGTGGTGGGTTCAAGTGCAGCCTAGTCTATGTGGGAAACTCTCACAAAGCAAGAGAAAACAAACAAACAAACAAAAAAATCAAGTAAAATCGTATTAGAGGGTCCGGCACCTCTGCTTTCCCTGGGACATTGTTGGAGGTTGGTCTGGTGTATCTTGATGCTAAATACTACTTGCTATCTCTGCCCCACCTGTGCCTTGCCTGAGAGCCTAATCTCTTTGACCAATAAAAGGCCATCACCCCTGGGCAGGGCAAATGGGATAGGTGTGGCTAAGGTTCCAGGGCCTGGGGAGACAGAATCTTGGGAGGAAGAGACTAGAGAGGAGAGGAAGAAGGAAGGCTGCCGTGGATTAGGTGGGAGAGAAGCACAAGGCCCACGGTGTGGATGGAGAATCCGGCCCAGATGAAGAACATTAGCAAGTATTTGGGATTATGGATGGGCGGGAGCTTGATAGAAAGTATTAGAAACAGATGGCATGGGATGGTACCCCATACCTGCCCCACTATGGGAAATAGTTTAGGGGGTTAATATCTGCCCTGCCCCAGGTTAACTGAGGCTTTTAAAAATAGAGCAGGTGTCTGTGTCTTTATTGAATGCTAGCAGGTTAGAAAATACTGCTGTGATAATAATTACAGGCCTAATAATATCATTACTGGTAAGTTAACTGCAACAGGACAGTCTTGTTCTAGCTGCACAAAGAGAATGGAGGAAAATGTTCCTTTTTTAAAAAATGTTTTTTATTCATTTAATTTTTAAACTTATGTGCGTTGGTGTGAGGGTGTCAGGTCTTGGAGTTACAGACAGCTGTGAGCTGCCATGTGGGTGCTGGGAATTGAACCCAGGTTCTTTGGAAGAGCAGGCAGTGCTCTTAACCACTGAGCCATCTCTCCAGCCCCAGGAAAATGTTCCTTGATGATTGGCTGAAGCTGTTGAGAAAGTCAGCCTGGCTCAGAGCAGGCTGCCCAGCACCTGCCCCGGCTCCTTCTAGGAAAGTGTAAGTTCCTGGACAGGAGCCTTGGTGTGGTAACTCTGTTACTTTTCTTTCTCTCTCTTAATAGTTTCTTTGTTTCAAGATAGGGTTTCTTTGTAAAACATCCCTGGCTGTCCTGGACTTGATTGTCCACCAGGCTGGCCTTGGCCTCACAGAGATTTACCTGCCTCTGTCTCCTGACTCCTGGGATTAAAGGTGTGAGCCCCTGTGTCTGCCATGACTGGTTTCTGTTAGTTTGTGGTTTAACTAAAAAGAGCCTCACTGAGGGCGGGAGGAGGCCAACACGCACAAGTCAGGAGCTTGTCTGGCTCTCAGAGCTTCCCTTTCTCTGCGTGTCCAGTGGACTGGGGTGCTCCGTGGACTTCTAAGGGCTCTGGTCTGAGATGTGTTCCTCCTAGGGGAGGCTGTGGGAAGATTCCTGCCCCACCCCTGAGGAGGGAGAGCTCTGATGAGGCCTGACTCGTTGCTGCCCCCTGCCGGCCTCTTTCCTTTTGGCTTCAGGAGGGCAGAATAATACCGCCTGGGAAGACAGGGCTGGTGCTCTGGAAGGTTCTCTGCCATCTTGCCATCTGGGATGAAGATAGCTTGATTGTTATTTCTCTTGGGTCTGGTGATGGCTCAGCAGTCAAGAGAACCGGGCGCTCTTCCAGAGGACCACGTTATTGCTCCCCAGCTGCACGTGGTGCCCACAGCCTCCTGTAGCTGCACTTCAAGATCTCATGCCTCTTCTGTCTCCATGGTAACAGACTCCCATCAGGCAAAACGCCATATAAAATAAGAACAAGTGAATGTTTTGGGTTTTTTTTTTTCGAGACAGGGTTTCTCTGTGTAGCGTTGGCTGTCCTGGACTCACTTTGTACACCAGGCTGATCTCGAACTCACAACGATCCACCTGCCTCTGCCTCCCGAGTGCTGGGATTAAAGGCGTGCGCCACCAAGCCCGGCTTACAAGTGAATGTTTTAATTACTTTATTGACAAAAGAATTTTTAAAAATTAGATTTCTCTCTCTCTCTCTCTCTCTCTCTCTCTCTCTCTCTCTCTCTCTCTCTCCCCGCCCCCCCCCCCCCGTGTGTGTGTGTGTGTGTGTGTGTGTGTCCATGACCAGTAGCCACCGTCATATGTTTCTGGTAGACAACAATGAGTTTAGTTTTGTGTTTGAACCTAATCACTTAGTTTGAGTATTTTTTTTTAATTGTACATCTTTTTCTTTGGTAAGTCAAGGAGGTATCAAAATTATAGCAGGCTGGACTGCAGTGACCATGGCCTTAATTCCAGTACTTGGGAGGCAGACACAGGCAGATCTCTGAGTTCATGGCCTTCCTGGTGTACAGAGTGAGTCAGCCAGGGCTACACAGAGAAACCCTGTCTGGTAAAACCAAACAAAAAACCAACAAACCAAAACAAATTAAAAGTAAGACTTACAGATTAAGACTTAACAAAACTTGGGGTGAGTCTGTGTGGGGGCTGGAATCAGGCTGTAAAGTGATTGAATAAACAAATGTTTTATCAAAACTAAGGTGCGTCAAAGGCAGTGAGAACGGAAGTCGGCGCAGCGCGACCGTGAGCTAATGGACACAGGAAGGGTGAGGCGCTGGAGCACAGAGAGACCGCGCTGAAGACGCCATGGAGGAGCTGCTGGGACTGTGGTCTCTCACAGGCGCCCAGGAAAATGAACAACGCGGTAAGATCTCTAAACTCCACCGTGTACTTAAGAGCCGTCCTTACTGTGGACGCTGTCGCTGCCATCCTCTCCTTCCTCAGCCTCTTTCTCAGCATCCTTGACCAACTCCAGCTGGTCATCGCCCATCTTCATCATCGTCGTTTTCCAGCCGGTCCGCTCCACAGCGGAGTCATCGCGCTGCTCAGACGCCATCTTCAGCCTACTATTGTCTGTTCAAGGCGGCTCTGCTCGGCTCTTAGGACTTTTCATTCTACATTTCCACTTTCAACTTTACAGACTTGGAAGAAGATCCCCGCTGTCACTCACCTTTTCCACTCCGTGAGGGGTTTTCCCGATACATGCAGGCATCTAGAAGGAACCAGAGCTCCAGCCAGAGGAGGAGGAGGAGGAGGAGCTCCAGCCTGGGTAAGCATACATCCTGTCGCATGATCCCGTTGGGAGCCTTAGTCCTAGTCAAGTGAGGAACTGAGCATCTCTCCTACACATCCTTTCTCACCTGCTTTTCCTCAGTTCACATTTGCTCTGCAGCCAGGTTAATATCTAAAACCTGACCAGCAATCAATCACCCTGCACTTGAGCTGGAGAGATGGCTCAGAGGATAAGAGCACTGGCTGCTCTTTCAAAGGTCCTGAGTTCAATTCCCAAAAACCACATGGTGGCTCAGAACCATCTGTAATGTGATCTGATGCCCTCTTCTGGTGTGCAAGCAGGGCATTGCATACATAATAAATTAGTAAATGAGAGGAGAGAGAGAGAGAGAGAGAGAGAGAGAGAGAGAGAGAGAGAGAGAGAAGAATCTGACTGTCCTGCCACAAATCTGTGCCAGACACCTAAGGAAGCAGGGAGCACAAGTTCACTCTTTGTCTTGTCATAAAATGGCTAGTCTGGGTATTTTTAGGGTGATGGTTGAGACGGGTTTTGATTCCTATAACTCTCTTGGCTATCTTGCCAGTCTGCATGAAGTTCACACAGTAAGAGAAAATCCTCAGTCAAGACTCCCTTTGAGCCAAAGCACCTGCTTCACAAGCCTTGTCCGGAGCCAACCCAAGGTCACTCAAGGCTAAAAGAATCTACTGGCTATGGAAAAATACTGATGGCCCGTTCCAAAGCTAACTTCCTCCTTTCAGCCCCTGCAGATGTTGTTCAGCAGGATAGCTCCGGACTTTCCGAGAGATAGTTTTCCGAGATGAACCACAGGATGTTCCCCTGATGGCATCATCTGGAGGCATTCTCGGCCCCCACCCCTACTGCTTGGCTCCTGCCTCCACCCCATATAAGCTTTTGCTTTTGATTCAATAACCAGACCTTGATAGGAGTTCTACTTGGTCTCGGTTCTCTCTTTTCAGTCCCATCTCACAGGTATGGCTCCCCTCGCGACCCCGTAATTACTGGTCCTGCTGGACGGGACAAAGCCTGACCCTGTGAGCGCCATCCCTGGAACCCACATGGCGGAAGGAGAGAACCGATTGCCACATGGTGACCTCTGACCTCCGCGCACACTCCGTAGCATGCCTGTTTCCTGCCCCACAGCATACACAATGTTTTTTGTTTGTTTGCTTTTGTTTTTTGAGACAGGGTTTCTCTGTGTAGCCTTGGCTGTCCTAGACTCACTTTGTAGACCAGGCTGGCCTGGAACTCACAGGGATCCACCTGCCTCTGCCTCCCAAGTGCTGGGATTAAAGGCGTGTGCCACCACCTGCCTGGCAGCATACACAATATTAAAATAGTTATTTTTTTAAAGATTCAAATTAAAATCCTGGGGATCAGAGAGACAGTTAGTATTTAAGGCAGATACTCAGTGTCCACAGTAAGTTGAGTTACAGCTGTCTGTAATGACCCGATCTGTCCTCCACGGCCCGTGCAGTCTCGCACAGGCCCACACACATGCATATAATTAGCCACTGTAATCCAGGCGTGGTGGCACACATCTTTACTCCAAGCTACAGAGGAGGCAAGGGCAGGCAGATGATCCTTGTGACTTTCAGGCCAGCCTGGTCTACACAGGGAGCTCCAGGGCATCCATGGCTACACAAGGAGACCCTGAAGGAGAGATAAACCTGTTTTTGTTATGATCCCAAGTGTGGGATGGGGAATGGTCTTGTGAGAGAACAGGTGAGGTTAATCCACTAGAAGGCCAACCACCTCGTGCAGGAGCCTGGTTGTTGCCAGCTGAAAAGATCCTTGAACAGACTCTGGGAGGAGATAGATAAATGCGGCAAAAACGAGAGGGTGGGGTGATTGGAGACTTGGGATAGTTTTGGCTATTCAAAGTTCCACATCAAGACGCTCCTAGAGAGAACCGCTGGAGGGAAGGCTTCGAGACTCCAGACTCCGGCTGAAGTTCCAGCTTCTGATTACTCCAGGTTCCAGCAGAAGAAATCCAGCTAAACACGTCAGGAGAATTGTTCCTCAGAACTGATGTCTTTATGGTTTTATTATTGTATTCTTTAATCTCCTTTTCCTATCATTTAGGTTAGTCAGGTTATAAGTGACATATGCTTGGTGAATAAGTTCTTAATAAAATATATTTGTTAAGAAAATTGCCGGGCAGTGGTGGTGAAAGCATTTAATCCTAGCACTTGGGAGGCAGAGGCAGGTGGATCGCTGTGAGTTTGAGGCCAGCCTGGTCTACAGAGTGAGTCCAGGATAGCCAAGGCTATACAGAGAGGCCCTGTCTAAAAACACCAAAAAAGAAGAAAAAAAAAGAAAAGAAAATTAAGAAAAATGAGCCTGCAAGAACCTAACTCAAAAGTAAAAGAAATCATTAGAAAATCAAATACTCTCTCTGTTACACTTGACCCTGTTCTCTTTTTTCCCATCAACCCCTTAGTGCCTCATCAGTTCTTAAAGACTAAATATGACTGTGATGACATCACCTCCACTGTCTTCCTCAGCACAAACTGTCCTCAGAATCTCCACCTTTGATCCTCTGTCTGAGAACCACACACCCTGCATCTCTAGCAGGCATCAGCTCAGCATCGCCTACTGATGCTTCCGTGTCCCTCCTTAGGTATCCCTGACCATTTTCCTCTTCTTCACTGATGGTGACTCTATGTTCCTCTGAGGACGGTCTACAGTGCTGTCTGATGCTCCAGCCCCGCCTCCTCCCACTGAGAGTGAGTCCGGGAGGAAAGCTGTGATGTGTAGTGGAAGTTTTGTTTCTTTAAAAACTCAATTATAGCCAGATGTGGTGGCCCATGCCTTTAATCCCAGCACTTGAGAGGTAGAGGCAGGTGGATCACTGTGAGTTCAAGGCCAGCGTGGTCTACAAAATAAGTCCAGGACAGCCAAGGCTACACTTAGAAACCCTGTCTCGAAAAACCAAAATAAATAAATATATAAATAAATAAAAACTCAATTATGTTATGTAAACATGTTTTTGTTGTACACACAAGTGTGGGATACGGGGCTGCCTTAGTTTATCACAGCTGTTAACTATAATTGCCTGGTGTGGGGATGTGATCTGTGCCAGCTGATAACAGCCGCCTGTGACTTGGAGAGGAAGGTGGTCCTTTGCTAGATGCAGATGGTTTAATTCAGAGGACTCTGAGAAGATAAGAAAACAATGGCCCGGAGAAAGAAGGAAACACTGTTGAAACTTCCAGGAGATGGGGGGGGGGGGGGAAGAAAAACTCTGAGGAGACAGTCGGGGGAGGAGGGCGGCTGCCTGACTTGCTGTTTGCTGGTTAGCTGGACGGCTGGATGTCCTGATGGCTGAGATTTGTATCACCCTAGAGAACCATTCATCACCCACCACGGAGCGCTACAGAGAACTCCGCCCTCTCTCCCCACTAACCTTTCTTCTCTTGTACCTTGTGTTTGGGAGTTGAGAAGTATTAGGAAGGATAAGGGGTGGAGAAGGAGGAAAGTTAGAGGCATAAGAAATGAAAATCAAATGAAAAATAAAAAGTAGTGCTAACAGTGACGTTATCCTGCGGAGTGGACCCAGGATGCCTCACTTCCCATGCCCACTGACCTCACAGGGGAGGAGACTGGGGTGTGCAGCAGGAGCAGGACAGGGCTTCCCCAGGTCCCCACTGCCTGCCTGGCTCCTCCCCTGCTGAGTTCCTATAGCAGATCCTCTGAGAAGAGAAGTTGTGCCTCTGCCCCTTCTAATTCGCTGTCACACAGGAGGGCAGGTCTGGGTTGTGTGACAGACGTTCCCTGGAAAGACACAGCACACGTGTCTCTTCACCTCAGTTGGGGAACCCACAGCTCTCACGGTGACCATTGCAACAATGTCCAGCTTGGCGAAACTGAGTTTTTATTGGGGTCACCAACAGGAGTTTAGGGGAGGGGTTCCTCACAGGAGCAGGAATAACTCACAGTGCATCATGTGACATCACTGAGAAGCTCACCCCAACACAGGGAAAGGTTCATGGACTTCCTTCCTGGAGCTCTCTGCACAGCGTGCAGGCAGCTAGAAGGTCAGAGAATTCCCTTCTGCACAGCCGGGATGGTCAGTGCCCTCCCCAGAGCAGCTACTCAGGTTATACTGCTGGGGAGGGTCCTCCAGGGTCTTCAAAGTTTTTTTCCTAAAATCTTTTATTTTACATGTACAGGTATTTAGTACATATATGTGGATGCGCTCCCTGTGTGTGCAGTGCCCGCTGAGGTCAGGAAGGGCTTGAATACCATGGAAGTGGAGTTACAGGCAGCTGTGACAGTCGTGTGGGTGCTGGGATTCAAACCCCTGTAGGCTCGATTTTCTTAACAATTATGTTTTATTTTAAACTTTTTAACTGAGCATACTTTACTTACAACTCGACTAAACTAAACAAAAGGGAAAGGAGATTAAAGAACACAGTAACCACTGAGCAGCCCTCCCCAGTGTGCGCTGCGCTCACAACAGCCCCGTCCCTGCAGTCCCCGGCACAGCTCCCAGCAGCTCACTCCACAGTCTCCTGTCCCTCAGGGCCTGCTGCTGTTCCACCCTGAGAGGGACCTGCTCCACTGTGTGAGCTCAGGGAACCTGCAGCTTCCTGTGTGTCCTGAGCCTCACAGCCTCCTCCTGGCTCCCCAGGGAATGACTCCCTCTAGAGGAGAAGCTCCCACAGCCGCCTCCCTCTTCTGCAGAGGCTCCTTCATGAACACAACCTGAGCCAGATGCTGGTGTGCAAGTGCAGCACCCTGTCCCCTGACACTGAGGTCAGAGACCCTGAGCTTGGAACTCAAAGTGGTTTTCCTGCCTCTGTGTCTTCTGAGTGCCGGAATTAAAGCTTTTCTCACCCACTGCCTGGAAAATTCTTCACTGCTTCAGCTTCTCAGCTGCACTGAGATGTGCCCCTTCCTCACCCCAAGGCCAGCACCTGCTGTTCCCAATATTCCACAGCTACTGTGGTCCTGCTCCACTTTTCCAGCCACACACACTGCTGGATTACCTATGAGCACCTGGGTGTCCATGGCCAGGGAGGCCGACGGAGCAGAGCAGATCCAAGTTGAGACCCTGTGGATCAGGCTTTTCTGCCCATCCTACACAAGGGTTAGATTCTGACAGCAGCTCCAGTTAGAGACAGGAACAATGAGGGTGTGCATGTGTTTCCCATTAATGAGGCAAATCACACTTCTAAAAGGGGCTGAGAGAAAACTCAGACCCTGCCCTCTCCTACCTCTGTTTCTCCTCCTCTTCCTCACAACAGCCACCACAGCCACAATGATGGTCACAGCTCCAAGGCCAACCAGAACAGCAATGATTGCCATGATGGGGACCATGGACTCAGGAGACTCTGGGAAGGGAAGGGAAAGCAAGGGAAGGTGAGGGTCATGACCCCAGCTCTCAGCCCTGACCTGCTCAGGGCCTGCAGAAGGCTCCAGCTTTCCCTGGCCCCAGCTCTGCACCCACACCCTCCTTACCCCATCTCAGGGTGAGGGGCTCAGGCAGACCCTCATGCACCACATGGCATGTGTAATTCTGCTCCTTCCCAGAAGGTACCACCACAGCTGCCCAGCTGCCCACTTCTGGAAGGTTCCATCCCCTCCAAGCCTAGTCTCCACAAACTCCATGTCCTGGGTCAGTTCTTCCCCATTCAGCTGCCAGGTTGACCAGTCCAGCTGGTCAGTTATTGGGGGGCCGAGGGGGGTCGCAACCTGTGGATAAAGAAATGGGCGAGAGAGACGCAGGGCTCAAGGAAACCGTAGCTTGTCAAGAGCCGTTTATTGAAGGTGAGGGCAGGCTTTTTAAAACCTGCTTTAGGGAGGGCCGGGGTAAGCGAGGAGGGTAATGGAAAAGTACAGAATCTTCTGGGGTTGAGCCCCGGGAACATCTGCAGGGGGAGGGGTTTTCCTAGTTGAGGCAAAGCAGGATGTCTCTGTGGTTATCTCAGGATCGGATCGCTCTCTTCTCAGGGCTAAGCCGGATGCCTTGCATGCCTAGTGAGTGGCCAAGCAGGATGTTTGCTGCAGATGCTGAATGGGTGGGGGTCGGCCACGGGCTGTTTGGTCCCTGGCATCTCACCCTTTTTTGTTTACTTTGGCCTGAGGGAGACCTTACAGCCCAGCAAGTGACCTTTAGGAGGTCACCAGTCATTGTTATAGGATGGCGGTATATTTGAGAATCACTAATGTCCAAGTGTTTCAGGACAACAGTTATTCTGGACCAGCCAAATTCCCAAGGAAAGGGGGCCTCACGATGGCCTGAGCCTGCTAGAGGATCGATGCTCAATCTTACCACGCCTATGGTCTGTCCTCCCACCAAGGACTGACCGATGTCTGATAACCGAGACTTATCCGATCGCTCCGTCTCTGACTTACCAGGCACTATCGCGGGTCAGGTCAAGGTGGGCTCGGGCCAAAAGATATGGGGGAGGGCTTGCACAGGTTTACCAAAGGTGCCGAGGGCACAACCAGGCTCGCCATCCAGCATTCTGCATCCTTGGGAACTGTAAAGGCCGCCCATAGGTAACCGACTGAGGCGTAGGTGATATCTCCTGGATGGTAATAGAAGTCTCATTTGGGTCCTCAGTCTCCAGGCGGTGGTAGTGAACCTGGATATTCTTGGTGGCAGCTTCAACCTGACTTTTAACGAACCCTGTAAGATGGTTGAAAGCCCATGGGCCAAAGGATTATAGAAGGAGAACACCCCGAGCAGGGTGGGGAGAAGAGTAGTAAGCCAGGGGGAGGCAGCAAACCAATTTTGGTACCAAGACTCTTGTTTTTCGCGAGCCTTTTGGCGTTCTTCTAGGGCTTTGGTGACCTTATCAAGGCTATTTTGGGCCAGTCCAGTTTTACTGACATAAAAACAACATTCTTCTTTAAGGGCTGCACAGAGGCCACCTTCCTTAAGAAAAAGGAGGTCAAGACCTCGGCGGTTTTGGAGCACCACCTCTGCCAGGGAGTCAATAGAGTCCTTGAGTTCTTGGATGCTATCTCTCATATGGGAGATGTCTTTATCAATCAAATACTGCAGTTCTGCAAAACCCTGCTTAGAAGTTATCAATGAGGCAATGCCTGTGCCAGCGCCAATTGCGCCAATACCAAAAATGGTGGCAATGGTTAATGCTGTAATGGGTTCCCTTTTATGTCTATCTGCAAGGGAAATTCCCCCCTCCAGAAAATTTAAAAATTAGTCGGGGTCATGAACAGTAAAACGGGGAAGAAGAATAACAAGGACACACCAGTCTTTGGAGGAAAGGAAGGTAGGGGCATAGACAATCGGGGTTAAACCAGATGAACAAGCAAAATGGGTGTTATTTGGCACGAGAATGTAGAGGAGGGAGAGGTCAGGGATGACGGTCTGGGCGCAAACGCCGCTGAGGGGAAGAGGAGGGAGCATATGGGGACCCAGGAGGCAAGTACCTATGCCGGAAACAGACTGGAGGGTAATGCGATTGTCGGAAGCTGGGCCGGTGAGGGTGGGGGTAACATTGGTAAAGAGCAAGGTGGAAAGAAGAGCAATACCCTCGTAAAAGGGCGGGGAGGGGGAGAAACACATCCAACACACCCCCAAGAGACACAGTAAAAATCTTGGGCCCCACCACCACGGTGGTTAACATGACGGGGCCGGTGAGAGAAACCTGGGCAAACATAGATGCCTCCACCATAGACCGTTCCCTCTTTAGAAAAAATTTTGTGAAGCATGACCCGTTCCATGTCATTGCGACAGCCTGGTTCAAAGCCTCCGATGTCATGGGAGGAAGTGAGTTCGGGCGCCTTGGACTGGGTTGTAGGCCAAAAAATATCCTCCACGCCCCAATAGGAGTTAGCTCCTAGGGCAAGTGCACAAAGATCGACATGCAGGACGGGCCAATGAGGTTCAGCACCCAGGGTCGAGGAGGAATTAACAACGTCACTGGCCTGGTTAACAATCTCCCAGGTAAAATTATAAACAGCATAAGGCCGGTGGTCATATGAAGGGACGGTGGAGGCAGGTTGGAAGAGGCAGAGGCAATGTAAAAAAACGACCAGCACACCGAAGATCATGGTCCTGAAAAAGAGCACAATTCCATCTTTTCCTCAGGGGAGTTCCCTGGGGGAGGAGGGTTAAAAGGTTTGATTAGGCGCTCAGGTAACCAGCGCGCATTTTGTTCTTCCTGATCATAAATGCAGGCATGACCTTTGCCCCAAATAAGGACTGGGTCGGGTCCATGCCATTGGTGGGTCAGTGGATCCTTCCACAAAGCCTTGGCATAGGTGGAGGAGGTGGAAGAGTGCCAAAGGCGATTGGCTGCCGAATGGCCAAGATCATCCTTTTGTAGAAAATTTAGGACGAACAATGCATGATTGAGAAGCAGGCGAGGCCCTGCTGTAGAGGGATATAGGATTCCTTTGGAAAACTGTAACTTATTAAGCATTGTTTTGAGTGTTTGGTGGGCCCTTTCAACAATTCCTTGTCCTTGGGGATTGTAAGGTATCCCCGTAACATGTTTAATCTGCAGTTGGGCACAGAAGGACTTGAAGGCAGAGCTTGTATATCCAGGGCCGTTATCAGTCTTTAAGGTAAAGGGTTTGGGGGCAACAGTAAGGCAATACAAAACATGATCAATAACATCTCTAGTAGCCTCTCCAGCGTGCGGAGAGGCGCAAATAAATCCACTAAAAGTATCTATAGACACATGAATATACTTAAGTTTCTTAAAAGAGGAGAAATGAGTAACATCCATTTGCCAGACCTGTCCAGGCATGAGGCCACGAGGGTTGACTCCCGTATGTGGCTCGGGAAGAAAGGTGACACATGCCTGGCATTCTTTAACAATAGCCCGGGCTTGTTCCCGAGTGATGGAGAACATGTGGCGAAGGCTGTGGGAATTAAGGTGGTGGAGGGCGTAAGCCTCCCTGGCCATAGCAACGGGGTCGCTGGCGGATGGGATGGCCAGCCCTGAAAGCAGGGGGCGCGTGGCTGAGTCCACCTGGGCATTAAGTGTAGTCAGAGGCCCAGGCAGGGTGGAGTGAGCATGAATATGGCCAATGAAAAAAGGCTGAGAGCGCAAAAGAATCCATGGTTGAGATAGGATCCTCATAGGCGGGAGGAAGCGAAGGGTAAAGACAGCGGGGGGCCGTGGAAGAATCAGAAACGGGCACAGGGGAAGGATTTTCTGAAGATTTTGAGGATGCAGGAGGAACAGAGTCTGGGGACATGTCAATGAGCGTAAGAGAGGAACCCTGCAAAGAGGAACAAGAAGGAGGACTGAGCGCAGGCAGAGTTCAGCCACGGATAGGAGTTGCCTCTGTCCGCTTTCGTTTTCGCCGGACTCAATTATGTCCCGTATAAGGCCCCAATAAGAAAAATTACTGTTCGCCACCGCTGCATTACCGTCTTTTTGGATAAGCGCATTAAGCTCTCGTCCCACCTTCTGCCGCTTTTTAGAATGAATAGTAGGTCCATCAATCATGAACCAGGGACAGGTCTGGTCAATAAAAACAAAAAACTCAATCAAATGTTTCTTTTTTACCCTAATACCCCTCTCTCTGAGTATGTCCTTTAAGCCTCTTTGCTTCCTTGGACAGCGAATGGCCCATTCTTGAGATTTGCGAATGGATGACTCACCTAATGACGAGGCCGCCGGGCGAGCTCGGCTGGTCATGAAAAATCCAGTGGACCGTTCCCTTAATCCGTTCGGGGAGAAACCCGCACCTCGAGCCCCACGTCTGGGCGCCACATGACCAGTCCAGCTGGTCAGTTATTGGGGGGCTGAGGGGGGTCGCAACCTGTGAATAAAGAATGGGCGAGAGAGACGCAGGGCTCAGGGAAACCGTAGCTTGTCAAGAGCCGTTTATTGAAGGTGGGGGCAGGCTTTTTAAAACCTGCTTTAGGGAGGGCGGGGGAAAGCGAGGAGAGTAATGGAAAAGTACAGAATCTTCTGGGGTTGAGCCCTGGGAACATCTGCAGGGGGAGGGATTTTCCTAGTTGAGGCAAAGCAGGATGTCTCTGTGGTTATCTCAGGATCGGATCGCTCTCTTCTCAGGGCTAAGCCGGATGCCTTGCATACCTAGTGAGTGGCCAAGCAGGATGTTTGCTGCAGATGCTGAATGGGTGGGGGTCGGCCACGGGCCGTTTGGTCCCTGGCACCAGGTCAGGGTGATGTCAGCAGGGTAGAAGCCCAGGGCCCAGCAACTCAGGGTGATGTCACCTTCAGGTCTGGGGTGATGGGTCACATGTGCCTTTGGGGGGTCTGAGGAGAAAAGTTGGAAAGGTCAGGAATCTTGCTTTCTTTTGGGGACTCAGCAGGGTCCATGAGACCTTCCCAGGAAGGGACTAAATGGGGTGTAGGAGGGGTAAAAATCCCCTGTACCTGAGATGCAGTGTCTGGATATTCTAATTCATGGGTCTTTCTAGAATCTGTGTGAAGGAGGTCAGGGTCAGAGACTCCAGGTGGCCCTCTAGGGAAAGTGACCTCTCCCATTGACTGGTGGGCAGAGCCTCAGCACCTGTGCAGCCATTCTCCAGAGGCCTTGGGTTTGGCCAGAGAGCAGGGCTTGACCAAAGCCATGGCTCACACAGGACCAGAGACTGAGGGTCACCTGCTCTGGTCATTTCAGGGATCTTCTCTCCTTCCTCCCTGAGACACCTCGGAGCTGTCCTGAGAGAAAGGTGAGCCTGGGAGTGTAAGTCTCTGGTAAAGGGTAAGGAGACCCAGGAGAGAGAAATCTCTGCCGTGTGCAAGAGAGAGGGAGAGATTGGAAAGCCATCTCAAGAGGAGAGACACCCAGAGTTCCCTCTAAGTCAGGGCACAGACAAGGATGTACACTCTCCACCATCTTATTTGTTGCACTGCTGGCTCATCTTACTTTCAGAATTAGACAAAAAGGAGGCAGATGGGGGGAAAGTAGGAAGACGACATGTGGCTCTCTCCAGACAACACGATTCTTCACTTAAAACACCCAGTTGAGCCCATAGGAAAACTCATGGATCTAATAAACACCTGTAGTTGCAGGACACAAACCAATATAAGAAAAGCAAGCTTCATCTATACAAACACTGTACACTCAGAGAAGGAAATTAGGATAAAGTAGCCATTGAGCATAACGTCTCAGAGCCAAGGACATATCTAACCAAGGAAATGAAAGACTCTAAATGGAAGCTTCAAGATTCTGTAAAAGAAGATGAAAGAAGGTGACAGTAGACACTGGAAAGACAAGCCCTGCCTCCGGACTGGCAGATTTAGTATTGCGAAGCTGACCATACTGTTAGAATTAATCTACAGATTTAATGCAATGCTACAAAAATTCTGATTAATTTGATAGCTGTAGAAAAATACAGCAGACCAAGAACAGCCAAACCCTCCTAAGGAGTAAGAGCTGGAGGTGCTGGAATCCCAACCTCACATTATACTGCAGAGCCATAGTGACAAGGACACGTGGACCTGGCATAAAATAGGCAGGAAAATCAAAGGTATAGAGCACAGGTCCCGCAAACAAAATGTCAAAGGTACATAGATTCCATTTTCAATAACAAATGCAAGACAAACATTGAGAAAAGAAAAAGAGCCCATTCTACAAAGGACTCTGCAACACAGTTTTTCTATCTGATAGGGTGAACTTAGATTCTCACCTCTCACCTTGTACAAAAGTAAACTGGAAATAAGCACCCAAACTTCAAGAAGAAAACCTGGGGGATTTCCTTCAAGATGGTGGGGTGGGCAGGAGCTTATTACAGAACAGCAACATCACAGGACCCAGCGAGGGACTAAAAACTCTTCACAGCAAAGGACTGAACCAGCAGAGAGAACAGGAGCCACAGGAGGAGAAAGCCTGTCCCAGCTGCCCTGCAGACAAGGACTGCAGCCGGCTTTACAGAGAACTCCAGAAAGTAAATAAGAAGCAGTGAAACTGCCACCCAACACGTGGCCGGGGAGCTCAGAAGACAGTTCTTTGTAGTACAAGGAAAACCCACAAGTGGCCAATAACCACCGTCAGTGTGTTCAGTATCTTTCCCACCAGTGACAATCAGATCAAAGCTACTTAAGGACCAGCTGGCTCAGAGACTAAGCACCTATTGCTCTAAGAGGAGCTGGGTCAGATGCCCTGCCTGCACCTGCAGGCCCAGGTGCTCTGTCGCCCTCTTCTGACAGCAGGCGCACACCTGGTGCACATGCAACCCTGCAGGTAAAACACTCACACACATAAAATAATAAAACAAAAATGAAAACGCACTTGGAGATAACACCTCACCCTGGTCAGAATGGCCGTCATCAGCAAATCTGAGGACAAATGACAGAGAGCACGTGGACAGCGAGGAACCAGGTCACTGTTGGTGGGTGCACATCAATACAGCCATTGTGGAAATCTTTGTCAATGATTTAAACTAGTACTGCCACATGACCCAGCTGTTTTACTCTTTTGTTTATACCCGGAGACCTCCACGCCGTCCTGTAGAGAGATCTGCACCTCCATTGTTAGTGCTGCCTTCTCGCTAGAGCAAAGGATTTGACTCAGCCCAGTTGTGCACCAACAGTTGAGTGAATAATGAAATGTTGGTGTACATATAACATGGAACGCTATTCGGCTGTAACAAAAGTCATCACAAATTACTCAGGAAAATGGATGGACTTGGCATGTGTAATATTAGTCGACGTCACACAATCTGAGAAAGAACACCTACACCGTCTTGTCTCATATGTGGGAAGTAGCCCACATATGTGTATATGCAAACGAGTGCCCATGTGTGTACAGTGTAACTTGATCAGGAGAGAGCAAGGAAGGGTAAATGACGTGCGATGGGAAAAGACTGAATGCAGGAATCGACTTGAGTTATGAAACAGGATATAAAGTAGTTGTTTTCTAGTTCTAAGTCTGTCATTAATTTTCTTACTTTTGTGTGTTAGTGCTGGGTGAGGGCGTGAATTATATTTGATAACGAACAGCGAATCTCCACAGGTTTAAAATAGCCACTCTCACTGTATTCACCGGGATGTACAGCATTCATTCGCGTTAATTTCAGTCTGGTTTTTTGTCACTCTTTTTGTAAGAAAAGTAGAAAGAAAAAAAATTAAAATCAGGAAGAGAGGTGGGCATCATCCCCGCTGAGGGCTCATCTTCCTCAGGCCTGAGCCCAGCCTACAGTCTGAGGGAGGAGGAGCCCGCGGCCCCCGCACCTGTGCGCAGCAGCGTCTCCTTCCCGGTCTCCAGGTGTCTGCGGAGCCAATCCACGCACTCGCCCTCCACGTAGGCCTTCATTCCCTCTGCAGCACCAGCCTGCTCCACTTGCGCTGTGTGATCTGCGCCACCGCGTCCGCCGCCGTCCACGATTTCAGGTCTTCTTTCAGGGCGATGTAATCGCGGCCATCGTAGGCGAACCGCTCATATCCACTGAGGAGGCGCCCTTCGGATCCCATGTGACATCCACACATCCACCGGAAGGTGTGAGAATCTGAGGGACCCGCGGTGAGCCCCGCCCATCTGTCCCCACGTGATCATCCACGCCCGAGGCCCCGCCCACCCACGGGATCCTCAAAACGGAAAGGGAAACTGTCCCGGGTCACAGTTCTTCTCCCGAATCTTGGACTTGGGACTCCGGCCCCGGTGTCGGGACGTGGAGGGGACGTGAGCTCTGACCGCGGTCACTCACCGCGCTCGCTCTGGTTGTAGTAGCCGCGCAGGGTCCTCAGGGTCTCTCGGAAAGTCTGCGCCCTGTTCCTGACGATCAGAGTTTCCCGCTCCCAATACTCCGGCCACCCCTCCACCCAGAGAGCGCGCAGCTCCATTCTCGGAGTCTCCGCGTCGCTGTCGAAGCTCACGAACTCCGTGTCGTCCACGTAGCCGACGATAATGAACCGGGGTCCCCGAGGCCGGGCCGGGACACGACAGTGTGGAAATACCGCATCGAGTGTGAGCCTGGGGGCGACGCGCGGTGAGACCCCGACCTCCTCCCGGGACCCCGGGCAGGTGCGCGGGCCGGGAGGGGAGCAGGTCGCGGGGGTCGGGACGCGGGTGGAGCAGTGGGCGGAGGGTCTGGTGGGCGACGCGGGGACGCGGCTTCCCCGGTTCCCCCCCCTTCACGCAGAATCCGTTTCCCTCCCGACCCCGCACTCACCCGCGCGGGTCTGGGTCGGGACCAGGGCGGCCGCCAGCAGCAGGAGCAGCGTGCGCGGCGCCAACGCCTCCATCTGGGATCCGGGCGCGTCTGAGCCTCGCGGGCTGCATGGACTTTATAACCGGTGCCTACGGCGACGCTGGTTGGTTCCCCATCTCGCGCCTGGGGGTGAGAACTGCGGACTCGTCACCAGTGTCCGGGCAGAGGGAGCTGACACAGAAGCAGAAGTGAAACTGGGGAGACAGGGAATCCTAAGCCCTGGGATTCCCCAACCCAGACCTCACTGCTTGGCGACTTTGCCTGACTTTGTGCTGAGGGACAGAGCACTGTTTGTCATGGTGTCTGACCCAGAAGCTGCCTGGACACCAGGAGAGACCCGAGGCCAGGCTCATGTTGTCCTTTCTTCCGCCCTTCCTCTTCTCTTCAGAAGTCGGACCATGGAGTCAGTGGCAACAGCAAGCAGTTGGGGATGCAGGTGAGAGATGCTTCTTCTCAAAGCAGAGGCGCTGGCCTGCAAGTCCCACACAAACCCATAGAGACCGGGCTCTTGTCACCTGCAGCCCAGCAGATATACAGAGCCCTCATTAGAAAATGAGTGAAAGAGGAAAAGAAATGATGGGGCGTGGAGGTGAGGGAGCTGGAGAGACAGCTCAGAGGTTAATAGCACTGTCTGCTCCTCCAGAGGTCCATGTGTAACATATAATGAGGTATGGTGCCCTCTTCTGGCGTGCAGTTGTACGTGCAGACACAACATTGTATACGTAATAAATAGTGAGTCTTAATTTTATTTTTTTAAAAGACAGAGAGCCGGGTGTGGAACACCTTACATCCTAGAACTTCAAATAGGCAGAGGCAGACGGACCTCTGTGAGGTCGAGGCTAGCCTGCTCTACAGAGTGAGCTCCAGGACATCCAAGGCTACACAGAGGAACCCTGTGTGAGGTCGAGGCTAGCCTGCTCTACAGAGTGAGCTCCAGGACATCCAAGGCTACACAGAGGAACCCTGTGTGAGGTCGAGGCTAGCCTGCTCTACAGAGTGAGCTCCAGGACATCCAAGGCTACACAGAGGAACCCTGTGTGAGGTCGAGGCTAGCCTGCTCTACAGAGTGAGCTCCAGGACATCCAAGGCTACACAGAGGAACCCTGTGTGAGGTCGAGGCTAGCCTGCTCTACAGAGTGAGCTCCAGGACATCCAAGGCTACACAGAGGAACCCTGTCAATGAAAGAAAGAAAGTAAGTAAGAAAGAAAGAACAAAAGAAAGAAAGAGATAGAGACCAGCTACCTGACAGTCACCCTAGGTTCCTCTGTGGCAGTCTTGGTGTCCTTGGGGGCAGAGGCCCCAGGGCAGCATCAGTCTTTGCTCCAGGCTCAGAAGGCCCAGCGGACTTTCCTGTGGAGGAGGAACTTGGAGACAGGCCTACTTTGTCTAGGCAAAGGAGAGACACTCAACTCCTCATGTCCTGTGTGTCCACAGCTTGGACAGTGGCTGGCAAGATCTAATTGGAATTCTGAGCCCCATCATCTCTGTGGAGACCTTGGGGTCACTTCTAGGAGCTGGGGTCTTTGTCTTTCATAAGAAGCTTTTTTCATTACATTTTTTGTTTGTTTTTTGAAACAGGGTCTCTCTGTGCAGCCCTGGCTGTGCTGGACTCTCTGTATAGAACAGGCTGGCCTTGAACTCATAGAAACCAACCTGCCTCTGCCTCCCTGAGTGCTGGAATTAAAGGCCTAGGCCACTACAAAGGCCTTCCATTAAACATTTTTAATGCCATATTCATCAGATCTCTGAAAAGCCTTGAAGTCTGTTATCCAGTAAGTATATCTAAACTAAACAACCTTTGCTTGTTTCTAGCTACTTGTTTTATGCTTAACATTGAAAACACACACAGGAGGCTAAGCAAAGCTTGTTATGTAACTGATTACATGAGGACTTGTCATGACTACAGTATAGTTCCGAGCACATTAAAGACTCTGAGCATTGGTCGCTGGTCCCTGCACCGCCCAGCCTCACTTCTCCTGTCCTGGCAGAGGCCTGGGTGGCCAGCTTGAGCAGCAGCGGGGACTATGTTCCGACGCAAGCTCATGGCCCTGGACTACCACAGCCCCGCAGGCTTCAACTGCAAGATGAAACAGAATTTAGAAACTTTATTGTTTGGCTTGAAGACCAGAAAATCAGACACTACAAGATTGAAGATAAGAGGAAACGTGAGAAATATTCACAGCAGAGACTGGCCCAAGGTCTTCGAAAGCATCTCAAAGATGTTAACTGTGCTTTCAAGATTCAAGATCAGCAAGAAGCCATCGACTGGCCCCTTGGGTTAGCTGTTAGACTTGAATATGGAGATAATGCTGAAAAATACAAGGACTTAGTACCTGATAACAGAAAAAAAATCATGACAGTGTAGCTAAAAACGCACAGCCGTTGATCAACCTGGACGTAAACAGTCCTGACTTTAAGGCTGGCGTCCTGGCTCTGGCTCAACTCCTTCAGATTCAGCGACATGATGACAACTTGGTCATGTTCAAGGCAATTCGTAGTTTGGTTCAGGCTGCAGTTGCTAAAGCAAACCAAGCAAAGGAGGGCTTGCCTGCTTCTTTAGACAAACGTATTCTTGGCTTTGACACAGGAGATGCAGTTCTTAACAAAGCTGCTCAGATCCTGAGGTTGCTGCACATTGAGGAGCTACAGACGAAAATCCATGAAGCCATAGAGGCTGTCCATGCAATAGGTGCCGATCCAAAGACAGACCACAGGCCGGGCAACGCTGGAAGATGAGCATCACGTCTGGATGCCGTCTTCTCACCTGCTTAGTCATGGGAACCGTGTACACCAGTGTGTGCTTGGAGATGCCATGTTTTAAGGGAGCATCCCAGGAGATTGAGTCCTACGAACTCTCTGTTCATCCTTGTATCTCTACTCAGAGTCAGGCGGCAGCAGCAAGTCTCGCGTGCTGAGGGTTGGCATCAGTGTTTGTATGATGATAAATGCTTATGGTATATTTGCTACATGTCCTACATATATGATTCACCTCTGGGTTAGAAAGTTCGTAGGACTAAAACCTTCTAGAGTTGTTGCTTTATATCATGTGTTCGTCGTAAAATGTGGAGGTCATATGCATGTATCCTTCAGCCTTAGTAAAGATGGCGGCCAGCCATGTGGCCGCTTACATCCTGATGAGGTCATCAGCCAAGATGAAGGAGCACCACATGGCTGCTATTTTATTTTTATTTTTTAAAAAATATTTATTTATTTAATATAATGTATCCAGTGTTCTGCCTACACATATACCTGCAGGCCAGAAGAGGGCATCAGAGTACATTATAGATGGTTGTGAGCCACCACGTGGTTGCTGGGAATTGAACTCAGGACCTCTGGAGGAGCAGTCAGTACTCTTGACCTCTGAGCCATCTCTCCAGCCCATGGCTGCTATTTTAAAACATCTGTTTTCACAATGTGTGTGTGTGTGTGTGTGTGTGTGTGTGTGTTAGTTAAATAAAGGCTGACTCCAAGTTGTATACACATACACACACATAGCTGAATTAGATATAACATGTTGCAGCAAGTTATGATTACCTGTGTGCAGATTTTAGTTACAAGCCTTTACCTATAAGATTAAAGCCAATTTTTGTTACAGATTTATCTATTTACCACACCCAATGAACTTACCAATTCTGAGAGAGTTTATAGCATAATCATAAGAGATTTTTTGAGAGCAGAACACAGAGAAATCATAGAGATAAAATATTTTTAGGAGGTGGCTGTAGAGATGGCTCAGTGCTTAAGAGCGTTATCTGCTCTTCCAGAGGTCCTGAGTTAAATTCCCAGCAACATACATGGTGGCTCACAACCATCTATGATGTGATCTGATGCCCTCTTCTGGCAGCAGATGTACATGCAAATGGAACACTCATGTATGTAAAAGAACTAAATAAATAGTAAAAATTATTTCTAGGAGTGTAAAGGAGGGAAAGTGTAGAGCCGATATAAGATATTTGGGGGATCCTTTGTCCGTGCAGTTGCAGTTGTTACAATCTGTAAGATTTTGGAGATCAAGTACAACAATTTTTGACCAATGATCTGTACTGAGGCCACGCTGTTGTGATATAACCGAGCGTGTGGAGGAAGAGAGAGATGGTGGCAAACAAAATCCCACCAGAGAGCATTTCTGTAAGGTCTATGTTGGGAGCTGAGTGAGAGGGGAGGGAGCTCACAGAGCACAGGCCCAGGCACAAAGAGAGATGAGCAGGAAGCAGGAGAAATCCTGTCCCCAGTGTGATGGGCACCTTCACCTCCACGAGTGCCCGAGACTCAGGGCAGCATTTGAGCCACGAGAGAAGGGTCCCTCAGCAATTGCTGGGGATGCGTGGAGGCCAAGGACTTGGTGGTCCAGAAGGGGGTCTGGTGTGGGTGGACTGGAAATAAGGAAAGGGCCCAATGCAGCTTTGACCCCCGAAGGGAAGGGAGTGAAGGCCTCAGGATTTCCCACCAAGGCATGGCACCAATGTTGGCCAAAGGATGCCTCAACGATCAGAGCAGGCAACAGACCTCAAGAGAGAGATTTATTAGGGGGAGGTCACACAAGGCTGCCTCTGACTGGGAATGGAACAGAAAAGGAGCAGACGATGAAGGTGAGGGCAACAGGGGAAATGTGTTTCACTTGGTGGCTGGTGATGGTGTGGTTGCTGGCACTGGGTCACTGAAGGTGGCTGGGGGAGCACTTGGCTCTGGACTGTGTGGGGCTCATCGTGGAGACACGATGAGATGGTGCCTTAGACACTGTTCTGTTGCTGGGAAGAGCCACCATGACCCAGACAACTCATAAGAGAGAAAGCATTCAATTGGGGCTTGCTCACAGTATCAGGGCCTCAGCACATGCTTACCATGGTAGGGAGCATGGCAGAAAGCAGGCAGGCAGGCAGGCATGGGGTTGGAGCAGTGGCCAGAGCAAGCCTGGGCCTGGCATGAGCCCACTCCCAGTGATGCACTTCCTATGACAAGGACACACCCCCAATCCTTCTAATCCTTTCACAGAGCCCCACTGCCTGGTGACTCAGTATTCACTTGTATGCGCTTATGGAGACTGCTCTTACTCAAAGCTCTGCAGAATGTAAAGAGTTAATCAGCAGCATCTGCCCCATTGATCCAGACTGATGTGGAGGGCAGCTGTGGAGTGGACCCCATGTCTCTGGTCTGTCTGTCTCCTGTAGTGGAAGGTTTGGTTTTTTAGAAACTCAGTTATTAGCCGAGCATAGTGGCCAACATCTTTAATCCCAGGACTCAGGAGGCAGAGGCAGGAAGATCTATGTGGGTTCGAGGCCAGCCTGGTCTACAAATGGCAGCCAGGGCTGCTACTCAGAGAGACTCTGCCTCAAAAAACCAAAAACCAAAAGCAAACCAAAGACCAAAACCAACCAAATGAAACAAAAAACTCCAAACCAGAAGACAAAGTCAGGAGCCACAGCTAGGATTGGAGCCCTGGGGCTCACAATCCAGGGGACAGGACAAGGCTCTGGCCACCACTCCACTGTGTCCCTGTGATCACAGAATCTCAGCATGTGGTTCATAGCACTGAAGAGAACAGAGCCAGGAGGTGACAGAGCTGAGGAGTGACCCTGTCAAAGATGGCAATGCACTGAGCTCCACCTGGGCACAGCCTGTTCACACTCAGCTCCACCTGCACACAGCCTGTTCCTACTCAGCTCCCCCTGAGCACAGCGTGTTCACACTCAGCTCCACCTGGACACAGCCTATTCACACTAAGCTCTACCTGGGCACAGCCTGTTCACACGCAGCTCTACCTGGGCACAGCCTGTTCACACTCAGCTCCATGTGGGCACAGCCTGTTCACTCAGCTCCACCTGGGCACAGCCTATTCACACTCAGCTTTACCTGGACACAGCCTGTTCACACTCAGCTTTACCTGGACACAGCCTGTTCACATTTAGCTTACCTGGACACAGCCTGTTCACACTTAGCTTCACCTGGACACAGCCTGTTCACACTCAGCTGCCACATCCTCATCACAGCCACATGCCACATCACAGCTTAGTGACACAGATTCTGGAAGGTTCTCTATCTACCATTTATTTCCTTCACAAAACTGTAAGAATTCTCAATCCTTTCATTTACCCAACAGTCAACCCCTCACAGGTCAAGGATGTGAACAATCAAGTCCACATTCAGATTCTTAGTCTGCTAGGGACCAAACGGCCTGTGGCCGACCCCCACCCATTCAGCATCTGCAGCAAACATCCTGCTGGGCCACTCATTAGGCATGCAAGGCATCCGGCTTAGACCTGAGAAGAGAGCTATCCGATCCTGAGATAACCACAGAGACATCCTGCTTTGTCTCACCTAGGAAAGACACCTCCCCTTGCAAATGTTCCCGGGGCTCAACCCCAGAAGATTTTGTACTTTTCCATTTACTCTCCTTGCTTACCCCTCCCTCCCTAAAGCAGGTTTTAAAAAGCCTGCCCCCACCCTCAATAAACGGCTCTTGACAAGCTACTGTTCGCTTGAGCCCTGCGTCTCTCTCGCCCATATCTTTAACCACAGGTTGCGACCCCCCTCGGCCCCTCAATAACTGACCAGCTGGACTGGTTATTATGTGGACTAGTTACGTGGACTAGTTATTAGTCTCAGTGGGGACATGAGGAGCTGTAGCTCAGGGCAGCAGGGAGCTGACAGGATGGAGATGTCTCCTCCTGCCTGCTGGACCAGGAAGGGTGGCTGTGGAAGGGAGCACAGGCAGTGCAGGGGGAGGGTCCTGGTGTGCAGGGCTGGGCTGGGCTCCCCACTTCTTCACATGGAGCCCATAGGATCACAGGGAGCATCAGACACTGTTGCTAAGGAGAACTGGGGGCTCTGGACGTCACAGGAGGGACCTGAACACATGGTCTGTCCCTCACTCCACTCCAGGCAGCTGTTTTCATGCTAGAGAAGGAGAGTCAGGAACAACCACTGTGAGGACAGCATCCCAACAGCCCACCGCTCACTCAAGGGACATTCTGGGAGTCCCTGAGTCCCAATCATATCCACTTTGCCCCTCCCCAAATCAGGCCCTAGAGTGTCACCTTTACAATCTGGGAAAGACACACCAGAGCTTCGGTTGCTGTCACGCCTAGGGAAAAAAATAATTACAAGGTACAAACAGGGGTCAAAAGACTTTACTGGGGCTGGAGAGATGGCTCAGGGGTTTAAAAACACTGACTGCTCTTCCCGAGGTCCTGAGTTCAATTCCCAGTAAGCACTTGATGGCTCACAACCACCTATAATGAGATCTGGTGCCCTCTTCTGGCCTACAGGTGTCTATGCACATAATAATAATTTTTTAAAAAAGATTTTGTTGAAGGGGCTATTGTGGGCTGGCTGAACTCCTCACCACTTCCAGCTTCACCCAAGGGCCTCAGGGACAACTCTGGTGCCCATACTTACCTAGAGGTGGAGCATAGTCCCTTCCTTTTCCACCCGTGAGAAGAAAAGCTGTGAGAGACCAGAGAAGACCCCAGTCCTAGAAAGTTTCCAGAACTGACAGCAGCCCCAGTTGAGACAGGAGTACTGAGGGTGTTCATGTGTTTCCCATTATTGAGGCAGAACACACTTTTAAAAGGGGCTGAGAGAAAACTCAGGCCCTGCCCTCTCCCAGCTCTGTTTCTCCTCCTCTTCCTCACAACAGCCACCACAGCCACAAGGATGGTCACAGCTCCAAGGCCAACCAGAGCAGCAATGATTGCCATGATGGGGACCTTGGACTCAGGAGGCTCTGGGAAGGGAAGGGAAAGCAAGGGAAGGTGAGGGTCATGACCCCAGCTCTCAGCCCTGATCTGCTCAGGGCCTGCAGAAGGCTCCAGCTTTCCCTGAGCCGAGCTCTGCAGCCACACCTACCTTAGCTTATTTCAGTGTGAGTGGCTCAGGCAGACCCTCATGTTGCACATGGCATGTGTAATCCTGCTCCATCCCAGAAGGCACCACCACAGCTGCCCACTTCTGGAAGGTTCCATCCCCTGCAGGTCTGGTTTCCACAAGCTCCATGTCCTGGGTCAGTTCTTCCCCATCCCACTGCCAGGTCAGGGTGATGAATGCAGAGTAGAAGCCCAGGGCCCAGCACCTCAGGGTGATGTCACCTTTGAATCCATAATGATGGGTCACATGTGCCTTTGGGGGTCTGTTGGGAGATTTAAGAAATCCCACAATGACCAAGATAAATTGGTATCTGCAAAGACAAAGTTAAGTCAGTGATGACACTGAACTATGTGTCTGTCTGAACAGTTGGACTGTCACCACACCAGTAACCTGCAGGCAGAGCTGCTCCCCTCAGCACAGAACTGCACATTTTCCTGTGGGCAGGGGAGGACTCAGAAGTTAGGAGGGGATCCGTATGAGGCAGCAGGTCAGCATGGGCTTCCTTATGGGATGTTCTATAGCATAAGACAGGTAGTAAAACCATGGAAGAAGGAAAATGATTTAAACATGTGATTAAATTAATGTCAAAGTCAGAAATGAGTGGCAGGGGCTACATGAAGGGTGCCCCCAACTGCTGCTGCCACCATTGAGGCACAAACATGTGTCCATCTTGCTGACCAGCATTCACTGTCTGTCCTAGTGAACAGTCATCTCCAGAGTGTGCAGCAGAAACGTGGGGAACCTCTCACACTCAGCCAGAGAAAATGACTCCCAGCCCCTGACCCTGGAGGGACAGATACGAGGCAAGTCACACAGGATCCCTGAAGTGTGCTGTGGGCCCAGTGCAGCACCCACTGGGAACACAGCAGCTCACAGGGGGAGTGGATCTTCCCTCTCACTCCAGTCCTCCATTGGGGAAGCCCCTGCCTCTGAGGAAGGTCAATTCCTGACTCACTAGGGGGAGCACTGCAGCTTGTTGGGGCAGAGGGGGAGCAGGAGGGTCTGGATGGTTACTTCTGGCAGGAAATAGTCCAAGCTCACAGGAACCTTTCTCCTTAAAGTGAACCCTGACTAACTTGTCTAATTACCCAGGTGAGTAACCCTCCTCACACCTGTGGACACTGATGCAAACGATAATACAAGGGGATGGAGAAAGAATATCGCTCCTCCGATGAGGAAGAAAATCTAAAAGCAAAACAATGCCTTCAAAAAGACAAACAAGAAAGAAAGAAAAGAAATTCTACCAATTAATATTTGTCAAGGGCATCCCATAAGTGCTCATGTGACCACTCTAGGAACAGAAAGAACTGGGGTGGGCAAGCAAATGGGCGTAGTCTAGAGTAGGAGTCCATGTCTCCCATCAGGTAAAGGAGACTTTTGGTCCTGACCTGTAATGCTAACACTCAACATGACAGGAATCAGTTTCTACCGACAGTGGGTGTGGGCTGACAACCGGGCCTGGCAGAAACCATGGCTGACAAGGGGTTGCAGAGTGAAGGGAGCCCCTGTTTTTATGTCAGGGATCTTCTTTCTGTCTGAGAGAGATTGGGGGCTGTCCAGGGAGAAGGCTGAGCCCCGGAGAGTCAGTGTAGCCACTGCAATGGTGGATCAGGAGACCCAGGACACTGTTTCCCTAGAGACAGGGGCGTCATCCCAGCTGAGGTTCTTCTTCCTCAGGACTGAGCTGAGGGCAGAGGGAGGAGGAGCCCGCGACCCCCGCACCTGTGCGCACCTGTGCGCAGCATCGTCTCCTTCCCGGTCTCCAGGTGTCTGCGGAGCCAATCCACGCACTCGCCCTCCACGTAGACCCTGTATCTCTATGCAACACCAATCCTTTTCCCATTTGCACTTTGTGATCTGAGCCGCCGCGTTGCCGCCGTCCACGATTTCAGGTCATTGCTCAGGGTCAGGTAATAGAGGCCATCATATGCAAACTGACGGTACCCGCGGAGGAGGCGCCCATCGGACCCCACGTGACAACTGGATGATGTGAGAGCCTGCGGGACCCCGCGTCAGTCCCGCCCAGCTGTTCCCACGTGATCACCCACGCCCCGCGGCCCCGCCCACCCGCGGACGCCTCCAAACTGAAAGGGAAACGGGTCCTGGGTCGCGCGGTTCTCCTTCGGAATCTGGGATTTGGGACCCGGGCGTCTCGGCCCCGGTGTCGGGACGTGGAGGGGACGTGAGCTCTGACCGCGGTCACTCACCGCCCTCGCTCTGGTTGTAGTAGCCGCGCAGGGACCTAAGGTTCACTCGGAAAGTCGGCTCCGTGGTCTTGGCGATCTGTGTCTCCCGCTCCCAATACTCCGGCCCCTCCTGCTCCATCCACGGCGCGCGCGGCTCCATTCTTGGAGTCTTCGTGTCGCTGTCGAAGCGCACGAACTCCGTGTCGTTCACGTAGCCGACAGAGATGAACCGGGGCTCCCCGAGGCCGGGCCGGGACACGGCGCTGGTGAAATACCGCATCGAGTGTGAGCCTGGGGGCGGCGCGCGGTGAGACCCCGACCTCCTCCCCGGACCACGGGCAGGGCGCGGGCAGGGAGGGGAGCAGGGCGCGGGGCTCGGGACGCGGGTGGAGCAGGGGGCGGAGGGTCTGGTGGGCGACGCGGGGACGCGGCTTCCCCGGTGTCCCCCCCTCCCCGCAGAGTCCGTTTCCCTCCCGACCCCGCACTCACCCGCGCGGGTCAGGGTCGGGGCCAGGGCGGCTGCCAGCAGCAGGAGCAGCAAGCATGGTGCCATCGCCCCATCTGGGTTCTGGTGCCTCTGAGGCAAAAGGTCCACAGGGACTCTGTAGCTCCTTGGTTCCCCGGGATCGCGCCACCCAATGGGGGTGAGAACTGCGGACTTGTCCTCAGTGTCCGGGCAGAGGGACCTGACACAGAAGCAGACAAACTGGGGAGTTGGGGAATCCCCTCCCCAGACCTCACCACCTGGAGACTAAGACTTAGCCAGAATTCTGTGCTGAGGGACAGAGCACTGTTTGTCATGGCGTCTCAGCGTTCTCAGCCAGGAGCTGTCTGGACACCAGGAGAGACCCGAGGCCAGGCTCATGTTGTCCTTCCCTCCACCCTTCCTCTTCCTTCTCTTCAGAAGTCGGACCCTGGAGTCTTCTAGAAGAAAGGCCGCTTCTGGGAACACAGAGACAACAGCAGGCAGTTGGGGATGCAGGTGAGAGATGCTTCTGCTTAAAGCAGAGGCGCTGGCCTGCAAGCCCCACACAGACCCACGGAGACCCGGCTGTGTTCACCTGCCAACCAAGCAGGCATACACAGTCCTGTTAAAAATGACAGAGGTGGTGGGGGTGTGGGGGAGGGGTCTGGAGAGATAGATGGCTCAGAGTTTGAGAGCAGTGGCTATTTGCTTTTCCTGAGGTCCATGTACATGCAGACACAACATTGTATACATAATAAATAAATAAATAAATCTTTTTTTTTAAGGGTCAGGATTGGTGGCACACACCTTTAATCCCAGCACTCAGGATGCAGAGGCACGCGGATCTCTGTTAGTTTCAGGCCACCCTGGTCTACAAATTCAGTCTTGATGTCCTTGGGGCAGAGGTCCCAGGGCAGCATCAGTCTTTGCTCCAGGCTCAGAAGGCCCAGCCGACTTTCCTGTGGAGGAGGAACGTGGGAGACAGGCCTACTTTGTCTACTCAAAGGAAGACACTCAACTCCCCATGTCCTGCTTGTCCACAGCTTGGACAGTGGCTGGCAAGCTCTCGTTGGCGTTCTGTGCCCCATCATCTCTGTGGAGACCTTGGGGTCACTTCTAGGAGCTGGGGTCTTTGTTTTTCATAGTAAGATTTTTCCATTAAATATTTTTTGTTTGTTTGTTTTTGTTTTTTGAAACAGTCTTTCTGTGTAGCCCTGGCTGTCTTAGATTCTCTGTATAGACCAGATTGGCCTTGAACTCATAGTGATCAGCCTGCCTCTGCCTCTTGAGTGCTGGGATTAAAGGCTGTGCCACCACACGGGGCTTCCATTAACATTTTTAACTCCATATTCATCAGATCTCTGAAAAGTCTTGAAGGTCATTATCTAGTAAGTATATCTAAACTAAACAACCTTTGCTCATTTTTGGCTACTTGTTTTAGGCTTAACATTGAAAATGCACACAGGAGGCGAAGCAAAGCTTGTTATGTAACTCATTACATGAGGACTTGGCGTGACTGCCGTATAGTTCTGAGCACATTGAAGAATCTGACCATCTATAAGGTGACTATTACCTTATAAATGTCTTCAACAGTTTACAATGAGTTAGTAGCTTTAATAAGTGAGGAGAACTGCTACTTAGTATCGGCCTGAAAGGGTTAACTATGGATTTTGGGGAAGAGCTCAGGGGCTGCCCCTCCTGGAAGGGTTGGGTGGCTCTGGCTCTGCTCCCAGAAGTCTTGGCAGTAACTCCTTGAGAACTTCTTGATAAAGTGAAACAGTTGTTGGTTCAAGGTGAGGGAAGGCTTATAGTTATCTTCTTTCTTGTTCGTGAAATTTTCTCCCTTGGCTGATTCTCAGAACGTGTTTAGTCTAATAGGTATGAGAACCAAGTTTGTTATTGGTAAATTAGTGAATAACTAATGTTATGTACCAAGCCAGAATATGCTACTTAGAACAGTATAAAAGCTGTGCTTAAGAAATAAACCGTTGCTATTTGCCACCAGAGCAATAGTCTGCCCATTTCTTAAGGCTACTTGCCATCAGAGCAGTAGCCCACCTGTTTCAAGACGTTCGTGGAGCTGGTCTCCATCAAATAAGATTAGGATTTTTGTAACCTGTTTAGCCTGCTTTGACGGAGAAATAAACATGTTTTCTGTTTAGATCACAAGTGGAGGATGAGAAAAAGACTTGTGAGAGAGCAGGTGATGTTTATCCCCTTAGAAGTCGAGCCACCGCTGAAAAATATCCCTGAACAAATTCTGAGAGGAGGTATAAATGAGAACCAAAAACAAGAGGCGGGTCCTTTCAAGACTGGGCATACTTTTGGCTTTTCATTACTACTAGAGGGAACCTCTCCAGGAAAGGCTTTGGTGCTCCGGGCTCCTGCTGAGGTTCTGGGTTCTGGTTGCTCCAGGTTCCAGCAGAAGAAATCCTGCTGTTTACGCCAGGAGAATCATTCCTTGGATCTGATATCCTTATGGTTTCATTATTGTATTCTTTAGTCTTCTTTTCCAATTGTTAGGGTTAGTTGTGCTATAATTGAGGTACTTTCAGTTAATAAATTCATAATAAAATATATTTGTTAAGGTGCTAGAGAGATGGCTCAGAGGTTAAGAGCACTGGCTTCTCTTCCAAAGATACCAAGTTCAACTTCTAGCAACCACCTGGTGGCTCACAAACACCCATAATGTGATCTGGTGTCCTCTTCTGGCCTGTAGGTATAAATGCAGGGAATATACTGTGTAAGTAAATAAATTTTTTTAAATTAAAAAATATATACATTTGTTAAGAAAATTGAGCCTACATATGCCCAAATTTCACAAGAAGAGAGTGGAAAGGGAAGCTATTTACGAGGTGGTTTTACCAGGACGGTACTAGAGAGATGAATTGCAGAGAGAGAGAGAGAGAGAGAGAGAGAGAGAGAGAGAGAGAGAACTCACATGAAGAAGGACTGACCCAGAAAATTAGAGGAAACCAGAAGATCAGAGCTAATTGCTGAGTTAGTTTGAGGCCAAACAGAGGAATTAGAGCCAAGAGCTAAGCTAGATTAAACAAATCAGCTGGGAGATGAGTTTGAGCCAGAACTGCTGAGTTGAGCCAAACAGCCCAGAGCTCAGAAAGAACAAGTAATTGTGAGCTCTTTTTAAAACTTTAGGCCACTATCCCTGGTAAACCTTTGATCAGAGGTTATAACACAGGTGCTTGTGGGCTTAGAACGTTTACCAACCTACTTTACTTTGGTTCTTTGTGAGAAGCCGCGCTCACATTCGCCATTATAAGATGGCGCTGACATCCTGTGTCCCATGCTAATACAACTAATCTGCGCATGTGCGAAGGGATTTTCCACTTGTTGTGCTCTGCCTCTCCCGTGGCATCATCTCGCCTGATGAGCAACAGCCAATCAGGGACTGACACATCCTAGGCGGAGCTTCCGAGGGGGTTGGAAGAGCCGGTAGCTGGACAGTTGACAGTTGGGAAAGAAGCTATATAAGGGATGGGTTTCTGCTGTTTGGGGTCTCCATTTTACTTGTTGTAAGCTTATGCTCTCCCTCTCAAGATGCATTAAAGCTTTACTGCAGAAGGATCCTGTTTGTGTGTGCAGCGTCGTTCTTGCTGGCGAGACGGTAACGCTAACCACAGTTCTTTAATGCTTACCCCTCCCTTTCAACCCACCTACCCTAGATAGAAGAGAAAACAGGTTAATGGGGACAGGAGACGCTGACCTTTTTAGACTCAGTTCCTGGGAGCGATTCCACTCTTTGTCCTCAGGATCCCAGCAGACCGTTAAACAGCAAACCAGAAATTCAACAAAAGCGACTGCAACCTCAGCAGCTGGAACCCAGAGCAGCAGTGGTAACCAGGAACCTCAGGTTAACCGCTCCCCTCTTCTTTCTCTCTCTCTTACCTAGTGCTGTGGCTGGAAGGGAGTGAGGTGGAATAAGGGTTGGAAGGGAGGTAGAGGAATAAAAACCCAATAAAGGAACTCAAAGAGTACAATCACAAGTGGCAACAAATACGGGTCTAGGAATAATGAGAAACATTGTTTCTAAAGCCATAGAGGAGGCAGCAGAGTGGGAGGGAATGGGTATTCTGTTTCAGAGCATCAGCCAAACACTAATGGATGCTGCTGCCAACTGGGCTTTCCTCTGCCTTGCTCCCAAGGAAATTTCTATATTTTCTAGTTCCTCTTCCTATATCCCATTTCAAAAAAAGGTTGGGAGAATGGCTGAGCAATTGGAAAAGTTTCAAGTGGACATGGAAGTGTCTGAGAAGCAAAAAATGGCGGAAATGGGGAAACCAGAAATGTCACTCTGGTCTCTTGTTTTGAAAGGGCTGCAGAACCGGCTGTGGGACTGGACAGCTTACAGGCGGAGGTGGAAGTGTTTCCAGAGCTACAGAGCCTTGAGCTAAGGCCCCAAAGCCAGAAGATTACCTTGTACATCCTTCCTGGATTTGCCCTCATCAATCCGATGGCAGCCCTTCTCACAACATTTGCAAACCCTGGGGAGCCCAAGTTCAGCAAAAAGTATAAGGAGTTTCAGACAAGAGCAGTGGGAGCCATCAGGCCATAGAAGAAACTACTGATCCAAAAGCATAGGATTCAGTGACCAACTCCTTTTAGACTAAGAAAGCAACGACAAGGCTCGGTGTTTTAGATTGGTGTGGATTTGTGTACACAGACAGGGGTTTAACGTCATATTGGCAACAACACACTGTATATATGGTGAAGGTGCACACCCTTCAGCTCTAAACAATGTGACCACACAGCGCCCAGGAGGATGGATGGACTCAGAATGTGCACTATAAAGCGAGGCCACATAACCTCAGAAAGAAAAATCTTTTCCCCTCATATATGGGGATACAGTCAATAATATGCACATATAAGAAACAAGTATACAATCCAGTGGGACATGAAGAGAGGAAAGGGTTAATCCTGCCCTTAGAAAGGACGGAGTGCTGTGATGGACACAGGTTATGAAAGAGGATAAAACACTAATTGTTTCCAGTTGTAAGTCTTTCACGGGTTCTCTCTTCCTTTGGTATTGGTGCTGGGTAAGTGCATGAAATATATTTAATAGTGTAAAATCCACAGCGAATCTCCACAGGTTGAGAATGTCTGCCCTAATTGTGTAGAAATCACTAAGAGTGTGCTCTGGTTAATTTAGGTATGTTCTTTTCTTTTTGTAATAAAATTAAAAAATAAATAAAAAACGGGAAGAGACTGGGGCATTTTCCCAGTGGAGGGATTTCTTCTGCCTCAGGAGTTACCCTCAGGCTGCTGAGGGCGGAGGGCGGAGCTGCCTGAGGCTCCTACACCTGTGCACAGCCATTCCCTGCACCTGCTCTCCTGGTAGCCCCTTTCCTGGGGCTAAGAGGCTTCTCTTTTAGTTTAGGAAGGAGTCTGCAGGTGGGCCAGGGTCACTAAAGGGAAAAAGCTTAGCGTTGTGTCCCCCCCCCCCCTACGCCCACCTGCAGCATCCTGTGTCTTCCTGGGGTTTGGAAGCCTCAGGCATATCTTTGGACCTCCTACAGGGATTACTCTGCCCCTGTGTAGGGAGGTGGGGGGTCTGAAGGGCCCAGAGCACCACTAAGCTGTTCCTCATCTGCTGGACTCCCCGCCCCCACACTGGCGCACTTCCCTTCTCAAAGCTTTCCTGCACTCTCTGCTCTCCAAGGCAAAAGTACAGCTTCCGCTCCCATCACAGTGTCCGGGCACTATCTCAGACTTGGGGAGCACCCCAGTTCACTGCGTTTCCTCCTTGTTCTCCAGAAGCTCACATCCTGAGCAAGCCCTGTACTCAAGGACAGACCCATCGATTTAGAGAACAGCTGAGTCTTTTCTACTCATCCTTACCTCTGCTCATAGGTTTTTGCTTTAAAAAGAACCTGCTTATATTCGTAGGGGCCACAGTTCTAGCTCTGGAGCCTAAGCTGCAACCTAGCTGGTCAGAAGCGCTCCTTCTGTGGTGAATCAAGTTGCATTCTGGGGAGGGCAGTGATGGCCAGCACTCAGGAGGCAGAGGCAGGCAGGGTTTGAGTTCGAGGCCAGCCTGGTCTACAAAGCGAGTCCAGGACAGCCAAGGCTACACAGAGAAACCCTGTCTTGAAAAACAAAACCAAAACAGTTGACTTCTGGTTTACTTAGACTTTGGTGGTCTTTTCATCATTATGTGCATGACCCTCAGACTCAGCAGCCTTAACAGCTTGTGCTGGTCTGTGGAGAAGTGGAAGGTCATGATTTCAGATCCAGGATCACACACCATCTTGGCTCGTGGATCCCTTGGCTCCGAGGCTCCCAGACACCACCCCTACCACACTTACTGGCTTCCTGAGCATCTCTCCTTCCTCTGCCACCTGAGAAAAGAAAACCATGTGTGGGTGGCATGGGAGCAGGGTCTTATAAGGGCCTAAGCCAGTGGTTCTCAGCCTTCCTAATTCTGCGACCTTTTCATACAGTTCCTCCTGTGTGGAGACCCCCATCCATAGAATTATTATTTTTATTATTTCTGTTGCTACTTCATAACTGTAATCTGCTACTGGTATGAATCATTAAGTAAATATCTGATATGCAGGAGATCTGATACGTGACCCCCAAAGGAGTTGAATCCACAGGCTGAGAACTGCTGACCTAGCAGAACCCCTCAGTCCAGAGCCTAAGAGGAATTTCTGGATGTGAGGTGATGTAGTCTCTCTGTGGAGGTCGGTCCTCAGCCAGACCCTCACCTCTGACAGCCGGGCCTGACGCTGTCATGCATGTTGTAAAGTGGAGCAGAGCAGAGCACAGTCCCCCAGGACCCAGGGCCAGATCCAAGGAGACCCTGTTGATTCTTCTTCTCTGTTGACAAGAGTGAGATTCTGAAGGATTGGGGGATGGAGGGCAGACTCTCCAGGAAGGGCCCTGGAAGGAGGCAGGAGCTCAGGAGGCTGGCATGCATGCTCTCAGCACAGTGTCCTGAGTGCAGGGGACAGGATGGAAAACACCTCCTAGGAGAACAGACAGGCCCCACACACAGGGACAAGCAAGGGCCTTGTCCTCCACACAAACTGAAAAGACAAGAAATAAACACAGAAGATGCTTTGGATGGGACAAATTGGAGTGCTAAGGCTGCTCTGGATTTGGTTGGCGCTGTTGGAAGTCAGCAAGACCTTTGCTCAAGCTCCCTCCCCTCTTTTGTTTAAATTTTAGATTTATTTATTAATGATGCATACAGTGTTCTGTTTGCATGTACATCTGCATGACAGAAGAAGGCACCAGGTCTCATTATAGATGGTTGTGAGCCACCACGTGGTTGCTGGGATTTGAACTCAGGGCTTTTGGACAGAGAAGTCAGTGCTCTTAACCTCTGAGCCATCTCTCCAGGCCCCTCACGCTCCTTTTAACTGTTGCATGAATGAGAGAAGTTGTCCATATTTGTGGGCTGTCACATGATCCTTCCACACCTGTATCCGTGTTACAAGGTCTAAATGGGAATAAAATGAATCTCCTCAACGTCTCTTTCCTGGTCTCCAGGTATTTGTGGAGCGATTTCACCCACTCGCCCTCCAGGTAGGTCCTCTGTCTTTCTGCCTCGCCAGCCTGCTGGAACTTTCTCGGGGTGGTCTGCATCCATGTTGTCATGTCTTTGGCTTGGGAGTTGGTTCCCTCTTTTAGTCATGTGACTCCATGGATAGAGTCAGGTCCTCAAGCCTGGTAGCCAGCGCCTTCAGCCTTGAGCCATCTTGATGGTCCCTGGAGAGCAGTGGACTTGACCTTCCCTTTGGGAGGTTCCTTCACTCCTGGACTTGGCACATAGAGAGCTGGCCACCCTGACACTAGACACGGCGTTTACTGGCCTGATAGGTAGCGTTGTCTTCTTCCTGTGTCCTTTTCTAAAAGGTTGGAAGAAGCTGAACGATTAGAAAAGTTATGAGTGGATATGAAGGGGTTTGAAGAACAAAGAGTGGGTGAGCTAGGAAACCCGGAAGTGTCGCTCAGTCTCTCCCTTTGGGAAGGATCGCAGAGCGGGCTGTGCAGCTGGAGGGGTCACTGGTGGAGGCTGAAGCGCTTGGGAAGCAAATAGCGCAGCTGGTAAAGGAGAAATAAAGTGTTCAGACCCGAAACTAAGAGCGGGAGTCCCCTGCTCTTGCCGCCCGCCCTGCTCCATGCACTTTCGCTTTATCACCATGAACTTCCGGTTTACGGTTGGGGGCACACAGTCCACCATGTTGGGCAGGCTAACCCTGCAGGAGCTTCTCACCTTGAGCCTGCAGTCAGGGTCAGGGGTCCCCGTGCTCAGCCTGCTTTCCCATTTGATTCTGTCCAAGACCCTTGCTCTGGGTGGTGCCACCCACAGCCAGGGTGAGTCTTCTCTCAGTTGAACCTTCCAGAAAAGCACCCTAGACAGCCCAGAGTGCTGTTTCCATGGAGACGCCAAGTCCCACACAGTTGACATGAAGATGGATTGGCGCCCTCCTGTGGCACCTCCAGCTGTGGTCTCGTGTCACCTAACGTCTGACTGTGTTCCAGAAATCACTGTGTAAACACCATAAAGTGAACTTATATGAACCTGCATGGTATGTCCTGTGTTACACAGGTGGCTCTGTGATGTATAGAACCTGTATGTCATGTGTGCCGACAGGAGTCTCAGTCACATGGGTGTGTGAGGGTGTTGTGTATGTCATAGCATTCTCTCTCTCTTTCTCTCTCTCTCTCTCTCTGTGTGTGTGTGTGTGTGTGTGTGTGTGCACGCGTACACACTTGTGAGGTCTGTGAGACAGGTTCTCACTACGTGGCTGTCTGACCTGGAACTCACTGTGTGGCGCAGGCTGCTCCCACCCTCAGCGTCTAGGATGCTACGGCCGCACTCAGGCGCCATCATAGAGCTAAAATAGCGGCTTTTCAGTAAGTAGTGCGCTATGTTAAGGAAGACTGTGACATGAGCACACAAATTACAACTGTTGTCAATCGAGGATTATGTCCTGTGCATATTACACGTGCTCTACTTATTCTTATTACTTATTCTATATGTATGAATATTGTGGGTCTGTGTATGTATGTGCGCGTGCCTGCAGTTCCTGTGGCGGCCACCAGAAGGCGCTGAATCCCCTGGAACTGGAGTTAGAAACAGTTGTGAGCCTCCCCGAGGGTGCTGTGGCTATGAAAGTGTGTGTGTGGATGTGAGTGTGTAGTGTTAGTGTTTGTGTGGTGTGTGTATATGTTAGTGTGTGAGACTATGTGGTGTGTGTATTACTGTATAAATGTGTGTTGTGTTTGTGACAATATGTATTTGTGAGTGTGTGTATGTGTGTTGTGTGCATGTGTGTATGTATGTGATTGTGTGTGATTGTGGGTGTGTGTGTTGAGGATGGAGGTTACTGTGGAGTGATCCTCGTGCCTTGAGCCCACCAGCTAAGCATTTTACCACTGAGCCATCATTGCTTTTCATAATTTTTTTCTTTTACAACTGAGATTTATTGGCTGAGGAGCAGAGCACACAGACATTTCAATTAAAAAAAAAATATTTAATACACAGTGCTCTGCCTGCATGTACACCTGCTCACCAGAAGAGGGCACCAGATCTCATTACAATGGCTGTGAGCCATCATGCGGTTACCGGGAATTGAGCTCAGGACCTTTGGAAGAGCAGTCGGTGCCCTTAACCTCTGAGCCATCTCTCCAGCGCCCGACATTTCAATTCTTAACACAAGCACCCAGACTCTGAAGTCACACACACGCTGTGTTCACGGACCCACATGAAGAGCCGTGTGTTGTCTCTCTTTGAACTTATTCCAGTGACGTTCCAGACTCAGAATTGACAGGTTTTCCTTGAGACCTCACATATCAACCAAATGCTCACAATCCTCAGTTCCACTGAGGCACCGAGAGAGCCAGCTTCCTTCTCCCCTGTGCTGTATACCGGCTGCCAGCAGAGGGCGGTGTTTCCATATCAAGGATGGAGAGTACAAGTGGCTCTTCCCACTTCAAACGATTCAATTAAGAAAAAAAAAATCCTGGGGGCTGGGGAGATGGCTCCGTGGTTAAGAGCACTGCTTGCTCTTCCAAAGGACCTGGGTTCAACTTCCAGCACCCACATGGCAGCTCACAACTGTCTGTAACTCCAAGATCTGACACCCTCACACCAATGCACATAAGTTAAAATTAAATAAAGTATTAAAAAAAGAAAAGAAAAGAAAAGAAACACATCCCATAGGTGTGCCCAGCCATTTGGGTTTTAGTAAATTTCAGATGTAGTCACTTTGACAGTCAAGACTGGCCCTGGCACTGCACCGTCTTCTATCTCATCTATCTCTAAATAAATTAGTCTGGAGGTAGAGGAAGAGAAGAGAGGGAAGAGGAGGAGGAGGAGGAAGGGAGGAGAAGGACCAGGAAGAAGAGAAAGAAGAGGAGGAGGGAGGGGAAGGTGATGGCAGGAGGGATGGAGCCTCCAGGAGAAGCACCGTAGCCAGTGAGACCCTAGGAGGACGCACGCGGTCATCTCCTTTCCATTCTTTGTTAAGTTTTGTTTTGTTTTGTTTTGTTTTTTTTGCTGGAGATGTAGTTTACTGGTCCAGTGTAGGATGCTCAGGAGTTCAAGGTCATCCTAGGCTACACAACCAATGGAGCAGCGGCTGGAAGCCAGCAGGGGATGCTTCAGAGTCAGCCTCAACCCTTTTTTGTTCCTTCTCTTCCTTGTTGGACAAATCCACATTCTGCTCTCTCTACTTTGCCTTCAATGGATACAAAGTTAGGATAAGTAGCCTCCTCCCCCCTCTTCCCTCTTTGTATCTACCAAGTTCTTGGAGTTGGTCTCACTATCCAGGACATCTTCAAAACCTCCAGGGCTGGTTTCCTCCATCTGCAGACCCTGTGTGAAGTTCTGCGCTGGCTGCCTGTGATCAGAGCAGAACCTGCTGCATTGCAAGGAAACAGGGATGCAGTAAAGAATAAACGAATAAAAGAAAAAATAACCAACCCAAAACAAACAAACAAAAACACTTGTGGAATTTCAGCCCCGCACCCACCAGCCACCCTCCCGACCCGCCAGCCCCACCCTCCCCACCTGCCAGTCCCCCCCCCACCTGCCAGCCCCCCCTCCCCATCCGGCAGCCCCCCTCCTATACTGTGGGTCAGGGCAAGGCTTGTGCTCCTGCAGCACGGTTTCTCCTGTGGACACAAACCCAGTCTCTGGTGCATTTGCGTGTGCATGTATGTTTGTGTGCACCCCCGCAGGTCCCCAAATATGAGAGAGGTTCAGGTGATCCACTTAACACAGGCAGACAGGAGGGGGTGACTCTTCCCATCGACATTCTCTCCTGGGTCCAGAAGTGTGGGAAAATGAGCCAAATTGCAGCAGTCCCTGATCAGCTGCTGCCCTGCCATGAGCTGGCCTCAGGCCACCGCAAATCTTTCAGAAAACAAAACAAACTCACTCAGAAAACAAAATGAAACAGTTTTACCATCAGGATACTGACTCTCAGGCTTAAAGCTCACCTAGTGCTGACTGAGTCTGAAATTCCTGGTCCAGTTCGATGTCTCTGCCAGTTACAGACCTGGAAGGCAGGAAAAAGCTCAAGCTCAGCCTGTGGCTGCTGAAAACTCTCAAACCCTGAGGCTGCCTGGTCTACACAACAAGTTCCAGGACAGCCAGCGACACAGAGAAACCCTAACACTGTCTTGAAAAAACAAAAACAAACAAAAAAGGAAACAAAAGAAACAAAACAAAAAGGGTAACATAAGTCATCAGAAGATTAAATATACAGGTTAAGTGCAACTGTGTAAGTGTCTGGACCATGTTCCTGAATCTGTAGCAGGAAGAGGTAACTGTAGTCAGCTGTGTGGGCATCAGACTCCTGCATAAGGAACAAGCACCTGGAGGCTGTAAAGGAAGCCGCCACCCATTTGCTAATTAAAAGAGAAATGGAGGAAGACCATCTGCTGCTGCCAGTGGGGTCTCCAACTCAGCTACAATCTGGGCCCAGACCCAGCGCTAGGAGTCAGTCCACCCAACATCTACTCCATCTGTGATCCGCTGCGTCGGGCAGAGGAGCCAGAGCCACAGAACCAGACCCAGGTGCAGGCAGCTGCCCTGAGGAGGAGAACCTGAAGCATGGCCGCCATGGAAGTCCACACCCGCCCCTCGGAGCAGCTGCTGCTTTTGCCTGTGTGGTTTTTTTTTTTTAAGTGTTTATTTCTATGAATGTTGCCTGCATGTACACCTGAATGCTAGCAGAGGTCAGGAGATCCCATGATAGCTGGCTGTGAGCCACCATGTGGTTGCTGGGAATTGAACTCAGGACCTCTGGAAGAGCAGTCAGTGCTCTTACCCACTGAGCCATCTCTCCAGCTCCCTTGAAGTTGTCCTTGCTTTTTCAACAGGGTCTTTTACTTGTCCCATCTTGTTGAGTTGCTAGGGGCTGCCTAGGCCGTGAGGTCTAGGGATCCGGCTGTAAAAGGAACTTTTATTCGCTTGAGTAACCTAGACCTCGAATGTTTTCAGCCTCTGAGACTTCCCCTGACTGAGCTCACCCTTGCTTGTTCCTACCGAGCTCTGGCCTGGCTGGTTCATCTCGGCTGTTCTGGCTCAAACTCCTCTCCAGCTGACTTATTCTTTTCTCTTGGCCTCTGAATGGCTCTGCTTGGCCTCCAACCACCTCCAGCATCAGTTCTGACCCTCTGGCTCCTTCTCACTCTCCTGCTCATCCTGTCTTCACCTTCGTCTTGCTTGCTCTTTCCCTGCAACCTGTCTCTGCACAACTGTCCTGGTAAAGCTGCCTTCTCTCTCCCTCATTCTCTGTGCTGCTCCACTAAGCAGCTTCCCTTTGCTCTCTCTTGAGAGTTGGGCGTGTCCTATTCTGTCAACTCTTTCTCTGATTTGTCATTTTCTCTTCCTCTCAAATAGACACCACTTTCAAACATGGGTGCTTCCTTCTACAAACTAACTTTCCCTTCATTGTTGGGGATTAAAGGTGTGTATCTGCAAACCTTATCTGAAACTTGCTGTACACCAGGCTGGCCTTGAACTCAGATCTGCTTGCTTCTGTCTCCTGAGATTAAAGGCTGTGCCACCACCACCACCACCACCACCACAAAGTGTGTTATATTTCAGCCAGATCACATAGACGTAAAGTCTTTGGATGCGATCTCTTGCCAGAGCCACCATGTTCTGAGTTAAATTTCCTCTACAATCCACCTATCAGGGATACACCTATCTCTGCTTCCCCAGTGCTGAGATGACTTTAACACCTGTGCCCCGCCCCCTCGCCCCCCATTTTCCCTGTGTAACAGCTCTGTAGACCAGACTGGCCTCCAACTCAGAGATCCATCTGCCTCTGCCTCTGGAGTGCTGGGATTAAAGGCCTGTGCCAACATGCCTGGCCACACCTGGCTATTTATTTATCCATGAGTTCTGGGGACCAAATTCAGGTCTTTGTGATCACAAGTGCTTTACGGACCGAGCTGTCTGCCAGTCCTTGTTTTGTACGTTTGTTCTTTGCACCTTAATTTACAATAAAGGGCCAGGAAAGTATCCTGAGAGGGAGAGACCATGCGAGTGCATTACTTAAGAACGCCATTGTTTTAGTTGCAGGCCTGTGGCTACAGATGTGCTGGGGGTGCCAACTGATTGTGGGACACTGGCTCAGGTTCCCCCATACATAGGATGTGCCTTTCCCCCCTTATACCCTTTCCTTTAAATTGTTAACATTTTATTTAACATACAACCACATAAATTTCCCTCTTTGCTTCCCACCCTCCAAGCCCCCTCACATCCTTCTCCTGTGTCCCCTGAATCCCTGCTAAGTAGCCGGCCTCCTTTTCATTATTATAAAGTTGTTTATTATTACGATTATTTCTGTTACATACACACATATTAAACACACAGATATACAGATACACCCTATGCAGTGGAGTCCAGGGCTCCCCGTTCTGCACTGGAGAGCCACTGGAGGGCTCATCCCTGGGGAGAGACTCACTTCCCTTTCCCAACAGTCCTTGTTTCCTGGAGTCCTTTGCTGGGCCTGGAACCCTGAGCTCCCCTCCTCCCACACTAGTCTGTCCGTTGGTCTTGTTGTTGCTCAGGTCTTGTTTAGGCAGCCATATTGTTGACGTGTCTTGGTGTAGTTTCTCTGCTCCTCTGTCCCTTCTTCTCTGATGTCCCCTGAGCCTTAAGTGCAGGAGTGTGTTGTGGATGAAGCTCAAGGTCAGTTGTTTAGGTTAGCTTGGGCAATAGACCCTTAAAATTTTTTTTTTTTAGATATTATGCTCTTTGAGTCCTGTTTCATTATGAATGGTCACAGCACACACACACGCACACACACACATGCATGCACGCACGCACAAACACGCCCCACTCACAGAGCTATCTACAAATTAGATTTAGTGTGCAAGAGCCAAGGACCATCAGAAATAAGATTTACTGGAGAAGCCAAATTGTATGAGCTGAAGATGCAGGTGCAGGTGCACAGGAGGTGTGTGCATGTTCCTGACGGCTGTCACCTGCAGGTGCACAGGAGGTGTGTCCATGTTCCTGACGGCTGTCACCTGCAGGTGCACAGGAAGTGTGTCCATGTTCCTGATGGCTGTCACCTGCAGGTGCACAAGTGGTGTGTACATGTTCCTGACGGCTGTCACCTGCAGGTGCACAGGAGGTGTGTCCATGTTCCTGACGGCTGTCACCTGCAGGTGCACAAGTGGTGTGTACATGTTCCTGACGGCTGTCACCTGCAGGTGCACAGGAAGTGTGTCCATGTTCCTGACGGCTGTCACCTGCAGGTGCACAAGTGGTGTGTACATGTTCCTGACGGCTGTCACCTGCAGGTGCACAGGAGGTGTGTCCATGTTCCTGACGGCTGTCACCTGCAGGTGCACAGGAGGTGTGTACATGTTCCTGATGGCTGTCACCTGCAGGTGCACAAGTGGTGTGTACATGTTCCTGATGGCGGTACCTGCAGGTGCACAGGAGGTGTGTACATGTTCCTGATGGCTGTCACCTGCAGGTGCACAGGAGGTGTGTCCATGTTCCTGACGGCTGTCACCTGCAGGTGCACAAGTGGTGTGTACATGTTCCTGATGGCGGTACCTGCAGGTGCACAGGAGGTGTGTACATGTTCCTGACGGCTGTCACTTGACTCATCAAGACACAACTCTAGAACTGCCAAATAACTGAGGGACACTGTTACCTGCACACCGCTTAGTACTCCCTGCTCCTGCAGGTGTCTCTGTGTAACAAGGGCCTGCCTGGCTGTCCTGGAATCGCTTTCTAGACCAGGCAGGCCTCTGACTCAGAGATCTGCCTCCACCTCCCCAGGGATGGCATCAAAGGCATGTGCCACCACAAGCCTGGTACTTCAGTGCAAACCACTTACTGGTTTGTGGAGTTCGTGCAAAGGCTGAGTGCAGGACAAAGACAAAGAAGAATACAACAGATTGCCACAGTCATGGTCCACAGGAAACTGACAAACCAAGTGTTCAATGCTGGTACAGCCTCTTCCACTAGGAATCTGGCCTTGGAGATGTGCCTTGCTTTGGTCATGGGTCATTAAATTACTGAATCTTCTGCCGCAGTTACAGAGAGGGTCCTGGGGTGCAGGGGTGCACTGGGCTCCCCAGTTCTCCCCATTATGTGCACAGAAAAATGCAGAAACCCTGAGACATTGCTTCTCAAGAAATATTTGTTGTTTCTTAACTCAGAACTCTACACTCAGTCGCACGAGGCAGCTGTCCCAAGGCAAGAACAAGAGCCATGTCAGTCAATGTGAAAACACCTCAAAGGCCACCATTCACTCACAGGCCTAAATCTCAGAGGCCCTGGGGCCCAGTCCTCTCCCCTTCACCTCATCCCCAATCCCAGGCCCCCAGGTGTCACCTTTGCAAGCTGCCTGCAGCGGAAGAAATAAAACACTCAGGAGACTGACAGGTGGGCTGGAGGAGAGACCTTCACCTCAGCTTCCCCCCAAGGGCCTCAGGACAACTCTTCCCTCACACACTGACCTGCAGCAGCGGCATAGCCTCCATTTGTGCCTGTGAGAAGAAAAGCTGTGAGAGACACCCAGTAAGTTTCCAGAACGATGGCTACAGACCAGGAAGGGTCAGGAGTCATGAGGGAGGAGGAATGTAGGGAATGAACCAGTGTCAGCCTGGGGTTCAGTAGGACTAAGCAGGAACCTTCCCCTCTGACCTCTGACCTCTGAGAATCATGTCCAGGGCACATGCAGCCTCAGGCTGATGAAGCTGCCCTCCACCTTCCATGTGATTTCCAGTAAGGTGAGGGTCAGCACACAGACCCAGAGACGGGTGTGGTTGTGCATTTGGGGGGTGTGTGAGTGTGTGTGTGTGTGTGTGTGTGTGTGAGTGTGTGTGAGTGTGTGTGAGTGTGTGTGTGAGAGTGTGTGTGTGTGTGAGTCTGTGTGAGTGTGTGTATGTCAGTGTGTGTGTGTGTGAGTGAGTGTGTGTGTGTGTGTGTGTGTGTGTGTGAGTGTGTGCACACACCTCTGTGTCTGTGTTGCTTCCCATTCATGGTACATCCTTCTAAAAAGAGCAAAAAGAAAAGAACCCAGACCCAGACCCTCCCTACCTGTGTTCTTCCTCTTCATCCACATCACAACACCTCCAATCATAAAGCCCAAGATGACCACAGCTGCGATGACAGCAACAACGGTCATGACGGAGACGGTGGACTGAGGGGGCTCTGGGAAAGGAAGAGAAAGCAAGGGAAGGTGAGGGTCATGACCCCAGCTCTCAGCCCTGACCTGCTCAGGGGCTGCAGAAGGTTCCAGCTTTCCCTGAGCCCAGCTCTGCACCCACACCCTCCTTACCCCATCTCAGGGTGAGGGGCTCAGGCAGACCCTCATGCACCACATGGCATGTGTAATCCTGCTCCTTCCCAGAAGGCACCACCACAGCTGCCCACTTCTGGAAGGTTCCGTCCCCTCCAGGCCTGGTCTCCACAAGCTCCATGTCCTGGGTCAGTTCTTCCCCATTAAGCTGCCAGGTCAGGGTGATGTCAGCAGGGTAGAAGCCCAGGGCACAGCACCTTAGGGTGATGTCACCTTCAGGTCTGGGGCGATGGATGACATGTGCCTTTGGGGGGTCTGTTTGGAGATTTAAGAAATCCACAATTAACAAGATAAGAGAGAGAGAGGAGGGATCGCTTTGAGGGACACTTGGAGTTCCCTTCAAGGAGACAGACAGAGCGAGAAGAAGGCTGGTGGTTCTGCTAGATATCCTGACAACTGAGGTTGGTATCTTCCCAAAGAGCCCAACAACCCTAATCGGCTGGAAGTAGCTAAAGAGAACTAGGTCACATCCCATTTCCCTTCCAACCTTCTAGCTCTCCTAACTAGGGTTGGGGCGTTGGAAGGGAGGTAGAGACTTTAAGGAACTCCGATTAAAGTAGGTTAAAAAAAAAAAAAGCACCAACACATCACCACCATTCCAAAAGGAATCAGGTTTTGATTGACAGGATGACCCTCCCTCAGTTCTGTTCTTAAGTTTGTATTTACCTAGCAACAGCTTTCTCATTCCTAAATCAGCAGATCTTGCAGAGGAAGGCGACCAACAACTGAGTTCACCACAGGTGATTTACCCGTCTGTCCCTAAGCTGCTAATGTGGCCTCCTGGACAACCTAGGATGCAGATGCAGGTGCAAGGATAAAGATCGGGGGAGGTAATGGCAATGTGGAAAAGCTACAGAATTCTTTGGAACAACGGGAACCTGATACCAGCTATAAGGAAACTCAGGAAATAGTCACCAGGAAGAGAGAATCATTCCATTTGGGTATCCCAGATGGCAGCACAGGTTTCCCAGTAGTTTGGCGGTTACAGGAGCATGCCTTTTACTTATCGGTCTTCAGAGTCAGGTGGCTTAGGTACCTGGGGAAGAGAAAGACGCAGCCTGGCAAGCAGAGGCAGCAGAGCATCTCCAAGGGCGAGAGAAGAGCAGCAGAGCAAAGAAAGAAAGGAAAACGGGGAAGGAAACACAGCAGCTTCTGATGAAGATGGAGCCAGCACAATCTGTGTGAAGCTTTCCTAGCACAGAAGGTGGGGAAGTGAGCCAAATCTCTGTGGACAGGTCGGTTCCAGGCGCCAGAGCAGCTGCTGTCCTGCCTGTAGGAGAAGTCTGAGCCCACAACCTGCAGTGCTGGCATCTGTGTGCATTAAAGATCAGTTTCAGGGTACCAATACACTGCTTATCTTAAGAAGTCACCCAGGACAACAGGATTCTCCCACGATGCCTGTACAGTTGTTTTTTTGTTTTTTGGTTTTTTTAGACAGGGTTTCTCTGTGTAGCCTTGGCTGTCCTGGACTCACTTTATAGTCTAGGCTGGCCTCGAACTCACAGTGATTCGCCTGCCTCTGCCTCCCAAGTGCTGGGATTAAAGGTGTGCGCCACCACTGCCCGGTGCCTGTACAGTTGTTACGTCAAGTGGAGTATACCAAACCAGTCCCTCCCAAACTGGTATTTCTGGCTGAATAATTTTATGGCAGAAAATTACTCTGAGATCTAATATGTTTTCATTCAGTGTGCACAACTGTACAATAATTTAATAGTCTTTCATGTCCTTTGTGGCCAGAAAAACAAGGGTGCAGCTCTCCATGATAAAGTAAATTAGATACATTGTAGTTAGGGCTTTGTAGCCTCCGTAATTTTGTTTTCAGCTCGTGGTGATACATTTTCTACAATTTGACCTGACATTGTTTGGTGCAAAATTAAGGATGTGGGTGATTCCGACTTTTCCCAGCACTCGGGAGGCAGAGGCAGCGGAATTGCTGTGAGTTTAGCTAACACAGAGACCTTTTCTTGAAAAAACAAAAGAAAAAAACAATAACAACAACAAAAATGTAATATTAGGGCTCAGAGGTTAAGAGCCTTGGCTGCTTTTCCAAAGGTCATAAGTTCAATTCCCAGCAACCACATGGTGGCTCACAACCATGTATAATGAGATCTGGGGCCCTCTTCTGTATACATAATAAATAAATAACTTAAAAAAAAAAAGAGTATAGCCGGGTGGTGGTGGTTGTGCATGCCTTTAATCCCAGCACTCGGGAGTCAGAGGCAGGAAGATTGATGTGAGTTCGAGGCCAGCCTGGTCTACAAAGCGAGTCTAGGACAGCCAAGGCTACACAGAGAAACCCTTCTTGGGGAAAAAAAATGTAACAGTAAATTATATATAAGAGAACTCACTGAGTTCCCTGTACACCAGCAACACAGTGAATATGCTGCTTTTTAAAATTAACAATTGTCAGCCAGGAGTGGTAGTGCACGCCTTTAATCCCAGCACTCAGGAGACAGAGGCAGGTGGATCTCTGTGAGTTCACAGCTAGCCTGGTCTACAAATGGAGTCCAGGACAGCCACACCTATGCAGAGAAATCTTGTCTTCAAAAACCAAAGGAAACCAAATCAAACCAAAAACAACCACCCAAACACTTGCCATTTAAAAAAAAGACCTTTTTTCTTATTTCCTTTCTTTTTTTGCTTTTATTCAAGTCTGCCTTTATTTGTAAAATATGATATGTAACTATTGCTAACTTGATTTTTAAAATCATAGTTTATTCAGTGACAATGTACCCTTTAAAATGTTTTTCATTTATTATTTATTTCATTAGCTGAGAAACGAACAAAATGGATGAAATGGGAAAATCAGAAAGGTCACTCCATCCTCTTGTCTCTGAAAGGGCTGCAGATTAGGCTGTGCGACTGGACAGGTGGAGGTGGAAGTGTTTGGAAAGTGGGAGAACAAAAGGGTTCAGTTCAGACCTGGGGACTGAGCAGGAGACACAGGCTGGGCTGGAAGGCAGGCTGTGGTCCAGCCTTGGCCTTGCTCTTTTGCACTTTCAGTTTCAAGTCCCTTCAGCTCCTGGTGGTGGTGGTGGGGGGGGGGGGCAGGGAGACTGGAGGAAAAGGAGGCTGTGCAGGGGCACAGAATTAACGTGCAACAGCCCATTTTTGAGAGAAAGGATTAATCCTGAGCCAAGTGCGCCACTCAGGGGTGGCCTGGGATGGTTTTGCCAGTAATTGTGCAGCAGGTGCTGCTGACAGTGCTGATCAGGGTTATGATGAGACAACGTGGAGTCCTATAAAAATGACAGAGCTGAGGCATTTAAAGTGGCTGTTGTTTCCTAGGAAATGCATTCTTCTTAAACAAATATTAAGTAATTGGGCTACCCAAAATGGAGTTATTCTCCAAGACTGGAAAGGTGTGGAGACGTGCCTTGCTTCGGTCAGTGGGACATTGCTACTGAGTCTTCTGGAGCAGTTACAGAACTGACTTTTTCAAAATCCCAAGTGCAGAATCATTAAGGCACAGAATAACGAGACGTTCTTCTGCGTTAACAGGATGTGCAACACAGGGTTAAGAGAAAAAGGGAAGAAGCTTCACTCCCTGGACAGTGAATTTTATTTCTATACTTCTAACATGACAATCTGCAGCCAGCGGAGAAGTCATTTTACAAATCTTGTCCTGGAGTAGGCTCTCTTAGGTTTCAGAGTAGACATCTGAGCTTACCCATGGGGCATGCTTAAGCAAACCTGCCAGTGTTTGGCACCTTTCACTTTGTAGGTTCAGGCCTGACCATTTCCCTTATGATTTTATACAAGACACCTCTGAGATGAGGAAAGGCCAAGCCTGAGCAGGCCCAGATAAACGAAATGTCCACCTCCCCTTCTCAGTACCAGGATCACCTCAACATGGAGGCACACGAGCTTGCAAGAAACGCTGCCGCTGGATTTCCAAACACAGCATTGTGCTGAGGACGCAAGTGACACAAGGGTGGCTTAATGGGACCAAGTGGCATATAGAGACTGGGAATCCCCTGCATGCCTGAGTACAAACGCCTAGGGAGAGGTCATACTGACCAAAACAAAACAAAAACCAGAGGAAATGATATTACCAGTTGAAATACCACAGAACACAAAGTCAAACAGGATTCACATTTATTTATCTGGAAAATGGAGTGAACTCATCACTGGTGTTTGAAGGCTGAGGCTGTGCGTTCTCTTTAGGGAGGGGGGCTGCATTTGGCAGAGGCTCTGGTGGTTTGAAATCTGGACATGAAGGAAAATCAAAGAAGAGTTAGTCTCCTGAAGACCGTGGCATTCCTTAATCAGGCTCGGCTACCTTTCTCTCCAGCTCTACTCTGTCTCTCGGAGGCTCCCTCACCTTTCCGGACCTCACCTGCCTGATTCTCCAGCTGCGCTTCAGGGCGGTCACCCCAGAGCAGGTGCTTGGGGTCATTGAGGAACCGCTGGCTGCGCTGGCATGTCAGACAGGTCTGCACTGTCCAGCGCTGTCCCTTTCGGCCTGGGATATATGTGGGGAAAAAAGAGAAGAGAATGGCCAGGCTTCTGAGAAAAAAGCTGTTTTTTGTTTGCGTTTTTTCTTCCACGATCACTAGGAATGACAATGGAATAATCTGCCTTCGGAATGCAAATTTGCTATGTGAGCGGGAGGCCCAGCATGAACATCACTTCCTCAGAACTCTAAGATGAAGTTCAAACTCTTTAACAAGCGTATGGCTTCCCTTTCCCAGCTCGCCTCTCTCTCCGCCCTGCCTATCTCCAACGCCAGCCTCCTAAACATTCATTTACTTCCAGCACAGGTTCTTTGCTTTCAGCTAGGCTGGCTCAGCAGAGAGGCCCAGGCTCTGTTATGTCTTCCCCTGCTCCCTGAGGCTGGGTCACACCTGCTCTTACACGGGTGCTGGAGATGTGAAGTCAGGTCTTCATACCTGCCTAACAAGCACCTTACCCACTGACAGCTCCACAGCCCCTTGACAGCACACGTTCTCATGCGTGGGAATCCTAACCAATGTCTGAAGCTTCTGTCTGTGTGTCTGTCTGTCTGCCATGACATACCTACTTCCCTGCCACTGGGAGAAGAGACTTAGCTCTCTTCCAGTCAAAGCTTTTAAGAATACCACTCTCTCTCTCTCTCTTTCTGGTTCTCGTTGCTGGAGCAGCCATGAGTAGCAAAGTCTCCCATGACACCCTGTACGAGGCGGTGCTGGAAGCCCTGCACGGGAACCAGCGCTAGCGCCGCAAGTTTCTGGAGACGGTGGGGCTGCAGATCAGCCTGAAGAACTATGGCTCTCAGAAGGACAAACGCTTCTCGGGCACCGTCAGGCTCGAGTCCACTCCTTGCCCCAAGCTCTCGAGTGCGTCCCGGGGGACCAGCAGGGCTGTGGTGAGGCCAAGGCCGTGGATATCCCCATGTGGACGTCGAGGCGGTGGAGAAACTTAACAAAAACAAGAAGTTGGTCAAGAAGTGTGATGCCTTTTTGCCCTCAGAGTCTCTCTCTGATGGAGCAGATCCCACGGATCCCGGGCCCAGGCCTGACCAAGGCTGGCAAGTTCCCTTCCCTGCTGACACACAATGAAAACATGGTGGCCAAAGCTGATGAGGTGAAGTCCACCACCAAGTTCCAGATGAAGAAGGTGCTGTATCCGGCTGTTGCTGTTGGCCACGTGAAGATGACTGATGACGAGCTGGTCTACACCCTCCACCTGGCTGTCAATTTCTTGGTGTCCATGCTCAAGACGAACTGGCAAAACGTCCGGGCTTTGTGCATTAAGAGTTCCATGGGCAAGCCCCAGCTTCTGTACTAGGACGATCCAATAAACCTTAGCGCTACCCCTCCCCCCCAAAAAATACCAAGCTAGTAGTTGGGTGTGTTGTCTCACGCTTGTAATCCTAGTGCTAGGGGTGCTGGGGTAGTACCTTGCAGGGAACTGGAGGCCAGCCTGGGCTACAGTGACACTTGTGTCCAAAAAAAAAAAAAATCAAAACCAGAACCAAAGCGATGCTATGCTATGTCTTTTTGTTCGAGACAGGGTCTCATTATGTGGCTATGGCTGGCTGGCCTGGATAATGTAGATCAGGATGGCCTTGAACTCAAGGGAGATCCACCAGGTTTTATCTCCCAAGTGCTGGCATTAAAGGCGTGGTTCTTAATGCATCTTAGGAATTAAATAAGTACATGGGGTTAATTTTTTTTGTTTTGTTTTTTAACTACAGAACGGCTCGCAGTCCAAGCTTGTCTTAGGGGCACTTCGGGCTCCCCTGCTGACACACAACGAGGGCCCTCCCTCCCTCCAGTGCCCCGGGCACTCACGTCTCTGGCGCTGCGTGCAGGTGAGGCCGGGGATGAGGAGAGAGAAGCAGCTGCGACACAGCGTCCTTTTCACGGAGGGGTCCCTGGGTGAGGAGGGGAGCGGTTGCCGCCCGCCCGCCCGCCTGCCCGCCGCTGCCCCTGCCCGCCAGCCCGAGCCTTACTGCCGCAGGACCAGCCGCCTCGCGATGGTCTTCTCGGTGTGGCAGTAAAACCTCGCCAGCGCCTGGTTCTCGGGGTTCTGTGCGAGGACGCAGTGTGCAGCCTGGGGACAAAGACGGCCACGCGGGTCATCCCGCGGCCGCAGCGCCGGGCTGCCGCCCGCCCCGACCTCGGTCTCACCTGGTACAGGAAGCTGAGTCTCTGGAAGGCCTCACGGTCCTTCACGGGGCCCGCCATGAGTGTGAGTGTCCGCCCCTCCTGGCGGATGTCCCGCCCCAGACGCGCGCAAGGCCTTCTGGGAACCGTAGTGCGGGGCTCATGACCCCACAGCTGCCCCTGTCTTAGACCAGACAGCCCCACCCGCCCTGTGCATTCTTTCCAAGGCAGGCGAATACCAAAGTAGAGTTAGATATTCCTCATATTTATTAGGTAGGGCCGGCTCGGCTAGTGCAGCAGGCAACAGTGAGACATTTCCAGGACAGAAGTCTGGTCTCTTCCTGTAAGGCAGTTGCGGGGAAGATCGGGATAGACTTTGTCTTACGCTCCTTAAGTCAAAGGCAGATGCCTGGACCACTTGTAAACTGATTTTACACGACGAAACAGGCAACGCTCAGCTTGGTGCTACATTCCTGTTATCACAGCACTTGGGGCACGGGGAGGGGGGGTGCGGGGGAGGCGGGGGGGGGGTGAGGTAGGACGCCAGACCCTGACTCAAAACCAAAAGCATTGGTGCCTGTGGGGCCGAAAGTGAGAAAGATGTGAGGACATAAGGAACCGTTACAGAACGTCCCTGAGGAAAGAGAGCTTCGCCCTCAGAAACCACGGCTGTCTCCCACTCTCCACATAGTAAAGACGACACTTGCTGTCACAGGGCTGGTCACGTGAACAGCTTCTACAGCACAGAACTGTCAAGAGCATGGCCATTAGTAACTGTGCCCCACTCCTGCTCATTCTCCTGCCTCGGTGTTTACTTGATTCCCAATTAATAGGTAAGAGCCGAGGTCAAACGCAGAGGGATGCAATGAATCTCAAGCCGAGGACATCAGAACAAGCCAGGCCCCGCCAGGAAGGGCGGAGGACCAGGCTTCCAGCGCAGACTATGGCCATTAGCTGAAATTTACCCTGGATGTTTTGTATGGGCTTCGGACTCACAAGAGATGAGTGTATTAAAATGCAGATTCCCAGGCCCACCCAAACCTCCATAAAGGGCAGAGGTGAGACCCAAGAACACAGCTTTTACACACAGCAATTCTCACATAAAGGCATTGCCAAATTACCACACGACTCAGAGATCACATCAGTGGATCCTTTGTTCCGTATTTTGACCAACCAACTTATCTTGCCACAAAGAACCACAGTCAAGGCACAGAGGTAAGAGGAGAGTGGACAAAGTCCTGTCGAGGTGGTAGGAGGAGCTAACGGCCCTCAGCAGCTTCTCATCTCAGTCCTGGCTGGAGACGACCCAGGCAGCAGGAAACCCAGGCTGTCTGGGTTGGCACGCATCGTGTTACCTTTTGTGACAACGTGTGTACCCATGGTTGTTTATTTTGGCCTAACTTTAAGATGATTACATTCTCTGAAGAGGGGAATGTCCAAGGGAGAAGGGTGGTAACAGAAGCTAAGCTGTCTGTCTGGCCCTTTGCTACCCAAGCCGCCCTTCTACCCTGTCCTCACGGGCGAGGGAGACTCTTTACCTTTCCTCCTTTCTGGCTTCTTCCCACCTTCCCTTTCCTCAATACCTGACTCCTCTCCTGGCTGCCTTGGACCTGGGTCTGCAGGATTGCTTCCATTTCACCTCCAGAGGGAGCAGCGGGGCAGGAGTTACCCAGCTCTGGGACCCGGGTTCTGCTTTCTTCCCACCCTTTTCTTCTCTCCACGTTCAAGGCTGGGGCTAACCCCCGACTCATTTCTAGAAATGCTCCTTTGGCCTCTTCCCTGGTCCTCCTCCTCATGTTAGTGCCCAGTCTCTGCCCCCAGAAACAAATGCTCCTCAACTTCTAGAGGTGACACAAGTATGCAGATCCCTATGTGCTCCCACAAGGGACAAAGCGAATCTGAGTCACAGAAGCCTCAGGAAGGTTTCTGTTTCCTGCATTAAGCAAGTTAAGACCCTTTCAATATAGACTTTTTGTTTCTGGAAAAGCCTTTTCTTTCCCAACCTGTCCCCTGTGCAATAGGAACCCCGCTGGACACCAGAGGTCACGACCCCGGGAGCCCACTCTCCCCTACAGGAAGGAGGGACACTCATCTGTGCTCTGCCACGCAGCCCAGCCCTATCTTTTCTCCTTCACACAAACCATCCCAGAGATCAGGTGGTTTCTCAAGATGGCTCAGGACTGGACCCACACAGACACCAAGACATCCCAGCAGGCCACAGTTGGGAAGGCCCATCACTCTTGACCCTGCCTCACCCCAATGAAGCTGCACTTCTCGTCACTCCCAATCGGTTGGGGGCCTGATGGTAAGTGGTGCAGCGTTCTTCCGACCAGCCCGGATCCCTGGGTAGAAGAGGGGCCAGAGTTTTTCAGTAAAAGTGTCAGTGAAGGTGTAGATGTGCGAGCGGTCTGTGACGTTGTAGAAGGACAGTGTGCCAGCCTCGTAGTCTAGGAATATGCCCACTCGCTTAGGTTTCACCTTGATGTGCAAAGGGGTGAACGGTGTGGTGGTGGCTGCATACTTGTCCCCGTTCCACAGCCGCACGCGCCAGTAGCCAGTCTCAGGGAGTGGAGTGAGTTCACCCTTTCTGCTCACAGAGTCCCGGCACACTCCCACTGCCCAGTGGGTCTTGTCACCCACCTCCACCTCCCAGTAGTGTCGACCTGACGTGAAGCCTTCAGTAGCCAAGACACAAGGGTAGAAAGTGAAACGCTGTGGTGTGTCAGGGAGGTCTCGGAGTCTTGTCTCCACAAACTTGACACTTTTCCGATCCTCTGACAGGACGAGGTTAGGATGAGCCGTCTCGGGGTCCAGGGTCACATCCGCTGGCGGGAGAAGCCAGAGTTGGGGAGCTAGATGAGGATGGGAATAGCTAAACACCCCTGCCTCACTTTCCCAGCCTGCCTGCACAAAGCCTGGCTCCTCAAAGTCCCCAGAACACTGTGTTGGGTAACTTCCTCAAATCATGCTCGCTTGTGCTGTACAGGAAAGTGAAAGGCACTGTCTGAGGGAGGGCAAGAAAGATCCAGATCAACCGAGCTGGAGGGGCTGGGGAGAGGGTGAGCAGGAACTTGCATCCTGCAACAGTCCTTGCTTTTCCCTGCGTAAATATCAATGGCGTGGCCTTGCACTCTCTTGGCTAAGGTGGTAAATGCCGCTCCCTCCACCTGGTGAGTTAGGAGCCCTTCAACATTTCTGCATCCCTATTTAGAGCAGATGCCACCTAAGGCTTCTCTGAACTCTGTGACTTGAGGTGAGACTGCAGGCTGCTGAGGGGCAGGTGGAGTGGGCCCCCTGGAAGGACCTAACCCTTCCGCTCCTTGCATGCCCTCTGCCAGTTTCCTTCTGGGAACCACTCACCAATGAGCTGTTTAAGAATTTTCCTCAGGGCAAAGTACTGCCGGGGGAAATGGCTGAAGTTCTTTTCCAGCTCTACAGAGACTGAAGTCACCTCCATGGTCTTCACCTTCTCACATCTAGGAGGGAAGAAAGCCACACAGCGTCAGGGCAGCTCCCGCCAACTGAGTATGTGTGGGTCATCTTTACTGAAAGGTAGACCCAGGCCTCTCCTGCTTTGCGTCCTCCTGGAAGACAGCGGCTCCCTCCGTCACCCTGGAGAGCTATGTGGCCCTGGGCGGATCTGTAGCTTGATGAGCCTCAGGACTTCCTCCTTACGCTTCACGCAAGCGGACAGTCACCCTCCACTCCTGTGCTCCTGTGCTCACAACCCTGCCGTCTTGTCTGAACACAGCTCTGCTCACAGGCACCAGCAGAATCCGGCCCTCTGCTGCCACTACTCTGACCAAGCACGGCCTGAAGTCAAAGGGAGGCGTCCTTCTCCGTAGCCCACTCAGACACTGCACAACCTTCCCTCTCTTACTTTCTCCAAGGCATCACTAAACCCACAGCCTCTAAGCCAAGACCTAACTCAGAGAGACAGAGTCACTTACTTTTCCAGGGTACTTTTCACATCCTAGAGGAAAAGAGAAAAGAAAGTAAGATTGGTCCTGGAATTCACAGTCACGATGGTGAAAGGCTCTACCTCTTCCTCAGAGTCCCAGATCTAAGACCAGGCAGCAGGCAAACTGTCCAAGGGACCTTGGAACGCCCAACTCAACTGCCGGTTGTAACCAAGCCTGATGAGTTAATATAACTTCCGAGTAGCTTCCTGTACATTTTTGTTTGTTCCCCAAAGACACTGGAGGCTCCTTGCAAGGGACAGCGCTTGCTCTTTTCTTCGCCCCCGAATCCAGCCCCACATTGCAGCGCCAACTGAGGATCGGCACAGAGGGCTCCACATGGTGGCTAGGGCATCTCACACTGTGGTCTGGACGCCCCCGTCTAGCACTGGGTAATAAACTCTCATTTACTCAGCCCTGATTTGAGGCTACTCGAGATCCAGATGACAAACACAGTGAATGTTACCCTGCAGCATTTCCAGTTTAATGTGGTTAGCGGAGCACATACAAACGACGACACAGGGATCCGCACCAAGCAACATGTGATGTACATGTAAATGTGCAGAGACGCTCGACTGACTCAAACACCAGGGATCTCATCTGAGTGAGAAACACACTTCCTACAGCCTTGTCATTGTCAAGCACCTGCCTAAAACAGGAGACTGTTTCAGATGGTTAGAGCGTCTATGCACTGCTTTGCCACTTAAACGTATTTTGAGCGGCCTTTATGTTATGCTCCTACCCTTGCCCCCCCCTGTCGGGCACTAGGTAAGTTAAGTTCCAGGACTGGAAAGTAATGGTAAGTGCATTTACAAAGTTTTCAATGCATAGTTTATCACTAAGTAGAACAGAGTCCTATCCTGTAAAAAGAATGATCTTTTTTTTGGGTACAAATTACATACATTAAAAAAAAAAAAAAGACTTCAGAAGCATCTCTGTGAGTTCGAGGCCAGCCTAGTCTATAAATTGAGGCCAGGACAGCCAAGGTTACACAGAGACACCCTGTCTCAAAAAACAAGAAAAGAAAAACAAACAAAACAAAACAAAACCCCCCAACTTATATGTGTATGAGCTTTTGCTTGCACTGCTGCACCTGGAGCTGCCATGTGGGGGCTGAGGACTGAGCTTGGTCCTCTCCAAGAGAAGCCCATGCTCTAACCCCTGAGCTGTCTCTCCAGCTCCAGCACATATTTTCTGAAAAGACAGAAAGGTATACAGTTTTGGAAGGGATGGCAGAAATCTGAGATGCTATACTCTAGAAAAAAGGTCCTTTGCACACACCTGAAGAGAACCCTAGGCTCAGGGGCACAGTGAGAGGGGTGCACGCCATGGGCTCAGGGGCACAGTGAGGGGGTGCACGCCATGGGCTCAGGGGCACAGTGAGGGGGTGCGCGCCATGGGCTCAGGGGCACAGTGAGGGGGTGGGCGCCATGGGCTCAGGGGCACAGTGAGGGGGTGCGCGCCATGGGCTCAGGGGCACAGTGAGGGGGTGCACGCCATGGGCTCAGGGGCACAGTGAGAGGGGTGCACGCCATGGGCTCAGGGGCACAGTGAGGGGGTGTGCGCCATGGGCTCAGGGGCACAGTGAGGGGGTGCACGCCATGGGCTCAGGGGCACAGTGAGGGGGTGCGCGCCATGGGCTCAGGGGCACAGTGAGGGGGTGCACGCCATGGGCTCAGGGGCACAGTAAGAGGGGTGCACGCCATGGGCTCAGGGGCACAGTGAGGAGGTATGCGCCATGGGCCCAGGGGCACAGTGAGGGGGTGCGCGCCATGGGCTCAGGGGCACAGTGAGGGGGTATGCGCCATGGGCCCAGGGGCACAGTGAGGGGGTGCGTGCCATGGGCTCAGGGGCACAGTGAGGGGGTGCACGCCATGCGGACACAAGGGCCTGCGCAAAGCTACACTGCACTTGACCTGAGGAGCTATGCAGGAGCAAAGGTCGAACCTTAAGCATCTCGAAGCCTGACTGCAGGCACTTGCCCTCCACCTCAGCAGCTAAGTGGGCGAGGTCCCGGCGCTTGTCCCCGAGGTGAGCAGCGTTTTCCCGAAGTCTCTGTAGAATGTCCTGCTCCTCTTCCTCCAGCCGTGACAGGAGCGTCTGCTGCTCCTCATCCAGGCGCCGGTGGAGTTCCTCAAACTCCTTCAAGATTTGCTGTCGGCGGCTCTCCACTAGTCTCTGAGGATGGGAGAGCACCGTCAGGACCAGCAAGCATGGAAGTCCCCCCAGACCCACCAGGCTCAGTACAGACTTCCTTGTCCCTGGGGAGACTTTAGCAGCACACGTGCGTCTCGTCCTGTGAGGGACACTGTCACCTGGACACCTCCAATAGATGATTTACTACTGCAAAACACTGGGAAGATTTAAAACTACCAGTATTTGATGTTTTTCAGGCTAAATTAACCATTTATATTTTAACAAAACACATTTAAGGTTTTGAAGGGACCCGACCCCAGGGGCCCCAAACCCCGCAATGACCCCAGTGGCTTGACGAGACCAACTCCATGACAGGCTTCAGGGTTTCACTCTGCCTAACTAGGCCAAGTTTCTAACAATTCCTGAAAAAACTCACAAGTTATGGACAGCTAATCAGCTTATAGAACAAAATGACTAAATACCATGTTTTTATTACTTCATGGCCTTGGTAAAGAACAGCTGGGCCGATCCAATCAAATTAAAGGCCAACTCCTGAGTAAGAGCCAAAACCTCAGTGACTCAAAAGTCCCCAATAACCAATCAAACAGCCAATCCTGAATCCCCTCGTGCACTGACTTAACCCTGTTGACACAGATCCCTCCAGCTGTCTGTAAACTGACCCTGCGCTCCCTTAGGGGTCGCCCTGTAGAGAGAGGTGATCCTAACACGCTGGAGGGAAAACACTCTGTATTCGCACACTGCCTCTTGGCGCCCTTCTTCAGCACATCACCGGACCCTGATGGTGCTCTGGATATCAGAGGGACTTTTGCTGTTTTCTACCCTGATGTTTGGCTTATACCATCTGGTAAAGACAACACAAATACTGGAAAGCTAAAGATGTGCAGTGTTAATAACCACGAGACACTAACCTGATAAAAACCAGAGAGCAATAAGAAACTACCAGAATCGCAACAGCTAAATGACTTGACGCAAAGTGTATTAGACCCAGGGCTGAACTGGTTTTGGTCACTGTTTCTATTTGCTTTTTTCCCCAAACAGGGTCTTATAATACAGAATAAGCTGGCCTTGAACTTGGGACCCTCCTGTTTCAGCCTCCAGAGGTATGTGCAGCATGCCCCTTCTTAACATGTTAAACTGTTTAAGTCACTTCTTTCCCCCCCACCCAGACAGGGTTTCTCTGTGTAGCCTTGGCTATCCTGGACTCACTTTGTAGACCAGGCTGGCCTCGAACTCACAGTGATCCACCTGCCTCTGCCTCCCGAGTGCTGGGATTAAAGGCGTGCGCCACCACGCCCAGCTTAAGTCACTTCTGATGTGACTGAGAATCCCTGGAAGGAAGCAGTGTCTGCAAAGGCTGACTGACTAGAAGTGCCCTGGTGTGGAGGCTGGGCTGCTGCAGGCCCAGAGCCACTGAGATTTTATCTTGGTTATCTTCAGCCTCCTTGATAGCCTTTAACCTACTGCTGTGCTGGACCTAACATTCTGAGATAAACAGATAAAACAGGCCAAAGTGTTAATGAATCCCTAGCCCTCTGTGCCCTCCTACAATGACCTTGGCCTGTGGAGGAGCCTTAAGTCCTTGTCACTGACAGGGAGGCATCAGCTCAAAAGAGGCGAGATGGGACTTAAAAGACAAGTGGCAGGGGGCTCAAGAGTGGTGGGTGTAACAAAAGCCCGTGGGCCTCAGGCGCTTGGCAGAGCTGGATCTGGAGCTTTAACTCCAGGTCCCCTGTTGCTTGCTCAGGTGGGCAACAGCAGGACGCTTTCTCACCTTTGTCCTGAGTAAGGTTCTCAGTGCGGTGTTTCGGCAGGAGTGCTGAGTTAGACTCACTAGGACTGTCTCTCAGGGGCCAGAGGATGGCTCAGTGGTTAAGAATGCTGGCTTCTAGGGCTGGACTGGTAGTGCACACCTTTAATCCCAGCACCCGGGAGGCAGAGGCAGGTGGATCTCTGTGAGTTCAAGGCCAGCCTGCTCTACAAAGTGAGACCAGAATAGCCAAGGCTCTGTTACACAAAGAAACCTTGTTTTGAAAAACAAAACAAAAAAAGAATGCTTGCCTCTCTTCCAGAGGACCTGAGCTTGGTTCCAACACTCACATTAGGTAGTTCAAATGGCCTGTAATTCTAGCTCCAGGGGATGTGACTTGTCTCTGTAAGATTGTGTTCACAGGTGTTATGTGCACACTACACACACACACAATACATACATAGACCACCCTCACCATACCAAATAAATCTTTCTTTCTTTTTTTTTTTTTTTGAGACAGGGTTTCTCTGTGTAGCCTTGGCTGTCCTGGACTCACTTTGTAGACCAGGCTGGCCTGGAATTCACAGCCATCCACCTGCCTCTGCCTCCCGAGTGCTGGGATTAAAGGCGTGCACCACCACGCCTGGCTTTAAGGTAGGCTATCATATCTGAACCTTTCCTTTAAAACTTTGATTTCAGCATAGCTAATTATAAAATTCCACCCCTGCCCAGGAGATGCAATCTTACTACATAGCCCAGGCTGGCCTGTGCTGGCTCTGAGCTTGTGATTTGGACTTTGGAGACTCCTGCCCCAGCCTTGTCTGTGATTACAGGTGTGCACCATCGTGCCCAGTTCATAAATTTGTATTTTTTATCTGCTGTGTTAGAGAACTGATGCCATACCTCTCAGCCCCTGCACACTTTAAAAATAATTATTTTATTTTTGAGACAGAGTCTTACTCTAGTCTTGGCTCCCTTCTATCTTAGTCCCCTGATTGCTGAAATTAGATGTGTCACCGAGTCTTACTCCTACCAAGCGTTTAAAAAGGGTTAATGAGTCTAATTCTGGAGACTGGGGTGAGAGGGAAGCAAAGGCGTAACAAGGGAGAAAGATGAATTCAAACAGTCATAAAAGTTTTTAACTGCAGTTCCAAAGATACTGAATAAAAGTTTGTAACTAAAAACAACAACTACACTTTGGTTTAAACGTCATCGTGGCTTTAAGGAGAAACATCCCATCTGCTCGTGGGCAGTCGTCCCCAGTCGGCTGCACTGGTGCCCTCTGCAAAGGTTACAGAACCTTTTGGAGGTGGAGCTGCGGTGGAGGAAGTTTGTCACTGGGGCGGGCTTTGAGGGATTATAGCCTTACCCTACTTCCTGTGTATGGATGAAAATCTGATTTGCCAGCATCTTGTTCCTGCTGCTGTCCCTTGCCTGCTCTGCATTATCGGCTCTTTCCCTCTGGAGCCGTAAGCTAAGACAGACCTTGTCTTCCTTAGGTAGCTTTTGGTCATGGTGCTTTACCAAGAACTCCACAGGCGGAGGCTGAGGAGGGAAAGACATCCTGCCAATGAGTCAACATTACTGTAGCTTACTAACTACAAGGGGCAGGTCTAAGCCAAGTGCTATGCTGCGCAGTTAGTCCCAGCACCAGGGAGGCAGGGGCAGGTGGATCTTTCTGAGTTTGAAGCCAACTTGGTCTACATAGTGAGCTCCAGGCCAGCCAAGGCTACATAGTGAGAGTCCATCTCAAACAAACAAAAAGGATGTTTCTGTGGGGATGGAGGGTTTAAGTAAGTGCGTTAGGTGTCTGTTCTTCAGGAGGCCCTGAGTTCAGATCCCCACACCCACATGGCACTTGTAACCATTGCTAACTCCCATTCTAGGGGATCCTATGTCCCCTCTCTCCAACCTGGGGACCAAGCAGGCCTGTGGTGCATGGACATACACCTAGGCAAAATATCCATACACATAGGTAATAATTAAAAACACACAAACAAAATGTTACTGAACAGTTCTGGGAGCCTTTGCTCAGCTCCTTCTATCTCCCCTGTGAACTTTCCAGGTTCTCTTTCCTCCCAGCCCTCTAAGTTACCGTCCCGGCAGCCGTGCTCACGGTGGGAGGAGCGCACTGGGCAAGAGCTCCTTAGACTTAGCAGAGGTGAAGTGCTTGTTACTGCATACATAATGTGTGTAGACACACAGTGAGCAGGTGAGCACGCGGGCCACAGTGCATGTGTGCGAGTCAGGTGTCAACTCTGTGGATTTGTCTCTCCCTCTCCCCCTCTCTCTCTTGAGACAGGGTTTCTCTGTGTAGCCTTGGCTGTCCTGGACTCACTTTGTCTAACTCACAGAGGTCCACCTGCTGGGATTAAAGACACGTGCCACCATGCCCGGCTGTCCTTTTATTTCTTATATTCTCCTCAGTAGTTAATTCACGGTAAGTAATTTAAGCATAGTGTTTAATGATACACCTAATGACATATCATTTTGAGAGAGCAGCAGTTTTCCAGTTAACTAGTAGATTAAGTAAAGTGCTGTTGCCCTCCTTATAGCTGAGCACTGAAAGCCACCGATGCCTTTACCTTGAGCTCCCCTGGTTTCTTTTCCTCGGAGGCTTTGCAGCAGGTGATCTCCTGCAGCTTCTGTTCCAAGGGCTCCAGGCACTTCTGCAGTTTCTCCTGAGGGTTGGGAAAGTAGGTGAGGCGACATCTGGAGTTAGTTGCCACATCCATTACTCAAGAGTAATAACCTGCTTATTATTCCTACTGCTGTTGTTAAAACATTTTTTTTTTCCTTTTAGCCTCGTGAATGTTTAAGTGTCTGGTGAAAGTGTGAGCGTGTGTGTGTGTGTGTGTGTGTGTGTGTGTGTGTGTGTGTGTGTTGCCCATGGCAGCCAGGAGAGCGCGTCAGACCCCAGGAACTGAGGTGACAGGCGGTGGTGAACTGCCATCTGGGGACCGAACTCAGGGCTGCTCTTCTTATCTGCTAAGGCATCTCTATGGCCCTAATCATTCCTCCTCCTTCAAAGAACTTATGTCCAAGCCAGGGCCTCACGCACACTAGGCAGATGCTCGACCGCTAACGTGCACTCTCCGCTCCTAAGTCGTGCACTTTCTACCCTCTCATCACTTCCTGATCCAGCTCTCTTCCTTGCCTAGAACTGGAGATGTCAGTTTTTTTATAGATCCCCTTTCCTGCCATCAGTTGTCACCATCATGCTTGTGGCTCCCCTGACTTTCTTCTCCCCCACTGTCATCAACGGTGTCCTTTCCCACTGTTTTCTGATGGACAGCTGCCTATCACAGTCATAGTAAGCTGGGTGTTGTTTGTTCTGGGGACCCATGCAGGGTGCGTATGCCAAGGTCAGTCTCCATGCTACACCCTCCTTCTGCCAGGAGCTACTTTTGTGCCTCCATATCCTTTATTTATTTATTTATTGTTGTTATTTTACAATAAGGTCTCTAGCCGGCCGGCTGGCTTCAAACACGTAGCCACAGGTGACCTTCAGCTCCTGGTCCTCTGGCCTCTGGCCTCCACCTCTGAGTCTTGGGATTATAAGCTGGCCTGGATATCCTCTTAAACCTGTGCTTCCATTCAAATCTAACCACTTGTACACAAAATAAAACTTGACTGTAAATATCTTAAATATTTTAAATACTTTGTTAGTTAAGCAGAATGAGTGAAAATTCTAGGCAGTACCATCTTCGATTTTTATTGATAAATATGTGCCTTGTGCCCTCACTGGCAAGTTAGGTATTGAGGGTCATTACCCATTATATGGGAAGACACAGACAGGTTCAGCCTAGTGTGCTGGGTATCAGTCTAAAGTGATGTCAGCTATTTCCAACTAACAGGGAAAGTAAGAGCATCCTACACAAACAGGCGTAAGTGAGGAAATCACAATAGCTTTCAGATCTTCATGTGGTTTCCCTTATTTATTTCAAGACCATACCTACGAAGTGTGAAGGCTCACTAGTACTGCAGTAAGTCACTGTCCCCGTGGAGGACAGGTGACCAGAGCACAGCTGAGGGCAGTACAGAGGAGCAGAGGCAGTCCTCCTGCCTCAGGAGCTTAGCCCCTTTACTCAGAGAGCCAGCTTTCTCAGCGGCTTCCCTCGCGCCCCACACTGGCGTCACGTGTCTGCTTGCCTACCTTGTACTCCTGTGTAGCGTCATCCAGCGGCACGACGGTGTGGGCCCGGTGGGTATGGGAGATCGCACATATCAGACAGACGGCCTCCTGGTCTTCATAGCAGAAGAGGCTGAGGGCCTCATGGTGCTGGGAGCAGAGGCTCTCATCCCTGATCTTCCGCTTGACTGTCTGCAGCTGCTTGGCGATTTCCACCATACTGCCTAGCTGCCGATTGGGCCGGAGACTTCGGTACCGGGACGTCTTCCGACACACGGGGCAGGGGAAGTCCCGTTCCAGGTCCTCCCACCAGCGGGTGATGCACGCCTTGCAGAAGTTGTGCCCACATTCAATGATCACGGGCTCCTTCAGATACTCCAGGCACACAGAGCAGCTGGCCTCCACCTGCAGGTTCTCCAGAGCGGCAGCTGTGGAGGCTGCAGAGGCTCCAGCCTCTAGCAGGCTTGTCTCTGCCATTATTTAACTTGGAGGCACGGAGAGGAGAGGAGAGTATTAGCTGGCTACTGTAATGTTGCACCCCTGTCCTGACATTAGCTCCCACGGAGCCCCAGCTTGGTGAGCTCCCATCGGTGTCACCTATTGCTCTATTTACAGTTGTGACTTCCAGCCAACACTGTACTTGTTTTCTGGTTCAGTGCACATCCACAGACCCTATCTCTTTACCTCTTTTAACCTCTGCTTTCTCGTTACAGACTCTTCCTTTAACTAAATTTGACATGTTTTTCTAAGAGACGAATAGGAGCCTGATCCGGTGGCTCGAACCCATAACCCCAGCATTTCTGAGGTCAAGGCAGGGGGACTATCATCAGTCGAAGGCTACCCTGGGCTACACAGTGAGTTGTAGGCCAGCCTGAACTAGAGACCTTGTCTATAAAGGGAGGGAACCATGGAGAGTGCCAAAGTGTTACAAGTTTAGTTGGGCAGGGCATGGTGGTGCATGCCTTTAATCCCAGCACTCGGGAGGCAGAGGCAGGTGTATCCCTGTGAGTTCGAGGCTAGCCTTGTCTACAAAGGGAGTCCAGGACAGCCAAGGCTACACAGAGACCCTGTCTTGAAAAACAAAAACAAGCTGGGCGTGGTAGTGCACGCCTTTAATCCCAGCACTCGAGAGGCAGAGGCAGGTGGACTGCTGTGAGTTCAAGGCCAGCCTGGTCTACAAAGCGAGTCCAGGACAGTCAAGGCTACACAGAGAAACCTTGTCTCAACTGATCCCCTCTCCCCCCTTCCCCGGAAAAAAAGAAGGTGGCACATGCTTATGACCTCAGTTCTGGGGAGGTGAAGGTGGGAGCACCAGGAGTTCAAAGCCAGCCTGGATTGAATATGAGCACCTTGTCTCAGTGAATGTTTAAGTCAATGGTAAAAAGCAATCAAAGCTCTTAGATACACCTTAGACTTGGGAACAAGCCCGAGAGGTAGACCAGAAGTCTGATCCACACTCTACCCTTAACATGCCAGTACAAAGTTAATTTCTCCGGTTCCATAACCCCTACTTCCCTTCGGACCCCCACAAAGGCACCCAAACAAATGAAGGAACCTCTGGTAGGTCTACACACGGATGCAGAAGTGGCCATGTAACTGCGGATACCGGTGGTACAGACGGAAGAGTTTTAAGGAGCTGGCAACGTATCCCCTGATAACCAAGGGACCCAGATAAGTTCAGCTGGATGTCCCTCCCCCCATCAGAATGAGAGGGAACCCGCCACATCTGCCTAGTGACTCAGCCTCCTTCCCAATCATTATACATTATGTGACATCCTCACCTAAAATCGGATAAGAGACCAGGCTGTATCTATCAAATGAGCAGTGTGGAAGAGAAATGGGCTAAGGGTTAGTGAAGAATGGAGGGGATCTGGAGCTGGGAGTCTTAGTGGTGGGGATGGACAGGGCAACCAGAACACGGCCTTGTGCTCTTCTGGCCCTGGTCCTTCCCTCTCTCCATTACTGCGTCTCAGAAGAAGTAGTAACTTCAGAGACGTCCGCGTCCTGCCTTTTATCCCCGCTGGGTACCACCTCGGGAGCCTGTCCCACCCGGTCTCCATCTTCTCCTGCCGTATCAGGGAGCATGAGGACCGCAGCGAGAAAAGGGGGGGTGGGGAGGGAAAGGGGGCACACGTCGTGCTCGGCGGGGGAGGAAGGGATGCGCGTCCCAAGTGAGGGGAGAGGTGTGTGACGTGAAGGCGGGATGCCCGCAGCAATGTCGCAGCCCAGACCCCGCGGTGGCGACTGCGTCAGTCTCGCCCCGGGGAGACCACAAGCAGCGGGACTCGGGGATGGGGGGTGCGGGGTGGGGGAGAAACGGCGAGGTAGCCAAGCAACGCCGGACGCGCTGACGTCGCCGGGGCGGCAGACGTCCTCCGGGCCCGAGGCGGGCGGAGGCAGCCGTGGGTCGCGCGCCGGCCGGGCAAGTGACGCGCTCGCCGGGCGTGCAGCCGCGGCGTGAGGAGCAGCCGGCCGGCGGGGCAGGAGCCGGCTGCTCCGTGTGGCGGCGGCGGCGGCGGCAGCGGCGCAGCACCTACCTCCTTCCCGGCTCCGGGTCCCGGAGTGCGGGGCGCGGAGCCGCCGGAGCACTGCCTCCCTCCTTCCTCCTCCTCCTCCTCCCCTCACCCCCGCCCCGCGGCGCGACACACAATACTCGCCGGAAGCGGAAGCCGCGCTGCGGCTTATGGAAGGCGGCGGCGGCGGCGGCGCAGCGAGCGTCCGACCGCCGCGATCCCGGGGCCTAGCTGGGGCTGCGGCGGTGCCGGAGAGCCGGAGGCGAGGGCCGGCGCGGCGGGCACCGGGCGGGAGGGAGCTCGCCGCGGCAGGTGGCGGAGGTGCGCGGCGCCCGGGTGACCGACCCGAGCGGTGCTCAGGAGGCGGGCGGCCGCGCATGCGCGTGGAGGGACGCCGGAGCCCAGGGCCGGCTGCGTGTCGCTGCGGGCTCAGCCGCGCTGGCTGCTCGCCGGCGGGCGTTCATGCTGGTCGGTTCCTCCTTCCCCCCTCCGGTGGGGCTGGGAGCCGCGGAGGCCTGGGCGGCTGCTGGCTACGGGGCAACGATTTCCCGGTCTCCGGGGCCACTCGGGGACAGGGTCGGTGTTCCAGGCGGCGGAGGATGCCGTGGCGGACCTGAGAGGCTCCGCGCGCACGTCACTTCCGACTAGCGTTTTTAATGGTCTAGGAGTAGGTGAGTTGCCTTGGCTTGCAGACTGATGTGCACCTTGCTCAGCCTCTCTCCTCCGGTTGGCCTGACAGTCAAGGCGCGCTTCCCCCGGCGGCAGCAGGAGTGCGGGACACCGGCGAGGTTTGCGTGCTGGTGCTGCTGCTCACGGGTCTGTCCTGGGCATCTAGGAAGCGGCGGGTCAGATTCAGTGTTCAGGAGGCCCTGGGTGAGAACCGAAGCCGGCCTGCGCCTTTCTCTCTGAGGTGCTTGGCTTACGTTTCCCCGGGAGAGTGGATGGAGCTCGTGGGTGGACTTGCCTGGAAGTGTCCCAGATCTGGGATGCTGAGGATTTTGTGGAAGGGAGTGAGTTGATGTGGTGGGATCGTCCGATGGTACAGGTGTGCTGGACTCAGGAGGAGTTAGTGCTGGGACGCGTAATCACACTTCCGGCAGCTCAGGTGGCTTGCCCCTCTGTTGTGAGATAGACCTTTTCTGAGGAGCTAGACACAAGTCTGCACACCTCAGGGACCTGACGCAGACCCAAGTACGGGTACCACTGAGCTCTTGATTTGGTGAAGCATGAGTTTTATTTAGAGTGGGTGAGGGGCTATTTACAGGAGCAGAAACGACTCAAAAGACACTGTGTCACCAAAGTTCACCCTGGGATAGTTGACAGTTGACAAAGCAAGAAACCCGGAGCACAGCTCAACTGGTGGGGCGAGGGGGGGGGGCTTTGCTGTTGGCTCAGTTGTGTGGGCATCTTCCAGGCTGTTCAGCTTGTTCTTATTTGTCCTAGGCATTAGGACTTGCGCTGTCTGAGAGTAGCTCTCCACAGCCTTCACTGTTTAATCCACTCCTGAGGAAGGGATTTGGGCAATCTAGTCAGTTCCAGGGACTTCCTGGAGCTGTTGTGAGTTGTTGACCTTGTGTCTGAAGGTGCTTCCCTGCAGTACCTCACTTCTCATTATAAGGGCCTGCTGTTTTACATCTCTGTAAACCTCTTGGAAAGTTCTAGTCTCAGAGGAAACTGTTTCTGCATAACGCCCTCCCTGCTCCCTGCAGCAATTGGCATACATCGGATCTGAGTGGAGTTTGATGTCTGCCCTCCTTTCAGAGGAGGGCTTGTGAGGTTTTTGTTTTTTTCCCACAAGCACAGTGCATCTTTGGTGATAGCGTTTTGTGTAGTCCAGGCTAAACTTGAGCTCACTGGGTAGCTGAGGGCTGCTTTAAGCTCCATCCTTCTGCTTCTCCCCAGAGTGCCCACCACAACTGAAGTGCGTATTTAAACCCCCTCATATTTAAAGTCCAAAACCATTTTTGTGTCAGAAAGTGTCTGAGGTTAAAGATTTAGGACTGCAAATGGCACATACAACAAATCTACTCCAAAAAGTTATCTTTACTGTTTCATTTTGTCTTGTTATTTTGCTCCCCTTTTATAGTAGCCAATGATTTTAAGAGTAAATATGATGGTTATTAATTTCCCCCACTTCACTGCTATCATATTTACTGTTAGGTGTCAAGAGCCACCCTGTTACGGGAGCTCACTAGGCATGTGGGCTGTCTAGGAGGTGATCCTGTATTCACAAGGTCTGTATCGTGATGCACCCCCAGAACTGCTTCCAGCCTCTGACATGCTGTCAGGAGCCATTGATTTGGGGAAGTTCAGAGGCATGAGAAATCTCTGGAGGTGATCTGGTATTTGCAAGGTCTGTACCGTGATGTACCCCAGGATTGCTTCCAACCTCTGACTACCCTGTCAATTGTGCTTTGCTGCGTCTCTCTAAAATCGGGCATGGTGGCGCACACCTTTAATCATAGTACCCAGGGAGGCAGAAGCAGGTGGATCACTGTGAGTCTAAGGCCAGCTTGGTCTACAAAGCGAGTTCAGGGCAGCCAAGATTACACAGAGAAATCCTGTCTTGAACAACAACAAAAAAATAACATCTGGCACTGGTGTGAACTGTTGCTTTCTGGGTATTGACCAGCTCTGATTGAGCAAACTTCCTATAGGATTTTGTTGAATGTGCACTGTTTGTTATTCAGATGAATCAATCCCTGATTATGGAATTCCTGATTTGATTCAAATAGTTTTAAAAGTTAAAGTTAGTTTATGGCTGTAATAAATACCTTTGTGGACCTCCAGATGCCTAAGGATAGCCTTGTAGCAGATTTGTGGCTTCAGATCAGCTACTGTGCGTTCATAAGTGACTGTAACTGACACTCCAGCCCACTCCTGCAGTTCCCCCCGCCCCATTTTCTGTGGGGCCTCGGGTCCTTCCGTGAGGTGATGCCCACGTCTTGTCTCTGGGAGCTGTGGGGTGGGAATTCCAGTATACTTGGGTAGCTTTCTGAAAAAGTTAGGATTCTCAATTACTTGGTTTTTCTTGTCATCTGGATAGCAACGGTGTTTTTTCAAGCTTTCTGCATTGCCAAGGAAACCCCAAAATAAATAACAAACCCAGAATGTGTCATACTATATAAAGTTGCTATGTTTTTCAGTGAAGGGCTTTGTTCCATAGAAACGTTTTCCCCTGAACCTGAATGAGTATCTTTATATCTGAGACTTGATGGCAGTGTTGAGATCTTGAGTGCTGCCAGCCTTGAGTGCTGCAGATTGTTTGTTAATGTGTCAAGTACCACTTTCATGAGCTGAACGGGCTTTTCTGTCAGGATTTCTTGCAAGGCTTCTGTCTTTCCAGACTGCTCTGCTCCTTGCTCTTTGACTAAAGCCTTTACTTCTGGGCTAGTTCCGTGGTGGGATTTGAACCAGACATCCTCCAAATGAAGGGTTTTTCAGCTTTCCTAAACCTTGGGTAAGGGTGTGCCTATTAGTAATATAAACCATAATAATTTCCTAATAACTAATTTTGCTTTCAAACCCTCAGATAGGTGAACATTTCCAAGCTGGTTTTGATCCAGCCACAGCAGTCCTCATGGTTTGATCCTAGCTGCTGAGCAGTTGTCAGGGTAGTTTGGTGGCCCTGAAGCACGTATCATGTTTAGGGTACGAGCGCTTGGATTTCAGCAAGTGTGTGGCAGGGTGGAGCAGCAGTTGTGTCTCAGCTCTTCTGGGGAGAAGAGGCAAAGCAGTGTGAGACCCGTCGCAGAGTCAGTGAAGTGGCTGTGGTGAGGGAAAGTACAGATGGGATGGACTGGGCTATGATCACAGCAAACAGGAGGCCCCAGGCTCTCAGTGGGTCCCTTGATGTTCCTTTCCCACTAGTGAGATCCAGTGCTTAGGCTCTGGCCAGTGTCTGTGCTCCTTTTAGCAATATAAATACTTCAGGGTGTGGGCATCTTCTAGGGGGCTACTTCTGTCCTGTTTACCAATAGCTTTCTTCTCCTATCTGAATTGACCGCCCAACTGTCAGTTTTTCCAGCTCTTAATGTCCCTTAAAAAAAAAAATGGTAACGTAATGGAATGTCGAGGCTGGGGAGATGGCTGAGAGGTTAAGAGCACTGTCTGCCCTTCCAAAGGTTCTGAGTTCAATTCCCAGTACCCACATGGTGGCTCAGAACCATCTGTAATGAGGCTGGTGCCTTCTTGTGGTGGGCGGGTCCACATGTGGGCAGAATACTGTGTAAGTAATAAATAATTAAAAAGATTGGAGCGTGAAGATGACCACAGGAGCGAGGCTGCAGGATGGGTGCTGAGCCAGCAGGAAGCGACAGTCTGTGTGTCTCCGAGTGCTTCTGAGTGACAAGGAACATTGAAGCTAAGATTTTGAACAGAGTATTTTTTTGAGCAGTAGGTCTCAACAGTGGGCTTAAGCTACTAAGAAACCATGTTTTAAAAGTATGTGTTGCCTCAATAGTTCCTGCCTCACAAATATGTCTGTCAGATATATTGGGCCAGAAGGCTGAAGATGATGCTCCAATGTTACAGGGAGTTTTGGGTGACTGTTCAAGCAGCAAACTGTCTCTGTCATTTTCTCATTTGGGAAGCTGCTAACCTGCACTTCCTGTTTACTCAGGTAATTAATTTTATTTTCTCAAGTCTCTGATTGGGTCAAAGACCAGATAGTTTAGTTTTATAATTAAGCTTAGTTGGTTAGGGGTTAAGGTGTTTGCTTTTAGGTCTAGATAGATGTTTTAAGTTGATAGAGACGAAATATGATAGATTGGTTTACATTCAGAATTTTAGACGCACCAAGATAGGAAAGATGTTTTCTTCAAGGTTGCCAAATACAAATAGCTAAAATCCTATGAATGTAACATTTATATAATTCCTGATTGTTTCGTGGTTCTTCTTGCTGTAGGTAGTTTATTGTGTGTATATGCATATATGTGTAACAATATAAATGTATATGTAAACAAATAAAAACGTATGTGTTGTCATACACCGGCTTCTCTCTGTAATTCTGTTTTTTCTTCCCCCAAGACAGGGTCTCTCTGTGTAGCCCTGGCTGTCCTGGACTCGCTTTGTAGACCAGGCTGACCTCAAACTCACAGAGATCCACCTGCCTCTGTGTCCTGAGTGCTGGAGTTACAGGCGTGCGCCACCACACCTGGCCTGGTTGTCATAATATATGTAATGACAAGATAAGTTTTAAATGGTGCCAAAAATCTGACAAAGTGACACAGAGACACTGAAGTGAGCGTGCACTTGATGCAGGATTTGTACAAACAGAGTACCTGTTGCATGCAATAGAGTGAAAGTCAGGGACATGAGCTGCCTGTGCTGTTCAGTCACTGGTCAGTGTACACCATCACCCTGTTCAATAGCTTTCACAGTGCATCATCCTCAGCGAGTGCGGTTCCCTGGCGGCTGCAGCACAAGGTCCTCGCATGGCCCGGCTGTCACAGGTGCTCTGATCTCCCTTCCCTGCTTCCCCTGCCCCTGCCTTAGAAGATTGCTGATGGCCATATTTTCCAACCAAGGAGAATCTAAATTAGACTGTTTAATACATTCTTGGCATTTCTTAAGGCTTCTAAATGCTAAGACACAGGAGAGCCTGAAGGCAGAGGCAGAGGGGCAGGGGCGGGACCGTGTTGTAGGTTTCTGGTGAGTGTGCAGTGAGCTGTTCAGCAGTGCTACCCAGCGACTTACATTTTTCATGATATTCCTCTACGGCTTAAACTGTGGAACTGAGCCATACAAAGGTGTGTGTGTGCGCGCGCGCGCACACACACACACACACACACATAAAGAACTCCTGGCTTCTCTTTCCGCAACTGGCGTCTGACTATGTCAGCCTGTCTGAGCTCCCGTCAGCAAAATGTGAGTTTGTGTTCCTGTCTACTGAGAACAGCATCTGTGTGAATCTGTATTTGGAATTCTTATCCCAGGGTCAGTTGACGGTTTAATACACTGCCAAGTTGCTTCAAATTTGGGAGAAGTAAAACCTGAAAACATTCCAGTACCTACCTCCGCTGTCTGAGGTCTGCTTCAAGTAGGGAGAGAAGCTCCCAGATGCAAACCTGGGTGGGGCTGTTTCTGAGCTGGTGCTCTGTCCACTGCAGATTTCATCTGGGTCATTTTAGCTTGTCCAATCAGCACAGCTTCCGCCTCCTCCCCCCACTGCTTGATCACAGGGCCCCAGCCATAGCCCCAGACCTCATCCTATGTATAGAACACACATACACATTGAAGGCTACATGTGGCAGGCAGACTAGCATTAGGCCTAAATTCAACCCTCAGCCCCCTTATTCTTGTGTGTAATTCTGGTCCCAGGCCCGCTCAATGCCGCTTTCTCTTGTAGCAGCAGGTGTTTTCTCAGGCCTCGCCTCACAGGGCCTGGGCAGGCCTTTCTGGCGGCTTCTTTCCTGGCCAGTGCACCACGAGGAGGATGAGATTGGCAAATGCTTGGGATATAAGTGGGTTATGGGGATTAGAGTAGTTTATTTTAGTTTATTGTTAGATTAGTAGCAGTTTAGAATCTGCCCACCTTAGTGCTTACAGCTTTGAGTTACGTTTCAGCCTCTTTGTGTCAGTTATTGGCTTCCTAGGCCGAATAGATACAATTTATTGTAACACTGTTCCTTCTACAGCTGGAGTTAGTGAGGAAGGACCTGACAGCGGCTAGTCATGAGTTCCGGGAGCCACTCTGTCTGCTCATCTCCTCCTTTCCCTGCCCCTTAGGTCATGGGGAAATTGATTGAATTTCCTGTAGACCACAGGACGGTAGGGCCACGTAAAGCCACAGGAACGTGCAAGAGAACCTGTCCTCTTGGAAGCCAGTGTCTCTAGAAGGCTCTCTGATCTGCAGGTGTGGGAGCCAGGTCCCCAGGGCCGCAATTATCTTGGTGAAAGATACTTTGTTTTTTATTTTCACAGGATTTGCAAAATACCGTTAGCACACAGAACTGGCGAAGTCTGTGTCTTCTTTAGTGAGGCTGCATAGACAGAACTAAGTACAAAGTCATCTGACCTACACATGTACACCACGGCACACATTTTCACAATAAAATCGGACCCCAATCTTCCTACCTTTTCTCCTTGGTAGCTTCCTCCACACCACAGCAATGACTACAGCCCCAAGGAGAACCAGGCCAGTAGTGACTCCAACAGTGTAGTCTGTGCTAAAGAGGTGGGGCTGGGCAATAAAGCGAGGGGCCTTGTCTCCAAGGTTTCCAGAGAACTCCTGTTTCCCCTGACAGCATAACTTCCGTATCCCATCTCAAGGTGAGGAGCTCAGGCTGCCCCTCGTGGTACCCAGAGCATGTGTATCCCTGTTCCTTCTCAGAAGGCACCAGCACAGCTGTCCACTTCTGGAAGGTTCCATCCCCTGCAGGTCTGGTCTCCACAAGCTCCATGTCCTGGGTCTGTTCCTCCCCATCTCTGCCAGGTCAGGGTGAGGTCTCCTTCGGGTCTGGGATGATGGATCTTGTGTCTTTGGGAGATCTGAGAAATCAGAGGTTCAGAGACTGTATTACCTTCATGGGAACAGCGGGCTGGTGACAATTCCTGAGGATGGACTGGACATTTGAGGTGGGAGAGGAGGCACGAAAGCCCCAGGCGTCTAGGATACTCTACCTTGGGGGGAAAAGATCAGGTTGAACCTGCCCAGAATAGCAGGCTCCAATCTGATCAGAGCATTGCGTTCTGACCTGGGCGTTGGCTGAATGACTCAGAAAAACTTGACCAGATTTCCAAACACTGGAGTACAGAACAAAGTGAGTAATGCCCAAGGCTGCTGCAGGGTTTGAGCAAACTGCTGGTTGAGTTACTGATGGAAGCAAGAGAGGGCTCCTTTAATTGCCCAGACAGAAGCCAAGAAGATTCATCCGGGCTACACTAGGGCTACACTAGACGGAAGGGAGGTGTCCTTGCGAGAGGCCGGAAGGAGGGAGGTCTGCAGGGGTCCAGAGGGTGTTCGCTACCACTCAATACCTGCACGTTGCAGTAACTCCTTCCCCTTCCCCCGATGGCTGCAGAGCCACTCCACGCATGTAACTTTCTGGTAAGCCCCGTGGTGCACTGTTTCCTCATATTTGCGCTGGGTAATCAGAACCCCAGGAACGGAGGACCTCTTTCAGAGCGGGAAGGTCGGTGCCATCGTAGGCGGTCCTGCAGTACCCGCAGAGGAAACGCCTATCGCTGCCAGGTTTAGCAGCCGCGCTTGCACCGGGTGGTGTGGTACCCCGGAAGACGAAAGCAGTCAACTGCAGAGGCCCCGCCCCGCCCATTGCTCTAAGCCTCGCCCGGTGGGGAAGGGAGGACCACAACCGCTTAGGCGCCTTTCCTGAGGCTGGTGATTTCTCAAGCTCTGTGAGGTCGAGGAGGTGCGCCCAGCAATAGTTTTGGGGTTATGCGCCGGGTAGACTCTTTGGGGCTGCCCAAGCCATACAGGGCGAGGTGACTCGTCCAGGTGTTACCCTCCTCGCTCTGCTTGTATTAGTGCAGCAGAGTCCTTAGATTATTAGGGGAAAAAAAATACGCTCTGGCCGTGGCGATCCGCATCTACTGCTCCTAGTACTGGGGCCTCTTCTCTAGCTAAGGCGCCCAAGGCTCCTTCCTAGGGGCAGTCGCATCGCTGTCAACCGCACAAAGCATCTATGGAACAAGGCAAGGGAGTGCGAGTGAGACCCCGGAGGAAGCGAGAGGCTGAGGGCGGCTCCACCTTCCAGGGACGGGGCAGGAGCGGAGCAAGGCGGGCGTAGTAGCCTGAGGGTCTGGTGGGCGACGCGGCTTCCTCGGAGCATCCCCCTCCCGGCCTCTGCGGTTTCTCAGTGGGGAGGACACTGCTATTGTTTTGCTAAATGATGCAATGTACCTGTAAAAGTGCCTTGTGCACATTTGTGTTTGTACCGGTAGATTCTTGTTGCTGTCAGCCTCACCCGGCCCCGGAGGAGACCCTGGAGGGAAAGTTCCTCTTTGCAGTGGTGATTTACCCTAGAGATTGGTAATTGGTTAGGGTCCTGAGAACAAGTGAATTTTACTGTGGCGCGCAGTGGCCCAATGCGTAGCCACTCACAGAGCAGGGAAGTTGCACGTCTCTCATCCGCTCCTAAGACTTAGAGGCAGCACAGCACCACACAAGAGAATGAAGGAACCAGACGAAAAAGTAGTTTTGTGTAGGAACATTCCGTTCTGGGGAGGGGTATCTGGAACTTCTTGATCCTTTCAAGATTCACAAAGATTTTTCTCCAAGAATACATAAGCAAACCAGGTGCGGTGCCGCACTCAGGAGGCAGAGGCAAGCATATCACTGTGAGTTCGAGGCCAGCCTGGTCTACAAAGCGAGTCCAGGACAGCCAAGGCTACACAGAGAAATTATGTCTCGAAAAACAAAACAAAATAAAAAAGTACACACAAGCAGTCAGAACTGCTGGGGAGAAAAGACTGACAGGCCACACTACCTCTCAGCCGTGTAGGAATAGTGAGGATTCAGCTTTCATGTGGTCCTGTAAGTAACCTTCTACAATACTCCCGTGGGCAGCCCCAGTAAACTCACTGGCTCAGTAAGCTGCATCTGTGGCTGGAAAGCAGTTGGTTACACTGTAACAGCCAGGCGCTGAGGCACCAATGGGATCATCCGTGGTCTCCCCTTGGTGCCCAATCCAGAATGAATAGATGTTTGTTCCTATTTTACGAAGACACACAACACTTTCTCTTTTTCTCCTCCATTCTCTTTCCAGTCTTACTCACTTCCAACCTTTTGTTTACTTTTTCTTTCTTTCGTTATCTCTTCATTTTTACTTTCCCCTTCTCATCTTTTTCTTTTCATTCTGTTTTTCATACCTTTACTTTTTCTTTGATTTCCCTCCTCTTCCCTGTTACTTTTCTTCACCAAAAGATGATTGTGTGTGTGTGTGTGTGTGTGTGTGTGTGTGTGTATACAACGACACCAGAACTGTGCAGCCATCTCTGCACCTCTAGTCTAATTAGATCACTTACTTTGGAGGAGAGAGCTCAGTGTTGCTTTTCTCCTTCCGTCACCCTCTTCAGCTTTCATCAGTTCAAACGGCTTTGAATGTCGTTAGTTTGATATTACTCTCAGAGTCTCTCTAGCCCAGAAGCTTCATCTAGAGGTATTCAGTAATCGCAGCCCATCAACATGACCGCCTCATTTAATTAATTGTTCTCATTTATTAATTTATGGACTGAATCTATAACTGAGGCTGGACTTGAAGCTCCTGCCTCCACTTCCCAAGTGTGTGTGCCGTAACCACTCTGGACCCTGAATTTCACTTGGGCATCTTAGATCAGACATTCGACGTCAAGCACCTGTCATTTCCCCTCTGCACATGTGGCCCTTTACAGAACCTTTCCTTTCCTTGCTGAAGAAGACAGCTCCCCCCAACCCCCAGTTTTTCTGAGACAGAGTTTCCCTGTGTAGCCTTTGGCTGCCCTAGAATCGCTTTGTAGTCCAGGCTGGCCTCGAACTCACAGAGATCTGCCTGCCTCTAACTCCCCAAGTACTGGGATTATGGACATGCTCCACCACACTCAGCTGAGACAGCATCTTTTAATTACACGATCAACATCAGTGCTCTCCTTTGCTTCTTGTGTTTGTACCATAGAGCCAACACATTAATAAACACTGTAAGGTCCTTCAAATGGTGGTGAATTCAGTCCTTCCCACTGGTCCAGTCAGTTGCTCATATGCCCACTGACGTGATTGCCATGTCCATCCCGGAGGACTGAATTATTCCCTACACTTTTCCTACCACCTCATTCAATATGGCGATGCTTAAAGCAAGGATTCTTTATATTCTTCCAGACCTGCAAGACATGGGTGCCTCACATCTCCTCTCCACAACACCACTCAACGCATCCTTGGAGCCACTTCCTCCCTCGAACGTAGACAGGATGGTCTTCCTGCTTATTAGCAACACAGCAACAAACACAAAATAACAAACAATACAACAACAACAGTTTCCTGTAGACATCTGGCCAATTCCTCCATGCTGTCCTTCAGATCTTTCTTCACAGCCTACCTTCCCAGGGGTGCCTATGCTGAGCACCCCAGTAAAACAGTAACATTCCTTGTCTCACACCCTTAGTTTGGATTACCTATTACCTAGCACTTGATATGTCCTGTAGGAAAACTTACTCTGCTCGTGTGTCTTCCCTCTCTCTTCCACTAGGGCCATTGCTAGCAATACTGGCCTGTTGGCCCTTTGGCGCATCCCTGTTTGCCATGTAGACAGTTGTTGAATGGATGAGCCCCTCCCTCTTTATCAGTAGCATTTCAGGCTGGTACTCTTCCGTGGCAACTGTGGTACAAGGTCCTCACACACTGAACACTCATCCTGGCTTAGTCTAACGAGTGTTGCACAGCGCTTGTGTGGAGGTCTGAGAACAACTTGGGGAACGGTCTCTAGAAGGAGAGGTAAGCATGTTTGTTGTTTAGATCACAAGGAGGATGAGAAAAAGACTTGTGAGAGAGCAGGTGATGTTTATCCCCTTAGAAGTTGAACCACCATGTGGGGGAGATTGGTTGTTAACCAGCTGAAAAACATCCTTGAACAAATTCTGAGAGGAGGTATAAATGTGAGCCCGAAACAGGAGGTGGGGCCTTTGGAGACTTGGGATAGTTTTGGCTATTTATCTCTCCACTTTGAGAAGCAGAGAACCTCTCCAGGAAAGGCTTTGGGGCTCTGGGCTCTGGCTGAGATTCTGGGTTCTGGTTGCTCCAGGTTCCAGCAGAAGAAATCCTGCTGACTGCCAGGAGAATAGTTCCTTGGAACTGATATCCTTACAGTTTCATTATTATATTCTTTAATCTCCTTTTCCTATTGTTTAGGTTAGTCAGGTTGTAAGTGAGGTCCTCTCGGTTAATAAGTTCATAATAAAATATAATTGTTAAGAAAATTGAGCCTACAGTCTCTCCTTCCACCATCAGAGGCTTGAACTCAGATCTTTAGGCAACAAGTGCCTTTACACAGAGTCACCAGCTCAGGGAGTGCTTTTATTTTTTCAGAAAAGATGATCCTTGATTAATGGACTGTAATTTCCAATCAGATTTAAAAAAAAAACCCTAAGTCACACTATTGCTACACTTTTCTGCGTGTGTATGTGTGTGTTGTGTGCTTGTGTATGGGTATGTGTGTGTGGGTAATGTGCTTATGGAGACTAGAGTTGGCTCTGGGTGTCTACTGCAATCACGATGCATGTTATTTACTGAGGCACGGTCTTCCATGGATTTGGGGAGCCTACCCAGCCAGCTTGCCATGGGATTCCCCCGATCTGCACTCCCAAGGACTTTGATTGCTGTTGGGGTCCAGCCATGCCTGCCAGGGTCCAGCCATGCCTGCTGGCCTTTACATGGGCTCTGGAGATCTAAACTACCATCCTCATTCTTGCCCAGTGACTGCTTTGTCCAAACCGAACCATCGCCCCAGGCTCTTGGTTTTTTTGTTTTTGTTTTTTTTTCTTTTTAAGACAGCGCCTCACATAACTCAGTGCTGTGCAGCTGTCTCCCCAATGAACCCTTTCCTGAGTGGAGGAGGGAAGCTCATAAGACCCAGGAAGTTAATGAAGTTTACATGCTCAGGAGGCCTCCTCCCTTCCCCCCCTTCCCCCCTCCCCCAGACACATAGGATCCAGGAGCCCTTTCCTGTGTTTATAAAAGCTGTGGGCAGGGCGGGGAGGGGGGGAGGTGAAGGGGGGGTGTCGGGGATTTTGTTGTCGCAGCTGCCTCAGAGTCATTCACGTTTTTGTAACGAACCTTCACCCAGGTTCCTGTAAGTGGCTCTGCTGTACAGGACTATTTTCCCAGCTAAACCGTCTTCATGAGTTCAGCTGTGCCTGCTCACAAGTGAACACGCAGCCGGGCGCGTTGACTGTTGACGTTGCTGGCTATGGATGGAGGGGATGAGAGGACCGTGGGCTCCTCAGCCGAGCATCCAGCCACCTTTGCCAGCCTGTAGTAAGCGATTCGGCTGTCTTAGGCATTGCTCGGTTGCTGTGAAGAGACACCATGACGTCATTTAACTGGAGGCTGGCTTACGGTTTCAGAGGCCCAGTTCGTTATCATCGTGGGGGGGGGGGGCGGGAGGAGGAGGATGCTGGCGCACGTGGAGGTGAAGAAGTAGCTGAGAGCGACCTGCTGATGGGCAGGCAGCAGGCGGAAAAGGACGGGGACTGGCATGGGCTTTAGGAAGCTCAAAGCACACCCCCAGTGACACACTTCCTGCAGCAAGGCCACGCCTCCTAATCCTCCTTATCCTTTCAAAGAGTCCCGCGCCCTGGTGACCAAGCACTCACATGCATGGATCTATGGTGTGTGTGGGGTGTCACTCAGAGCACAGCATCTGCTCTAATTACACGTGGCCTCAGGGTCTCAGGGGGGCTGGGGAAGAGGGTGGGAACTCCATCCACACAGCTGTGGGTAAGAAAGGCACCGTCCCTGGAGGGTACAGGTTCTTCAGTCTACACATTAGGTTTACCCACACTCACGTTAGTAAAATAAGCCCAATAAACGAATTAATTCCTCACAGAGAATCTATCTTTGCTTTGTCATGGAGAGTCCATGAGAACAGGGGCAGACATTGCTTAGTCCCCCCACCAGGAGAAGAATTTTCATAACAGATGCCCACTTTACAGGAGTCAATAAGACCATGTTCACAGCCGGGCATGGTGGCTCACGCCTTTAATCCCAGCACTCGGGAGGCAGAGGCAGGCGGATCGCTGTGAGTTCGAGACCAGCCTGGTCTACAAAAGCGAGTCTAGGACAGCCAAGGCACACAGAGAAACCCTGTCTCGAACCTCCCCCCCCCCCAAAAAAAGACCCTGTTCACAGGAGACTTGAGAAATTGAGGGAGCTGCAGAGATGGCTCAGGTTAAAAGCACTGGCTAATCTTACTGGAGGTCCAGTATGCATACGGGGGCTAACAACCACCTGTCACTCCAGTCCCGCCGAGTCTGACCACCTGTTTGGCCTCCATGAACACTAGGCATGTGTGAGTACACAGGCATACATGCAGGTGAAACACCCATCTATATAAAACAGAAACTCAAATAAAAAATTGGGGCTTTGGTTATGGCTTAGACATCTGAGCACGCCTTCCCACTAAGAAGCCTACACCCTAACTCTTGTGTGTTTAACCATTACCCTCCTCCGAATCTTAATGATTGAAATATACATTAAAATCTATCTCATGGACAGCCCCTATAGATCTGCTACGGGAATGTTAGGTCTGACTACCTTTCTGACATCTACATTAAAATAAATAAAAACTTAAACCTCCAGATCGAGCCAATGGACAGGACATTCTCCACAGTTGAGTGGAGAATGGGGTCTGAGTTTCACAGGAACTCGGGTGCCCCATATTTGACCACGTCCCCTGAATGGGGAGGCCTGGTGGCACTCAGAGGAAGGAGGTCCCCCTCAGTCACAGACATAGAGGAGGGGAGTAAGGGGAAAATGGGAGGGAGGGAGAAGTGGGAGGATACAAGGGATGGGATAACAACTGAGATGTAATGTGAAGGTAGCACTTATTTGAAAAGGGAAGTTGGAGTCAAGCGTTTAAAAGATGGTTCTGGAGAGATGGCTCAGGAGCATCTATTGTGGTTGTTCTTCCGGGAAGACCTGAGCTTGGTTCCCAGCACCCATAAAAGGCAGCTCACACCCGTCTTAGTGACAGCTCACGGGGCTCCATTGTCGTCTTCTGGCGTCCATGGGAACTGCATGCATGTCTCCCTTCCTCCTTGCTTCCCTCACACACACAAAGAGGGAGATAGAAACACACAAAGAGAAACACACACACACACAAACACATTAAAATTAAGGGGCCTTGTAGAGAAGGCGCAGTTGTTCAGAGCACTTGTTACTCCTGCAGAAGACCTGAGTTTGGTTCCCAGTACACACGTGTTTGCTCACCTCTCTGCTCCTCCCCCTCTCCGGGAAGTCCCGCCATTCACTTCCTGTCCTTTTGCCCAGCTGATTGGCGAAACAGCGCTTTATTGACAGTTGTTACATCCACTCAAGACATTCCTCCACGGCCAACTGCATTCAAGGCCAGCCTGGTCCACAAAGTGAGTCAAGGACACCCAAGACTACACAGAGAAACCCTGTCTTGAACAACCAAAAAGTAAATACATCTGGCATTGGTGTGAACTGTTATTGACCAGCTCTGATTGAGCAAACTTCCTATGGGATTTTGTTGAAGATGTACTGTTTGTTATTCAGATGAATTAATCCCTGTTAAAGTTAGTTTATGGCTGCAATAAAAACATTTGTGGACCTCCAGATGTCTCACTAGGGATAGCCTTTTGGCAGATTTGTGGCTTCAGATAAGCCTCCACTCCAGATGGCACCATGAATCCTGGTATTTCACCATAAATATAGGCAAGTTTGTTTAAACTTCCCATAAACCCAATTTGGAAGGAAGCTACCTGGAGATGTCTGAATTTACTCTGTTTCTTAGAATGAAAGACAGATAAAATTATTGTCCTGAGCTCATTATGAACTAAGAGATAGCTGGATAATGTATAGTTAGGTCGGCGCTAATTAATACATCGTACACTTTTGTAACCTTCAGACCTTTGTCACTCTGAACTCAGTGTGAACTTCTGTAATGGATACTTAGATCAGAAATGTTTAGATTTAAAAACATGTAACCTATTGTGTTTTAGGATTCATCTGTTTCATGATTAATTGCCTTTTTTCAACTATGAGGTAATTCCCTTTTCTCAGAAGTAAGTATAAGTTTACAATAAACAGTGTTGAGACTGGGAAATCTGACTTCAGTTGAAGTTGAGATGCCTAATTTCATCCACCTTTTCTCTTGAATGTATGTGTGTGAGTGGTTTATTTTCTATCTCTCTCTCTTATTTCTTATTTCCCTGTAGATTTGCAAATAAGTTGGCAGACTCAGGGCCATCAGCCTTCTACAGCTAATGAGCCTAAGTTCACACCAGCTTACTGGGGATCTCCCCAAGGAGGCCTATCTACAGATCAAAGAGCCTCCTTTTACCAACCCCATGCAGTCTCTAGCCAGAAGCCACTTTTACAACCTCAGCCATTGGAAATTTGTGGTCGGTTTAAGTTCTCCTCCTCTGCCGCAGTGCAGCCAGCCCCTAGAGAAGGAACCCTGGGCTCCTTTTCCACTTTTCCTTTCAGTCCTGATCAGTTGCTTGAGCCATCAGCTCTGGCCACCCAAGAGATAAAGCGAACTGGAAGGGCATCGGCATCCAGCCCCAGAGACCCCACCCTGGTCCTCTTCAGAGCACCAGCCGGGCATTAACAGACCAAGCCAAACATGACCGGATAAAACCTGACAGGAGAAAGGACTAATGGAGGGGTAATGACAGCCTGAGCTCCTTCGTGGGCTCCTGTGTGTTCTACCTCAAACCCCAGGGATCAGGCACCACAGTCCTTACTGCTGCCCTGAGCATAGGTTCCTCATATTTGACCTTTGGGAAGAAAACCTTTTGTGAGAGACCTGAGAGGCAACAACTTCATGGATATCCAGGAGTCTTCTAGTCCTTCTATCACTTTCCAGAAAGGTTATTGTAGACGCAGGGAAGGATGCGGAAACACAATGCTGGATTGCAGGCAAAGAGCACTAACCAGCTTCCTGGATGCCCCTTGCCAGCAGGACCTTCGTCATAACCTCTGCTGGGAGTCAGGACTCTGCTGCCTCCTTTGTCAGAATGATGAATATGTCATATTTCCTGTGTGCTTCACAATAGGGTAAATCTCCACACACGGACCCCAGCCTAATAAGCCCCTATTGTGGATACCACTTTCCTCTTATGGGTCAGGGCACATACATAGCTCAGGCTTTTTAAAATTTTTTTTTTTTTTTTTTTTTTGGTTTTTTGAGACAGGGTTTTTCTGTGTAGCTTTGGCTATCCTGAACTCACTTTGTAGACCAGGCTGGCCTCGAACTCACAGCGATCCACCTGCCTCTGCCTCCCAAGTGCTGGGATTAAAGGCGTGTGCCACCACGCCCGGCTATAGCTCAGGCTTGAAATCCCCAGAGCTACAAGAAATTAGATCCTGTGTAGGCTCGATTTTCTTAACTATTTTATTTTATTTTATTTTATTTATTTATTTTTTGGGTTTTTTGAGACAGAGTTTCTCTGTGTAGCCTTGGCTGTCCTGGATTCCCTTTGTAGACCAGGCTGGCCTCGAACTCACAGTGATCCGCCTGCCTCTGTCTCCTGAGTGCTGGGATTAAAGGTGTGCGCCACCACGCCTGGCAACAATCATATTTTATTACGAACTTACTAACCGAGAGTACCTCACTTATAACCTGATTAACCTAAACAATAGGGAAAGGAGATTAAAGAATACAATAATGAAACCGTAAAGATATCAGTTCCAAGGAATGATTCTCCTGGCGTAATCAGCAGGATTTTTTCTGCTGGAACCTGGAGCAACCAGAACCTGGAACCTCAGCTGGAGCCCCAAAGCCTTCCCTCGAGCAGTTCTCTCTAGGAACTTCTCGAAGTGGATCGATGAACAGCCAAAGCTATCCCAAGTCTCCAAAGGCCCCACCTCTTGTTTGTGGCTCACATTTATACCTCCTCTCAGAATTTGTTCAAGGATGTTTTTCAGCTGGTTAATAACCAATCTCCCCCACATGGTGGTTCGACTTTTAAGAGGATAAACACCACCTGCTCTCTCACAAGTCTTTTTCTCATCCCCCACGTGTGATCTAAACAAAAAACATGTTTATCTCTCCTTCAATCCTGCCTCTTCCTTACCTCTATTCCTCCTCCTCCATGCCAGAAACACCACCACAGCTCTGTGAGCCACAGCTCCCAATGCAGGGCAGGGACAGGTGGCTACGGAGACGTGGTTGGCTGAGGAGCCTCTGACAAGGGAGGGGAAGGAAAGGAGAGGATTCTGAGTTCAGCTCTCAGTCCAACCCTTCTCTGGTTCTTCAAAATGGCTTCCATTTGCCTGTGAATAGGCTCTGAGCTCACTCCCAGTCCTACATCTCCTCAGAGTGAGGGGTCAGGCATCTTCTCATGGTGAATAGGACATGTGAATCTCTGCTCTTGCCCAGGAGTCATCATCACAACTACCCTCTTCTGGAAGGTTCCATACCTACAGGCCTGGTATCTATCATCTCCATGACCTAGGTATGGTTGTTCCCATATCTCTTGCCAGGTCAGGGTGAGTCAGCAAGGCCAGGGCCCAGATCCTTAAGTGATGTCACCTTTCACTCTGATCTGATGGGTCAAATGAGTCTAGGGTGAGTCTGGGGAGAAATAAAAATCAGAAAGTTCAGTCATTTTGCATTCTGGATAGTGGAGGGTACACACTCCACACAGCAGCCTAAACTCGTGATCTGGATGATTGGAAAGTTCCCGAGTCACCATGAGCCAGCACAGAGCAGGAGACTCTGGATCTCTCTGCAGCAAAAGTTGCTTCTGGGTTTGAGAGGGGCGGTGGCTATGAGTCCCAGCAACCCTGTAGTCAGACCTCCACAGTCATTGTGTGCCTACAGGGAACAGGTCTGAGAGAGCCCATGGGTCAAGTGCAGATGGGAGAGGCCTACTGCTAGTTGACAAGACTCAACTGTCCTGAGAGAGACGTGTCAGCCCTCTGGAGAGGCTCTCCTCTCTCTCTGTCGAGTCAGGAAACCGAGGGACACTCTTCTTTCGATGCAAGACAGAGTCTTTATTCTAGCTGTGGCCTGCTGAGGAGAGTGCCTCAGGGGACAGGGGCAACAGCCTCAGAGCAGATGGTCAAGTTTCCACCTTACCTGCTCTTAGAAAAATCTCCTTCTCATAGTCCATCTGTGTGAGGAGCAACTCAGTGGTGGTGCCCGTCAGGGAAGTCTTAGCCCCCTTGCCTACTGCTGTCCTCCCACTCACACCTGAGGATCTTAGCTGCCTTGCCAACTGTGCTCCAAGTGCTTGTTGGGGCCATGTCATCATGGCCTATCTCAAAGTGCTAGCTTTAACAGCATAGAGAAGCCTTCGGAGCTAACACCTCCCTAACAAGCAACCGGCACTACAAAAGGCCTATCTGACAAAGTTCTTGAAAACAAACAAACAAACCAGAATTAAAGAGATAGGGAGATTTAGCCTCATCAGAGTGACCCGTCCCATTGGGGAGAACAAAAGAAGTTAAGCCATGGGTGGTCTTGGCGACCTTTTCTGCTTAAAGGACATTGAGAGGAGCCGGGCGTGGTGGCGCACGCCTTTAATCCCAGCACTCGGGAGGCAGAGGCAGGCGGATCGCTGTGAGTTCGAGGCCAGCCTGGTCTACAAAGCGAGCCCAGGACAGCCAAGGCTACACAGAGAAACCCTGTCTCACAAGAACAAAAAAAAAAAAAAAAAAAAAAAAAAAAAAAAAGACATTGAGAGGATAAAAGGTCCTCAGATCAAGGCCAAGGGGTCACCCCTGAGACCTTCGATTTGGGGGAATCTGGTGCGACTCAGCTCAGAGCTGAACTTAAAAAAAAAATCCTCTTGTTCTTACAGCTGGTTTCGTGTGATTTCTGGTTCATTTTTGGGATCGACCTCGGCGCAGCAGTCCCTCCAGACAGCACACTGAAGGCATACTGACTCTGGGCTGTGTGATATCCTCGCCGAGCCCCATCTCTCAGTCACTCCCACCAGGCTCAGTCACTGATGCAAACACCCAGTGAGTACAGCCCACTCAGGTAACCTTTCTAACCTCCAGATTTGGGCTTGTAATGTTGAGATCACCCAGATCGCAAGACCCCCCCAAAGACCACCAGGACTCGATACTGATGCAACTAACACAGGGTCCTGTATTATGGGCTCAGAGCTTCGGATCACGTTCCTTCCTGATGGAGCAAGATAGGAGAGTGACCCTGAGCTTCAAGGGCAGTGGGCTTATGAAGGGAAGTGGGTGTGGGGGGTGTGTGGGTCCCAGGAATGTTGATCTTTAGGCAGGTTGGGAGGAGGTTAGATCTTCAGAGAAGTTTCTGGTCCCAAGAATGTTGATCTTTAGGTAGGTTGAGTGGAGGTTAGATCTTCAGGGAAGTTTCTGGTCCCAGGAATGTTGATCTTTAGGCAGGTTGAGTGGAGGTTAGATCTTCAGGGAAGTTTCTGGTCCCAGGAATGTTGATCTTTAGGCAGGTTGGGTGGAGGCTGAGTCTGGAGGGGAAGTCTTTTTATCTCAGAGGAACATTGGGAGCTAATGGTACGTAATCGCTCCAGTGGAGTTTCTGGGGACTGCTGGCAGGTGTCATTCCCAGAACGCGGGGTGGGGTGGGGAAGGGTCACCTAGGGGACAAGTTCTCCTACAGACCATCATTAATTGCAGAATATACGTTACATATAGAACATGGCAATGTAGGGGCAAAATTAATGCCACATTCTTTATGTAATTTATATTCTACACTTAATGCCATAGTCTGTGAGAAAGCTGTCCTCCAGGTGATTTCTTTTTTTTTTTTTTCTTCTTTTTTTTGGTTTTTCGAGACAGAGTCTCTCTGTGTAGCCTTGGCCATCCTGGACTCACTTTGTAGACCAGGCTGGCCTCGAACTCACAGTGATCCGCCTGCCTCTGCCTCCCGAGTGCTGGGAATAAAGGCGTGCGCCACCACGCCCGTGCCCCCTCCAGGTGATTTCAACTTCCTGCATTCTGGGAAAGACCGCACACTGCCATAAGCTAAACCTGCCAGCACTCTCCAGAAGATACAATCAACACCCAGTGATCCCTGGAGATTCAGCCTCCTGGACCCAACCTGCTGCAAAGTCTGCATTCCTGAGACTCACAGCTTTCCCTGGAGATCCAGTCCACACCCAGCCTGCCTGAAGGACGGCATTCCTGAGACTCACGACCCCCGCTTACGGTTTGGTTCTCGCTTCCCTGTGACCCTCACTCCTAATTACAGTTTTTCCTTATAAACCCATTACCCTTGAAGCTCGGGGTCACTCTCCTAACCTGCTGCATCAGGAAAGAGTGTAATCCGAAGCTCTGAGCCTGTAATACAGGACCCTGTGTTTGTTGCATCAGTATGGAGTCCTGGTGGTCTTTTTTGGGGGCCTCGCGATCTGGGTGATCTCGGCATAACAGCATTAATTTTGCCCTTAGAGGCTTAAACCTGGTCAGTGTCCTGTGTCTCTCTCTAGATCCTGCAGGTCTGCCTGGCTCGTATTTTTCTGGAGGTAAAGCTTGAACATGACAACCAGGGAGACTCCACAGAGACCTCAAAGGTCAGGATTTGTGATTGGGGTTCGCTCACTGGCTGTAGATGTGGAGCACTTTCCTCAGTCTTTCCGTGAGGTGCTTTGTGAGTCTCAGGGCTCTCAGCCTCTCCCAATGCTCAGCTCCTGCTGCACCATGTGTGGCAGGCAGGGCTCTGTCCTGGAATCCCAGCTACTGTGTGTGGCCTGTGAAGAGATAGAAAAGCTGTTTTTCAACCCTGGCCACTCGGTACTTTCCAAGATGGCCTCAGGGCTGTTGCATTCTATCTGAGAAAAACCACACCCTCATACCTGTCCGGAGCATCTGACAGCACGTGATGTCCCAAGCTGAGTTCTTGCCCCCTCAGGGATAAAATAACTAGTAACCAGTCATTTTAAAGGTCAACTAACCAATCATGTTTGTACTAAGTTCTGCATCTGTAAGGGTATTTAAACCCTCCGCCATTACAGAGCAGGGTCTTTCCATCTCCCCGGAGTATGGTGGGCCCTGACGCATCAGCTTAATAAATTCCTTTGCTTTTGCATCGACTCAGGACTCTGGCTCTCAATCGGGCTTCCAGAATAGACTCTGGTGATCAAAGTCTTAACATCTGCTCTTCCAGAGGTCCGGAGTTCAATTCCCAGCAACCACATGGTGGCTCACACCCATCTATAATGATATCTGGTGCCCTCTTCTGGCCTGCAGGCACACATGCAGGCAGAGCACTATACTTAATAAATAATCTTTAAAAAAAAAAAAGTAGGGCTGAGAGTTTGAGCCTGGGGAAGCCTATGGTGAAATTCCCGGCCTCCTCCCAGGACCCCATGCAGGGCTGGGGGTAGGGGGAGGTGGGGTGAGGAGCAGGGGGCAGGGCTGAGAGTGCAGAATGGAGAAGGAAGCGCAAGGCTCTGGGCGATCTATGGAGGAGAGAAAGCTTCCCTGGTGCTCTACCTGATGGGTGGATTTCTTTTGCTACTGCAAGTTAGTTCCTTTTCTTCTGACACCCTCGCTCGCCCTTTGGATGCTGAGTCAGGGCCAGCGCAGCCTGGAGCGGCAGGAAGAGAGCCTAAGTAAAAACAGCCATCATCCTGGGTCAAACCTGTTGGCTCTGTTTATTAACAATTAAACTTTATTATACAACCCAACTAGCATACACAAGAAGGAAAAAAGGTTAAAGGGACAGAAGAATGAACCTTCCAGTATCCGTTCCACGGGATAGGTCTTTAGGTGTCTCTCTGACCCACGAGCTGGTCCGGTCTGTTCCTCTCTCTCCGCGCTCTCTCTTCCTTTCCCCCTGGTGTTCTGTCTTCTCACCACCTTCCAGTCACATACAAAGGGCGATCTCCTTCTCCCTTCGAGGGTCAATTAGGAAAACAATAGCCACGGTGGGGTTCCCAGGTAGGCTTCCTGAATTCCAAACCCAGGAAGGCTCCAAACAGTCTCTCACAAGGTATTCATGGCTTGCCCCAAGGGAAGCCCGCCAAGACTGCTTCCACCTGAGACAAAGCTTAATCTTTCCCACACAAACCTGGAGACTGAGTCTCTGCTAGCGTGTGTTCTGTTTACAGTCTCGACGTGGATGCAGCTGATTGGCCGCTCTAAGAGCGCCCAGCTGTGGTGATACAGACCTCTGTGCTTGTGTCAGACTTCTGCAAGAGTCTAGGGCCCTGCCTCCCCAGCGCAAATCCAGCTCTGGGCCTGTTCACCTGGGGCAGGTTCTGTGGACAAACTGCTCTTCCTGCTCCCCGGTTTCCTGGTCACAGCATCCTTCTGAGGCTGGACCAGACGCCGCTGAGTCTCCCAAACACTCAGATGTCAGGACCTCCACAGAGTCTGAGAGATTGATCAGCCCTCAAGTGTCCGCATGATTATGGACATTATGTCAGTGCATGCTCACCATGTGGGACTGTGAGATTTGAGACATTTGCTTCATAGAACACATTAGTAACAAATTCTTTGTAACTAGAGTGTTCAAGAAAGTGATACTTATTTTCCAAATGACAATGGTATGATAAAAGGAATACATGTTAACCTTTCTGCAAGATTTTATCCTCATCTTTTCCACTAGAGAATCCTTGGAGTCTGACTCTCTTTTTAAATCTTTCTGTAGTATGAGCCGGGCGTGGTGGCGCACGCCTTTAATCCCAGCACTTGGGAGGCAGAGTCAAAAGGATCGCTGTGAGTTCGAGGCCAGCCTGGTCTATAAGGCGAGTCCAGGACAGCCAAGGCTACACAGAGAAACCCTGTCTCAAAAAACCAAAAAAAAAAAAAGAAAAAAAGAAAAAAAGAAAAAGAAAAAAAAAACTTTCTGTAGTATGTACAGTGTAGAAAGTGCAGTTTCTTAGCAATAAACAGGGAGAATATTTTTAAGAATTATTTTAATTTTTGTTTATGCATATGTTCGTGTATCTGTGTGTGTCAGTGTTGGTAGTGCAATTGTCTATGAGGCCAGAAGAGGGCGCTAGAAACCTGGAGGAGGATGCACAGCAGGTTGGGGGCCCCTAGATTTTGGACTCCCACCCTGGTCCTCTGCACAGTGCAGCCACCTCTCCAGCCACAGGGGGGAATTTTTTATTATCATCTTCAGATAATTTTGCTCTTTTTGAGTCTAGCCTGGACTCACTGACATCCACATTTATGTGGCGTTTGAACAAAAATGCCCCCACATAGGCTGGTATATTTGAATATTTTGTTCCCAGTTTGTAGAGTATTTTGAAAGTATCAGGAAGTGTGGCCTTGAAAGGAAAAGGCATGTTACTGGCTGTGGGCTTTGAAGTTTCATTTCTGATGATGTAAATTCCACACCATAAACTTAACTAATTCTTAATAAAGTTTGTGATAATAGTCACAACCGAGATTTGATATTAATTTTTTAAAGACGTGTGAACACTGAGAGATCTGTGAGCTGGTCAAATCATGCTCTGCTTTCAAAATAACATTAACATGGCACCACTCAATGTACAAGACTTTGCTATCAACATGAATGGGGTTGATTATGGAGGATTCATTGATGCTTCAAGTTTACACTGTAATCAACCTTGAACAACACCACCTGTAGTGGTGAACCACTAAACATAAAAATCAACAGTGAGGCACTGTGGCAGCTCATGTCTTTAAACATAGCACTCTGGAGGAAAATGTATCATTGTAGGTTCAAGAGCAAGTTGCAGACAAGCCATGACTACATATTGAGATCTTGTCTTGAAAAAAAAAAATCTCCGGTCAGGGCCAGCTTGGTGGTGTATTCCTTTAATCCGAGCACTGGGAACGTGTATGTGGAAAAGGTTTCTGATTTCCAGGCCAGCCTGTATGTGCACCCACTGGGTGTCTTACATGAGGAGGGACATCACTTCCCACCACTAGGTTTATATTCAGTATCTGTGGGTTTTGTTACACCTCCTGTCCAAGTCTGGCCTTCCGGACCCTGGGTTCATCACTTTCGGCAAAGTGGACCACAGGTACTTTGTATGATTACAGTGAGGTGCAGAGTCCCAGGATGCAGTCATGAGTGCAATGTGTGGGGAAGGAATAACAGGGACAGTACAGGCAGACAGCTACTCACATCCCATCATTGCTGCTACAGGGTACCAAATAGAGACAGGAATGTGAGGTACACAGGTCAGTAGACAAGACCCAGTGTCATTCCTGTGCATGGGACAGTGACATCTTGGGTCTGCAGGCTCGTCATAATCCTCCAGATATGTATGTCTGTCAGTATGGATTCCCTTCATCCACATGGAGAGAATGGCATTTGCACACACAGGTACGCAAACATATACATAAATAAAAGTAAATCTAAGATAGTCTTCCTGAGCATTTCTGTGAAGCTGCATTTCCTACATGCAAAGCTAACAGGTTAAAAAGAATCAGAATCCAAGGGAAATGTGAGGGTGAGGACAGACAGAAATGTAAACATCCTGTTATTTTCACCATATCATTACATTTTGGGAAATAGTTGTTTCTTTTTGCAAACATATTTATGCGCAACTTATTGTTAATGTGCTCAGTGAAGCAAACATCTCAGAATTCTCAGTCACGGATTGATATAATCCACACAGGCGTCAGTGCCCTTGAGTGACAATCAGTTTACAAGAGGTTGTACATCCTGACAACTCAGTGTCTTAGATTTGCTGACTCAATGGCCTCTGTGCTGGACCCAGAGGATATTGTGCCCAGATGAGGGGACAATGATCAGGGTAAGCAACTTGTCCCCTCACACTGCTCCTCGGTGTGTGGATCCTGGGTCCCCGAGCTGGATCTGAGCTGGGGCTGCACGGCCCTAGAGATTTCTTTTCTGGGAGTTCATCTTTCCATGACACCAACTTTACGCCCTCTATCACTACCACTGAGAATTCTTAAATAAACCAATCAGGGTCCTCCATACCAAGATTATAAAATAAACACACACATGGGGCTGGAGAGATGGCTCAGCAGTTAAGAACACTGACTGTTCTTCCAGGGGTCATGAGTTCAATTCCCAGCAACCATATGGTGGCTCACAACCATCTATAATGTGATCTGATACCCTCCTCTGGCCTGCAGATGTACATGCAGGCAGAGCTCTGTATACATAATAATAATAAAAAAATAAACACACACTAGCAGAGACTCAGTCTTCACTCTCAAGAAGGTTGAAGATGTTTGCTCCTGAGGCTCTCCTCCTGCTGCTCCTGGCAACCCTGGCCCTGTCCAGGCATCCAGAAGGTGGGTGTGACTGTCCGTATGGTAAGAACCTAACCTGGGAAATAAAGGACTCCACACCCTGGGGCTGCAGCATCAGGGAAGCCTGTCTTCTCCCTAGCCAAGTCAGAACCTTCTGTTTTGCAACTTGCCCCCTACCCCCAGCTATCCCCAGAGTCTGTGTTGTGGAGCAGCATAGGGTCCTAGTGTGGAGTAGATATCTAAGAGGCCACTGCACCTAGGTTCACACTATTATGGCTATTTCTAAACTCTCCTGACCTGGCCTGGCACCCTGGAGCCCCAGCTCATCGGTGTTGGCTACGTGGACAACGTTCAGATTGAAAGATTCAGCAGCAGAACAGAGACTCCGATAGTGGAGCACTGTGCACCTTGGGTGGATCAGCACAACACAGAGTATTGGGAGAGGAGGACAGAGGTTGTCCTGAGTGAGACCAAGGTTTTCAGAAACTGGCTGAAGAAAATCCTCCACATTTATAACTATAGCACAATGGGTGAGTGTCCCCCAAATTTTGGGCACTCCAAGGAGTTGCCATGCCCAGTTAGCCATGTTCAAAGTTTGCCTCTGGAAAGGATGGCGAATGGTTACTAGGTTCCAGTGAGCCAGGGGACACTGACCTGGTTTTAAGCCAAATTTGGTTATTTACAAAGGCCATCTAGGAAGGACCAACCCTCTGGAGGGCCACACCAAGGGACCATACTTGTTGGAGTGGCTGACAGTGTGGCATTCCCCAGGATATCACGCAATCCAGGGCAGGTACAGCTGTGATGTGCTGCCTGGAGGTTACTTCAGTCACGGAATCTACGAACTAACCTTCAACGGCCATGATTGCATCTCACTGAATGAGGACCTGATGACTTGGACCACAGTTGGGAAGGCAGCTGATTTGCTCAGGCAGGAGTGGGAGGAGCCAAGTTTTGCAAAAGTTGTGAAGACTTATGTTAAAGATGAATGCATGGAGACTCTCCTCATACAGCTGGACTACGGGAAGGAGATATTGCTGAGAACAGGTAAGGACAGAAACTGCCCCATCTGCTCTGAGACTGGAGCTCCTGTCCTCTGAGGATTCCTTCTCAGCAGGGAGCAGCTGGAGTCCTCACTCAGTCTTGCATCAAAGGGCAAAGGGTGCTTGTGGGTTTCCTGATTCTACGAGAGAGAGAGAGAGAGAGAGAGAGAGAGAGAGAGAGAGAGAGAGAGAGAGAGAGAGAGAGAGACAGTGTCACCAGAGGGCTAAGCCTTCTCAGGACAGTTCAGTCTGTCAATTAAGCATGTGCACTGTGGACAATGAACTCCTCAGGCCTGTTCACTGTCCTTGCACGATGAGTTTGAAGCCTGACCCCAGTGTTGATGAGTCTGTCATCTCCACCCAGTCACAACCGGAAGTCCATATTCCTAGAGGGAGATCCAGTGTCTTCTCTGTGCTGGATCATGTTGGTTCTGAAACTTTCCAAGGAATAGATCACCCCATCCTTATCCTGAGTTTAGGCTGCGGTGTGGTCAGCACCTCTCCTTCAAGCCAACTCTCTTCTCCATTACTACAAGGTTACATGAGCATTGATAGAATAATGAAAATGTCAGAATTTTCCAGTGTGTTCCCCTCAGACATTCCAAAAATACATGTGACCCATAAGGTCAGACCTGACAGGAAAATCACACTGAGGTGCTGGGCCCTGAACTTCTACCCTGCTGACATCACCCTGACCTGGCAGAGGGATGGCAGCAACCAGACAAAGGACATGGAGATAATGGACACCAGGCCAGCAGGGGATGGAACCTTCCAGAAATCAGCATCTGTGGTGGTGGCTTCTGGGGAAGAGCAGAGCTACACATGCCATGTGGTCCATGCAGGACTGCCTGAGCCCTTCACCCTGAGATGGGGTAAGCACTGGGAGTGAGCACAGAGACTATTTACTGAGAGAGCGGGGGTCCTCTGGGACACCTGGAGCAGGGTCTAGACTGAGAGCTGGAGGGCAGAGGCCTCACTCTTGCCTCCCTTCCTTTCCCTTCCCAGAGCCTCCACAGCCCTCCATCCCCATCATGGCTGTTGTTACTGCTCTGGTTCTTGGAGCTCTGCTCACAGGAGCTGTGGTGACTTTTCTGATATGGAAGAGGAGGTCTAAAGGTAAGGAAGGGGCAGGGTCTGAGCTGATGTCTCCTTGGGAATACCAAGCGCAAGCTGTGGTGTGCCTGCCCCATGAGAGCTAATTTCACCCGCATAGTTGCTTGCTCAGCCTTGGGCTGAAGTGCTGACATTAACTCCATTGTGAAGCCTACAGAAAATACTGGACAGAGTTGTCACCTGTGTCACAGAGGTGTTGGAGACCTGATGCTCATCTCACTGAGGCCAGAGGGAAATGTTCCTGTTTAGAGCAGACACCCCGGAGTCCAGTTAGTCCTTTTCATGTGCAGTCTCACACCATGTTTGCTCACCTTTCTCTGGATCGGCAGTCACAGTTCTGGGAACTTATCTGATATAAGAATCAGGTGATTTCTCTAGACCCTGCTGCCTCCATGACCTCTAATAAAAGGGTTTGTTCCTCAGCATAAAAAGTGAGGTAAATACACACAGGATTTCCAGTAATTAAAGCGGAGGCTTATCGCTGAGATGCTTGTTGTAATAGATACAGAAGGCTGTGGAGGGTCTCGGCCAGCGCATCCCTCCTCCTTCAGTCCCATCTGCAAAGGCTTTGACCTGGATCCTTTCCCCTCCCCCACACTGGGAGGTAAAGTTCCTTAGGTGCTCAGCCTTCTGTTCACTTTTAATAGGTGACACTTTACAGGGACTGGCCTGTGACGGGGGTAAAACCAGAGAAATGACGACTGGGTGGTGGGGCCTCTTGGGATTGGGACCACTGAGTTGTGATGGGCTGTTCAGTGTGTCACCGCTTAACAACACGGGTCTGAATTTCTTCCTCGTTCTCTTTACTGACAGGATAAGGCAGCTGACTAAGCCTCACTGCACATAGGCCTGGTTTCTCTTTCTCCCACGTGGCTTCATGAACTGATGACTTTTCTTCCTGTGAGTGTGTCTGTCTCCTGTGAGCAGGAGGTGAGTGTCGCCCAGCCCTGGGCAGCCGTGAGCACCACAGCGATCGATCACCATTCCCTCTCCAGTCCTCTCTCCTGTTCCAACGCTGCAGGCTGAAAAGCCGCCATCCTGATTTAATTTTAGTTTTCGCTAAGATACGACTTGATGATTCTGTTTCTAAATGGCTCATTTATTTTTATGTTCAGTGGTGCTTTGCCTGCATGTATGTCCCTGGAGGGTGTCTGACCCCCCCAACTGGAATTACAGACAGTTATGATCGGCCACGAGGGTGCTCGGAATTGAAGTCGGATCCTGTGGGAGAGCAGCCAAGTGCTCTTGACCACTGATCCATCTTGCCAGCCCCTGTGCTTCTGTCTTTAATTAAGCATTTGTATATGGCTGTACAACTTCTAGCCAGATTGAGTGATGAGTAAAAGATGGATAAAACAGAGCTCAGAACTTTATGAAATATGTGTTTGCCGTGCGAATTCCATTGCCTATGGTGACAGTGGGAAGCTGTGTAGAGTCAAGTGTGCCCGCCCTGGGCTTTCACACTGCCCTTTCCCCCTGCATCCTTTTGCCAGCCTCTCCCTGCTGTTCTTCCAACAAACGGATTCCATCAGGGCACGTGATCAACACATCTCAGGCACGTAGAGGGTCTGGCCCAGTACGTGTGCTGTTCTTGAGGTTGGCAGTCAGCCTGTTCAGGCCTGAGCCTAATTTCCCATCAAGAGATGTTTAGACTCAAGTTTCTACAGGAATTTCATTTGCACTCAGCACTGTGTATGAGTCTGGGGTCATTGTCTTCTATTATAAATGGTCACAATTAAGGAATGTTTCTTTCAATGTCCCACAATGGGTCTCTTTGGTACTATCACTAAATCTGTTAGAAGCAAAGCCTGGCTTCTGACCACTGTGGGTGTTATAAAATGTCAGTAATGCCAGCATAGAGAATGCTCTGCAAACAGGGGCTGAGCAAGTTCCAGATCCACCTAGGCTGTATGCTGAGACACTGTCTCTAAAGTAAGTCATTAAAATTTAGTAAAATAAATGAATTGGTTAAAAAGTAAATATTAAAAGTGATGTACATGGTCTACTATGCTAAAATCGATTAAAAAATATCTCAACTAAGCATTTGTTTTTTGTTTTTTTGAGACAGGGTTTCTCTGTTTAGACTTGATTGTCCTGGACTCGCTTTTGTAGACCAGGCTGGCCTCGAACTCACAGCGGTCTGCCTGCCTCTTCCTCCTTAGTGCTGGGGATTAAAGGCGTGCACCACCACTGCCTGGCCTCAACTAAGTATTTGAATTTCAAAGGAAAGTAGGCTGATGAAAGCAAAGTTCTGTGGGATAAACAAATGGGACAGTACCTGAAGGTAAAGTATTAAATCCCTAGAGGGTTTCATGCTGGTCATTAGAGCATGAACATAGGATTTTTAAGGAAACTGGAATCTTCTTAATGAAGTAGGGACTCCTGTGTTAACCTCTATCTACAGAGAGGGTCGCAGTGGGGATAAGGAGGAACAGTGTAGGTGAAATTTATGGTATTAGCTGCAAAAATAACATCACAGGCAGAGTAGACACTCTATGCCATGTCTGAGGGACTGAGACTCTTTCTAGTTCCCATAGAAGGTTCACAGGACAGACTGCATTAATGGCCCCAAAGCACGCTTACTTCAGTATTATTATTATTATTATTATTATTATTATTATTATTATTATTATCTTGGTCTTCACATCCCAGAGGCCTGGAAAAGTGTCATACACAGGGTAGCTTTTGCCACTCTTGTTAAGAAAAACACCCTAAAAGCAGAGCCCTCTAAATTAGGGAAGGACAGAAGCAGGGAAGTCGGGTTTCTGAGGCGAGTGATGGCTCCTTCCTGCACGTGTGACTGCAAGGCAGGCTACCTGCCTCAGGCAAGGAGCACATTCCCAGAAAAACCACTGAGTCCTGCAACAAAGGAGACCTCAGCAATTATCCACCCATGAGAGGATATATGGGCTCAGCACCCCTTATCTCCTGGCCACAATAGGGGAGTCCTGGACCTCTCTTTTGGCAGAGCCTACACAGGTCCCATGCTGCTGCCCCTTTTAGCAGTGGAGAAGGGTCCCACTACTTCCAGGCTCCGTGTTGTATTTCCGTGGCAAGGTATCCAGGCCTGGCGTCTGAGATGCAATTTGTACTGCAGACCCTTCAGACAAGGAAGTGACTCCCAGGATGAAGCCTCAGATGTAGAAAATAGAGCAGATGCGTTTTGAGTACGGATCATGTAAGAGGGTCGGCTACGGTTGTGGCCGCACTTGTCCGGTGGGCCTGGGATCCCAGCTGTGCTGCCAGAACCAGACAGAAAACTGGTGGCCGGAGGAAAAGCACAAGGGTCAGAGTTCACAAGCCTTCTAATAGGAACAATAACTGTCCCCTTGAAGGGGAACAAATGCCCATCGATCCTCACACGGAACCTTTGATCGCAGGCTGCAGCTATTTGACTTTGTGTTCAGTGAAGTTCGGTTCTCAGAGCCCTCCGTTCCTCACACAGTCAGTGTGGACTGACGTGACCCACAGAGCCTTGATTCTCAGTCAGTTTTTTTTTTTAAGGCATTAAAAAAAAATAGGCTAATACAAACTACCAGTGTGCCCACATGACGACTAAATAAAAAGCAAAAACTTGGTTTTTAAGATTTGTTTTGAGAGCCGGGCGGTGGTGGCGCACGCCTTTAATCCCAGCACTCGGGAGGCAGAGGTGGGCGGATCGCTGTGAGTTCGAGGCCAGCCTGGTCTACAAAGTGAGTCCAGGACAGCCACGGCTACACAGAGAAACCCTGTCTCCAAAAACAAAACAAAACAAAACAAAACAAAACAAAACAAAAAGATTTGTTTTGAGAGAGAGAGAGAGAGAGAGAGAGAGAGAGAGAGAGAGAGAGAGAGAGTAGGATATGCCAATTGATTCAAGGTGACTGTGGAGGAGGCCATAAAAGGGCATCAACTCCAATCAGCTGGAGTAACAGGGCTTGTGAGTTTCCCTGTGATGGGCTGTGTGAACGAGCTCAGGTCTACTGCAGGAGCAGTAAGCACTTTCCACACTTTCCAGCCATCCTTCCACCCCAGGGCTGTGATATCTGCCTGCTTCTCCTTGCTGAATCCCAGGGCCTGGAACAAGGTCAGGCACTTGGCAGATTCTCCACCAGTTAATAAGGAGTGAATGTGAGAGGAAGAGTGGAGTTGGGAGAAGGGAAGGCAGGCTGCTATTGGATGTGATAGAGGCTCTCTCTGTCTGTCTATCTGTCTGTCTGTCTTTATCTCCCCCATCTCTCTCTCTCTCACACACACAGACATGAACATGCACACACACACATTTGTGCACTGAGACACCCTGTTCAGCTCAGTCCTGGAAACCTCCCAGCAAATGCTATATCCCACTGCAGCTGGGACACCACAGCAAGCATCTGCCCAAAAGATGAAATCTGAGCCACATGTGATCTAGTGGTCCCTGGAGATAGAAGGGAGGGGACATCTTGGGCACAGGAGGTCCTCCACACCCTGCTTGCTTGCTCCTTTCCAACTCCTGGTCCTGCCAAGACACAACGATACAGCCATGGCAGCTGCCCCATGCCACAGCCACAATCTCTCCAATATATGTAAGATCAGAACTAACAAATGATGGCTGTGTGGACACAGATGTGGCAAGAGGAGGCCACACCTGCCCAGGACCAAAGAGGAAGGGAAGAGGAGGGACACCTGGGACTGTAATCTCTGAGATATGAAATGGTGAACACAAGGTGGGAGCTATGATGTCCTTTAGAATGTCGCCCATGAGTGTCCAGGATTGTAGTGGATTCCTGTTTGGTGGAATGATCGTCCTGGTGTCATGGAGAACGACTGGGCAGATGTGTTTCCTGAGAACCATCAGTGGTCCATCAGAAGCACTCCTTTCTCAGCTCCCGCCATTTCTACTCTGCACTCTCTGGGCACATGGTCTTCGTGGTCAGTGACAAAGCAGACAACTCCTTCCCTAATTTTGAAATCCTCCCTAGGACTCCTGTGATGAAGATCACCATGAAGCTAAGGCAAGTGCAGGAGATCTGAGCTAATCAGAAAAGACCATGGCATTCTAGTGAGGGCATGAGAACCCCAGATCAGGACCCAGAGCTGGACACTTCAGTGACAGATGGAGACCTCTGCTTTCCTTCTCTTCCTTGATTCTGTCAGTCAGGTCAGCATCTGGGCTAGGACTCTGGAGGGTGTTGTCAACAGGACAAGCACAGGCACCAGGGTGATCAACTTGTCCCCAGACACTGCTCCCAGGATACCAGGGCTCAGAGCTTCATCTGCAGTGGGGATGCAGGGCTCTGGAGAGTCCTCACCTAGCAGTTAATCTTTCCATGACCAATCCTCCCAGGTTTCTGTCAGTCCCATTTGGAATTATTAGAGAAGCCAGTCAGCATCACAATGAAGACCAGGTTTGTAAAGTGAATAAGAAGCATTCTGGGCTGGGTGGTGGTGGCTCAAGGCTTTAATCCCAGCACTGAAGGAAGGGACAGAGGCAGGTGGATCGCTGTGAATTCGAGGCCAGCCAGGTTAACAAAGCGAGCCCAGGACAGCCAAAGCTACAGAGAGAAACCCTGTGTCAAAAAACCCAAAAAGAAGAAGAAGAAGAAGAAGAAGAAGAAGAAGAAGAAGAAGAAGAAGAAGAGGAGAAGGAGGAGGAGGAGGAGGAGGAAGAAGAGAAGGAGGAGGAGGAAGAGGAAGAAGAAGCAGCAGCAACATTCTGTAATAAACTGGTACCATAATTTAGGATAAATACTTATTCACCCCAACCCTCCTCTTGCTGCTGGAGGCCACCCAGGCCAACTTAGACTGTCAGGTGAGTGCTGGTCCTGAGAGAAAGAATCTGATTCCGAAGCCACAGGACCCTGTGAGGCAGCAGCACAGGCAAGAGGAAGTGTAGCCTTGGCCCTAGCCCTGCCAGACTCTCCAGGCTCCCTAGCCAGGCTGCCCTGCCTGGTTTTCCGTAATGTCCTGTGTGCACTGCTCATCACCCAGCCTAGGGCACACTCCTCAGGTCCCAGGAGGAGGGCAGGCAGCACTGCAGTTTTGCTTCATGCTCACCACCGGAGCTGTGTGTGTGCCCTTTCTGAGGTTGGCCTCCTGTATCCGTGGTTTACAATAAGAGTGGTGGGTGTGTGTAAGACGTGCGGAGTGTTGTATAAATACAGATCTTGTACTTGCTCTGCCAGTGTAGACTAGCAGGGATGGTGAGGGTCATCACTTAGACAGCAGTCCACCAGCTCAGCGGGGGGGGGGGGGTTCACAAATGGCTCTTGGACACTGCTCTGGTTGAGTGCAGAGTGAAGAGTGTTTTCCATAGTCTCTCCTGCTGTGGCTGCTTGCAACGTTTGTATTTTTTTGTTCCCCTCCCCTCTCCTCCTTTAATTCATTTATGTTCTGATTTGCATTTGGGTACGTGTGTTTTTCTTGCAGGTACGTCTGTGCTCCATGCTCCTCTCTGGTGCCTGTTGAGGCCGGAGGAGGGCTTCAGATACCCCGTGACTGGAGTGAGATGTTTGTGCGTGCATGTGTAGGTGCTGGGAATCGAACCCAGGTCTCCTGGAAGAGCGTTCAGTGCTTTGAATTGCTGAGCCATCTCACTGTAAATGATTCTCCTTGTTAGGACTATGGGACTATTCTGTTGCTGACTTAAACACTGCCCTAGGAACTCCTCACAGGGTCGGGGTGCTCTACAGATGCACTAGTTCCCGTTTATGGACTCAGGATGTTTTCCTTTTTATGGTTTGTAAAATTTCCAGCTTTATTCTGCTAATATTTTTTATAGATGTCTGATCATCACTCACAAGTTCAGAGTTGAAGATGTTCCTGAACATGGAAACTGTTCCCTGTAGATTCTTTTTTTTTTTTTTTTAAAGATTTTATTTATTTATTATGTATACAGTGACCTGCCTGCATGTACACCTGCTCACCAGAAGAGGACACCGGATCTCATTATAGATGGTTGTGAGCCACCAGGTGGTTGCTGGGAATTGAACTCAGGACCTCTGGAAGAGCAGCCAGTGCTCTTATCCTCTGAGCCATTTCTCCAGCCCTTCTCTGTGGATCCTAAGGGAGTGTGGCTGTAAGTCCTGTCTTCCTCCATCCTGAGCACCTGGGCATCCCTGCCTCACTTGCCTGTTTCCTGTATCTACAGGAAATGAAACCTGTTTTCATGACTGAGCATGAGTCTGGGGTCATTCTTCTCATGTTGTCCCTTGTTTCTGACACCCACAGGGGTGCGTCTTTAAGTTCCCCACCCAGCCGGTGGACACGTGACCACAGGGATCTCCACAGTGGTAATGTCATCAGAAGCCCTGGTTTCTGACATGTATAATAAAGCGAGGGTTGTCCAACACCAAAAGGCAACTAATGACACAAGACGGTGAAGAACAGAGAAAGGACATTTATTCCATCTGGCCACTGTGGTAAGAAGAGCAAACCTTCTGCCTCCCCAGGGTCATCTCTAGGCTTCTGACAGGAGGTCCAGATTTAAATGTAGGGAGGGAGGACCCTGCACCCTGTGTTTCCCTACAATTTTCCCGTTGAACTTTCCTAGTGAACTAGAGATGTACGGACATCACTCGCCTCTTCTATAACAGTTACACAACACTCCCCAGTTTATTCCCTGGAGATTCGCTCAGACTGTGCCTGTGTGTCCTCCTCCTCCTCCATCACGGTTCTCTGGTCCTTAAAGCCTTGATTCTTCCACCCCTGCCTTCCACGTGCTGGCATTACAGGCGTGTGCCATGCCATGCAGGCCTTCTGAGAAGTCCTAAAGCATGTCTACCTGTCCATGTCCACAAGGGATGGAAGGAGCTTACAAGTGATGTAGCAGGTAGGGAGTGGATAGTTACTATATGAATTTTTGCACTCGGGAGGCAGAGGCAGGTGGATCATTGTGAGTTTGAGGCCAACCTGGTCTACAAAGCAAGTCCAGGACAGCAAAGGCTACACAGAGAAAACCTGTCTTGAAAAACCAAAAAGAGTACTGTATGAATTTTTTATTATGGGTATTGTTGAAGGAGAGAAACCTGTTCTTTAGGATCCCAAGTGTGGGATCAGAATGGTCTCGTGAGAGAACAGGTGAGGTTAATTCACTAGAAGAGCAACCACCTCTGCAGGAGCTTAATTGCTGCCAGCTGAAAAGATCCCGTGAACAGACTCTGGGAGGAGATCTAGAAATGAGCTCAGAACTCATAGATTTGGTTGTTCATCGCTGCCCTTCAAGACGCTCCTAGAGAAAACCGCTGGAGGGAAGGCTTCAGAGCTCCAGCTCCTGCTGAGGCTCTGAGGTCTGGTTACTCCCGGTTCCAGTGGAAGAAATCCTGTGGCTCCCGACCAGAGAATCATTCCTTGGAACTGATATCCTTAAGGTTTTGTTATTGTGTCCATTAATCCCCATTTCCTACTGTTTTGGTTAATCGGGTTATAAATGACGTAGGCTCGGTCACTAAGCTGTTAATAAAATATTCTGGTTAAGAAAATTGAGTCTACATATTGTTGTATTAAGACAGATTCTCATATATCTTAGGATGTTTTTGATCGTCTGGTATTTATGATTCTTCTGAAGAGGTGGGATTACAGGCATGAAACCATCACGCCCTCTTCCACCATGTGAATTTTATTAATACTCTACATTACAGCACTGATAGCCTCAGCTTCATGGAGCCCGCTCTCATTTAATAGAGTCAGTGCAAACACTGGAACTGTGAAGCCTGGGGACAGCATGGACAGAGGCTCATGCTAACCTTGGGGACGGCGTGGACAGAGGCTCATGCCAACCTCCCAGAGCTGAGGCACAGCAGCTGCTGCGGACTCCTGTCTGCAGGGACTGAGTAGCACGCCAGGAAACTGCAAGCAAAGAAACTCCCTAAAACAAGGAGTAGCCCAAATTAGAGACCGTGAGGTAACTGCCTCTCACAGCTGCTGGGTCTGTCTTTCTGCCCACCCTGTACTCCTTTGGATTCTGCTTAGTGGACATCATCTCTTCCTCCTGTATTACTGGACTGTTTCAGATCTGCCAGCTCCCGAATTATGACACAGGGACTTACTATTATTTCTTATAGCTTCGGCCTTAGCTGGATAACACTCTGGTAGCTCCGCTAACTTAAATTACCCTGTTACTCTAGTCTACATCTCCCAAGCCGCCTGTTGCCTTGACGGTGTGGATTCCTCTCCTGCCTGATTCTTCTCGCGATTTCTACCTCTGCCTGCAAGTCCTGCCTTTTCCATCCTGCCTCAAGTGTTGGCTGTCAGATCTTTACTAAGCCAATCAGTGGGTGAGGAAATTGTATGTTTACAAAAATACTGAGGCAGGTGATGATCCATAAAAATACCAATTCCAAGGTTCATCCGAGAATCAACTCTCTGCCAGTCCGCAAACCCCCATGTGAACAATGAGAAGACAACATTTACACAATGTAAAAATTATTATTCCAGAATCTCCTTTTAGCCCAATAAATGGGTTATATATAGCATCAATAAGCTATATGTAACAAGGACAATTGTGAGAACGACCAAGTAAGAATTATGTTCATAATATCGAGTCCATTTGCGTGACAATAATGGAGAAAGTTCCCTACTATCTATCCTATCTTAGTGTGTACTTCAGTTCCTAAACCTTCTTTCATATGTTGCATTTAATCAAGATATAAACATCTTTTTAGACCTTAAAACATTTTATTAAATCCTAAACTTTTGAGGGCTTTGGAGGAGGAATGGCGATACAGCTTTAGAACTTAGGGAATGTGGCCCAATGGTTAGCACAACTTTGATGGCTGTGCCTTGCAGAGGCAGAGCTTTCAGGAGGATGTGTTCTGAGGACTTCAGGCTGTTGTGGCATTTCACTCTGCTTGTGGTCACAGTGTCACAGTCACCACTTCCCTCATAATCTAAGAGTTGCATGAAAACTGTAAGGGGGCTGCCAGCCCCCCACTGGGGAGCATCATTAGCACTTATGATAACAATGCTTGATCTTTTTTTCAGGCATTGCTGCTGGAGCAGACTAATCATCCCAGCACCATCCTCAGAAAGAGCTTAGAGATTTAGATCTTTAGCAATGACCATCAACCTTAGAAAGAATTTGGAAGAAATAAGTTGTTAGTAAGGTTAGGTTAAAATGTTTTTGTTAGTGGCTCTGACATAGAAGATCTTAGGGAACATTCTGAAGGTTAGGAAGGTGCGCTCTTACTAGCTGAGCTAGGAACCTTTTGAGGTCAGGGAATAGAAACAATAGCAGCTTGACGTGAGTTTCTTGCTAAGGCTGGGCTGGAGGTCAAGGTGAGGATTAATTTCTTGTACTCACTTTTGCCCTCAGCTGCTTGATATGATTTAGTAAAAAATTGTTCATGAGTAGATGTGCATGCACCCTGAAGACTTAGAGCAGAAGTTACTGTTCTTTTAATATTAAAGTTTAGATTTGTGATTTTAAAAAGATTTTTATAAGATCGCTACCCGCCCCCCCTTTTTTTTTAGTTTTTCGAGACAAGGTCTCTCTGTGTAGCCTTGGCTATCCTGTACTTGCTTTGTAAACCAGGCTGGCCTCGAACTTACAGTGATCTGCCTGCCTCTGCCTCCCAAGTGCTGGGATTAAAGGTATGTGCCATCAAGCCCTGCTAAGATGGCTTTTTAAGATAATTGATTCTTTGTAATAGCAAATTGCAGCCTGCCAGGGAAGAGAAACTGGCTGAAAAATTACCTTCCTTGCTAACGTTTTGTTAATCTGTAACAAGTTGCTTAGTTACAAATGTATGTGGGTTCCTGGGAATAATTCCTTTTTCACATTTGATTTTTACCCTAATAAGTGAAACATTTGAACTTGTGGAGGTATTGGGAAACCTATTTTCTATGTATTCTCATTGTAATTGATCACTAAAGAAAAACAGAATGTAACTGTTGGCCTTCCTGCTGGGCGCGGACTGGGGCACAGCTCTGAGATGGAAAGGGATCCCAATGGAAGAGCATGCTGAGACTCTGGGGCCCAGGAGGCCCACAGCTCTGAGCCAAGGCCTTCTCAGCAGAGGCGTGGCACCTTGCAGGTGTTCCCAGCTGAGCTTAGATGCTCAGGAGCCTCAGCCCTGCTCCACTTCTTCTCTTCATTGCTTCTTGGCTTCCTCCGATGAGAATGCCACACCAGGGAGCAAATCTCATTAAAGAGATTTATTGGACGGTCAAGGGAGTAGAAGGACAAATCCAGCAATGGCTGCCTCTGCTCCTGAGAGGAGGCAGCAGAGAACCGAGCAGACACAGCCTTAATTGGATTACTTTTATTATTATTATTTATTAATTCATTCATATTACATCTCAATTGCTATCCCATCCCTTGTATCCTCCCTCCCTCCCTCCCTCCCTCTCACTTTCACCCTATTCCCCTCCCCTATGACTGTGACTGAGGGGGACCTCCTCCCCCTGTATATGCTCATAGGTTATCAAGTCTCTTCTTGGTAGCCTGCTATCCTTCCCCTGAGTGCCACCAGGTCTCCCCATCCAGGGGACGTGGTCAAATATGGGGCACCAGAGTTCATGTGAAAGTCAGACCCCACTCTCCACTCAACTGTGAAGAATGTCCTGTCCATTGGCTAGATCTGGGTAAGGGTTCGATGTTTACTGCACATATTGTCCTTGGTTGGTGCCATAGTTTGAGCAGGACCCCTAGGCCCAGATCTGCCCATCATCATGTTCTTCTTGTAGGTTTCTAGGACCCTCTGGATCCTTCTATTTCCCCATCCTCCCATGTTTCTCTCACCTAGAGTCCCAATAGGATGTCCTCGCATCTGTCCCACTTTCCTGGTAGGTGAAGACTTTCCTGGGCCATGCCCCTTGGGCTAGTGTCCACTTATAAGTGAGTCTTTCTGCTCCTCGGTTAACTCATTCATTATGATCATTTCTAGTTCAATCCACTTGTCCACAAATTTTGGGAATTTTTAATAGCTGAGTAGTATTCCATAGTGTAAATGAATATGATAATGGAGGAATCCAGGAAAATACAGGATTTCTTATGGGGTGGAATATTCTAGGGCAGAGATTGGGTAAATTTAGGGATTGGTGGCTTTTTTTTGTTGTTGTTGTTGTTCAGATGTTTCACTTAAAATTAGCATAATCTAGGAATGGTCCTGTTGAAGGGCTGGAGATGGCCTTTGTGACAGTTACAGAGGCTGGAAAGTCCAATGGACAGTTAGAGAGGTGTGGGAGGGGTCCTATTAACTCATGCCTCAAGGGGTTTACACAGACTCGAAATCTAACTAAACAAATTAACTCTCCTTAAATTAACTGTGAGCTTTTACCAAGGGGCCAGATTCCTGGTGCTGGTCTCTGGCTGGCAGTGCCAGACTATGCAAAACTCAGCGCCTAGGGGAATGCCTAGTTTATACATTGTTGCCACACAGATGGAGCCGCCTGAGCCCAAAAAACTAGCTCCAGTTGCAGCTGCCGCCCTTCCCGAGTTCCCAGTCAGCAGGAGCCACAACTGAGGCCCCGGGTGCTGCTGTTTTCTCAGTGGCTTCATCTTTTAAGTTTCTGCAGGTGTCTGATCTCAGGTCCCAGGGCTGTGGAGATTTAGCCCCAGCTGTTCTGGAGGTGAAGAGAGGCCAGCAGCACAGCGTGAGGACCTGAACACCCCTCTCAGGGAGCACAGGGTGGGGGTGCCCAGGGGAGATGAAGAGGTGGAGAGCGGATACCAGGGAAAGATGTCGGGGGTTTCCAGGGGCAAAACTTGAAGCCGACAGCCTGGCTATGGAGGTCCTCAGGTGGGGGCCTGGACATTTTCCTGCAAAGTATACAAAGGTTACAGAGGGAGTCCACAGCTTGCCTCTTGGGTCTATTTGAATTGCCAGCAGTGACCCCATTGTGACTTTTGTACTGTTTGAAAGATTTTTCTGTGGGAGCAAAAATGAAATTGTTGGAGGCTGTGAAGTTTGCTCCAGGCACAAAATGTGTATATATACATATGTAAAAATGGTTGGAGCTTGCTCATTGGAGCTTTGCTCCATCCACCCAACTGGTATGTATGTACACATATATAAATGTTAAGGTATTTTGAGCTTTGATTCATCCACATATGTTCGTATGTATGTATATATGTGTGTGTGAAGCTGTTGGAGCTTGTCTTGCTTCACCAAGTGTGTGTGTGTGTGTGTGTGTGTGTGTGTGTGTGTGTGTGTGTCTATGCATGATTGTCTCTTCTTTTTCCTTCACCATTCACAATAAATAACACACTCTCAGCCACTAGCTAGAATCAGTACTGGCCTCAGGCACAAGTTGCAATCAGTAGTGGCCCCCAGCTGCCAACTCTACACCTACAGCCTCAGTTTACCCTGACCTGTTGAAGCTGGTGTTCTACAAGCAGCTTAAGCTCCTATGTGAGGCTATAGCTCTCTACCCTTCTGCCCCATCAGAGGCCTGAGGAGGATAAGTACTAACTGAGTAAACAGGAAGTGCAGAGCAAGCAGCTTCCAAAGCCACAGAAATGGCAGAGACTGCTGCGTGCCTGGACAGTCACTCTACTTTCCCTCATCTCACCTCTTGGCAATGGGGGATCTGTGTTCTTAAAATTGCTTCCTGCTGTCTGAAGGTGATGGCATCTTTTGAAGGCCCTGAAAATTGGGATATTGCTTGAGTTCTGGGAGAGCTAGCTGTATAATTTTTTCCTATTTCTGTGAGAAGGGAAAGTGCAGGGATTTGCTGAAGACCAGGATGGAACAGCCTGTGAAGCTGGACCATCTGGCCACTTTGAAGTTGTCCAGGATGCAGTGACTGATGCAGTCTGTGAGGCTGGTTCATCTGGGATACGCTTGTGTTGTCTTCCTTGGTGTCTAGTACTTTTGTTCTGAATACAGACAAACTTTTAAAGGTAATATACATTTCTGTATTAACAGAAATATGAAATATGCAGTCAGCACAAATCAGCTATAGATGATTCTCTGCTCTAGTGTGAACAGGTAGACTGCATCAAACTTTGTAAGTCCATTTGTTCTGTCCAGCCACACTGCAATGAACATAAATCTCCATCCATGCCACACGAGAGAATGGCTGTACTCATATGTCCTAATAACTCGGTAGCCAACAAGGTCTGTTGGCTAAGCAGGGACATCCGCGTCTCCACCAGTCTCCAAGGTGTTTCCATGTAGAAGAGTTGTGTTCATGTCACCTGTTTTGTTGTTTTTCTTTGTTTCTTCCTTTATGTCTTCACCCAAGATTTTCCAGGAAGCCTTCCTTGGTCATGTCTAATCTTCATTAATTTTGAAGGAACCCACATCCTTTTGCTTACTGTTGAAACAAAAGCATATTCTCTCTCCCAGTGCAACACATTTCCTGACTACTGTTCAGAGCTCATTGCATATTGAGGGTGTTTTGATTCAGCAGTCCTTTCTAAAATCCACTGTTTTTCAGAAGCTTTGTTATTTGCCTCATTTACTTTTAAAAATGTACCATCAATAAGGTGTATTTCATCTATTTCTGGGAGGGACCACACCCCCCACCTGTCCTATGAGCATCTCCTGTAAAGTGTAGCTAGATCCTTTTACAGTTTCCTAGCCTGTCGGATTCTAAACTGTATCTGTAACACATTCTACGCCACAATGTCTGACAAATTGTTGTACTCTATTGGACACATACGCTGGAGCATCATCAGCTTCAGTCTGTGAAGGCTCCTCCTAGACAGCCATTATTTCTAGTAAATGTGCAACCAAGAATCACTCTTTTCAGAACTCACGGCCAAAGCCCATGGGAATCCTGAGTGTGCATCCATGGTATGAAGAACACACACATGTACATACTTCAGTGATCCAAACCCTACAAAGTGAGACGCATACGTGATTACGTGACATTGCTCTAAGGTGGTATCACCACACAGGCTCTGTTTTCTTAACTCATCCTATCGTGTCTCTATGGCTGTCATTCTGCAAGTTCTTCACAGGGTGGCGCTGCAGGCTTTAGATCGGATCCCTGAGGAGATGCAGGAGGCAAGGATGAAGCATGCAGAGCACCTAGACCCCTTGTTCAGATGCAGCTGATGGACAGCTCGTTCTCCATGTGCAGAGAGGGGAGAGCGCAGAGTGCAGAGAGGGGAGAGAGGGGAGAGAGGGGAGAGAGGGGAGAGAGGGGAGAGCGCAGACTGCCTCTACATGAGCTCTGGTGCCTGCAATTTGATCACCGCCTTGAGGGTACCCAGTGGAAGGGATGCAGGCTACCCTGATGAGACCTGACAGGCTGTGGCCAGAGAGTGTGGTAGGATGGCCCCCATCAGAGGTGTAGGGGAGGAGAATAGGACAGAACAGGGAGGGAGAGTGGGAACCGGAAGGTAAGAGTGAGGAGATAAAAACTGGGATGTAATAAAGCATAATAAAAAATAAATTCAGTTCTGGAATAATTTAAAAAAAAAAAAGAATCCTCCAGTCCGTTCTAAAGTTTGTAACACAGCATCACATTTCTCAGTCTTTTCCTCATCTAAGCATGCTTTATTCTGCCATTTCTTAGAGGATATATAAAAATTCAATCATTACCCGTAACTACAATTATTTGTATGCTGATAATAGAAACAAAATTAAACAGGGCCCAGTGCCCTCTGACATTTTCTTCTCCATTTTTTCATTTATTAATTTCTTTGTTTCCTATATACCTCAATGAGAACTTCCACTCTCACCTTTCCTCACAGTCTCCCCCTCTCTCCCCTCCCCCTCCCACTCTGCCCTCCTCCCTTTATTCCCAGAGAATGGGAGACTTCCTACGGGCATCACCAACACTGGCGCATCAAGTAGGACTTGGTGCATCTTCATTACTGAGGCCAGACCATGAAGTCCAGTTAGGGAAAGGGACCCAAAGGCAGACAACAGAGTCAGAGACAGCCCCTGTTGCTGCTGTTGGAGGCCACACATGATGACCAAGCCAGCCTCCTGTGTACAAGTATAGCAGGGTGATATTAATGGTGCTGGGCTGGGCTCTTTCATGGCATAGGACTGGAGTTGGGCCAGTCTCTGGTTGGTTGGGCTGAAGGTTTGTGGGTGGGATGGTCTCCCCCCCTCTCCACTGAAGGATCACCTGACTACCAGAGGAGGCCACTTCAGACTCCACATCTTTTGCCGCTAGGAGCGTCAGCTAGGGTGACCACCATAGACTCCCGGGAGCCTCCCCGCTCACAGGGATGCCCACCACCTCTGATTTCCATTCTCTCTCCCCGCCCCCCTCCAGCCACACCTGATCCCTGCCCTGTTCCTCTTCCCACCTCCTCTTTCACCCGGTTCCCTCCCTCCAGGTGTGTCTACTGGTGTGAAAATGAGATTCTTGACTTGGGAAACAAAAGACTTTAAGGTCTAGCAGTATGAAGCAAAGTTTAAGTTTATTAGGTGTTGCAGGACCTGGCTGTTTGAGGTGTAGTCTAACATGTCCAGAACGCTCTTTTTGGGGGGGGGGGGTTTCGAGACAGGGTCTCTCTGTGTAGCCTTGGCTGTCCTGGACTCACTTTGTAGACCCGACTGGCCTCGAACTCACAGTGATCCGCCCGTCTCTGCCTCCCGAGTGCTGGGATTAAAGGCGTGCGCCACCACGCCCGGCATCATGTCCAGAATGCTCTTGGAGTTTGTCACTAGATGGAAGATTCCTGACCCCTCCCACACCCAAGCAGGGCCACCTACTGTCTGTCTGACTTCATCTGGAGAGTGTCCCTAGGAACAGATGCCTCTAACCACATGTGGAATATGACGTTTGATACAGTTCCCAGCTAACACTCTCCCTCCTGCTGCCCCCAACGTAATTAGGTACTGTGTTCCCACTTATATGTGAGGACCGTGCTGCCAAAGGAAAACTAAGAATCCCTGCGACTCCAGCCAAAGGTGTACAACCACCCCTGGGAAACCTCCCTGACTCCCCAAGAAATATAAGCCTTTATTCACCCTAAATAAAGTTGAACAGTCTGACTGAAGCTGGTCCTGGAAAGTCCTTTCCATCATACTGTGGGTATCTGGTCCCCCAGTTTGTTTCTTCTGCTTTCTTGTCCCTGGGGACTGGTGGCTAATGACACCCAGAAGGATGAAGGGACACAATTAAGAAGAGAAACAATGGATTTAAACACAAGGTTGAATGCAAAGAGAGGCACCTAGGAAAGGATAGAAAAGATTGAAAGCTGGATTTCACCTTCTCAAGACTAAGTTCCTGTTTCAGTCAACTTGCTCGGACTGGGTTCACCCATTAAGCAAACCATGGGAAGAGCTTAGCAAACAAAATTACCAAAATATCCACATCCTTATGTTCAAGAATGAAGATTAAATTGATAGCTCATTGGAAACAACAGTTCAGTCTCTGGTGGATGTCTCCTGGGCCTGCCTCTCCTGGATCAGCAGAGCTGACTGGGGAAGACACACAGGGCAGTGTGGAGAGGATTCTTCTGGGATCTGGGCTGAACTCACTTCCTGTGTCATGCTGGCCGCAGACAGACACTTGAGATGCCAGTGTGAGAAAAAAAAAAAAGTCAGGAGGTTTTGAAGTCACACAAGGTGGGCATGTCACAGTTTAAAAGGAAATAATTAAGAGCAAATTTTTTTATTGGTTATTGTTAAGCTGTGATACTGAACAGGCATCCATACTAAAAACAACCCCACCATAAGTCACCACAGCACAGGAGTGTGTTCTCTGAACACTTCCTATGCTACTGGGAGAGATGCATCAGACCTCTGGGTACTGTCTCTGCCTATGGCAATAAAGAATAAGACCTGTTAATAGCCCACAGCATTGGGCCTAAAAGAACATGTGTGACCTCCCCACAATGAGTGTCTGTCTACCATATTGCGAGGGTCTCAGGAACCAACACCCACTTTCTACTGGCAGACAAAGTATAGGTGCCTCAGTCTCCCTGTGGGAAGAACACAACCAGTGAGAGACCAGGGAAACAGTAAAGGTACGAGAGTGGGAGGAATTTCCTAGTGCAAACCTCAGGGAAGTTTCCAGAACTGAGCCTGCAGCTCCATGGAAGGAGGAGGGGACATGATGGAAGGCTGTACATAAAGAGGACTAACTGGCTTCCTGAGGGTCTGTGCTCAGTAGGGACCTACTCTGTGGCATCACCTCCATCAAGAGGGTGGTGGGTGTGTCCACTATTTCCTTTATGCTTTACAATAGAGTTCATGTCAGCGCACAGGCCCCAGCACCTGTGTGTGGAAACAGCCTTCCTCTTATAGGGCAGAGTATGTTTATAGCTTGTGCTGGAAAACTCTAGGGAGACCAGAACTCAGACCCTGCCCCTTCCTTACCTTTATTTCTTTGATATCAGAAAAATAATGACAGTTCCCATCACCAAAGCTCCGAGAACCAGGCCGATAAGAGTTGCCATGAGGACAATGGTTGGCTGAGGAGGCTCTGAGGAGGGAAGGGAAGGAAGAGGGAGGACGCTGACCCTAGTGCTCATTCCTGATCCCACTCTGGATCTTCACAAGGCCTCACACTTTTCCTGACAGCACACTGTGCTCACACCCACTCCTCACCCCATCTCAGAGTGAGAGGCTCAGGTAATGCCTCATGGTTCACATGACACGTGTATCTCAGCTCCTCTCCAGAAGGCACCACCACAGCTGCCAACTTCTGGAAGGTTCCGTCCCCTCCAGGTCTGGTGTCCAGCACCTCAGTGTCCTGAGTGTGGTTGTTCCCATCCCTCTGCCAGGTCAGGGAGATCTCAGCAGGGTAGAAGCCCAGGGCCCAGCACTTGAGGGTGACGTTCCCTTCAGGCCTTACTTGATGGGTCACCTGTGTTTGGGGGGGATCTGAGGGAGACAGTTGGAAACTTCAGGCATTTTTGTATTCCTCCTTTGGTTTTAACAGTGCTCATGTGACCATCCCTGGAAAGGATGGGGGAGCTGTGCCAGGGAGGGGAGCAGACCCACTTAGAAGCCTAAACTTAGCATCTGGGTGATCCATTCCTGGGAAATTTCCATGATCACCATGAGCCAGCTCAGAGCAGGAGACTCGGGTCTCCTGTCGGTACATAGGCTCCTGGTTCTGACTGGGCAGGGTCTGAGAGACTCAGCAACCCTGGAGTCAGACATTCATTGTTGCTGTGCATGGAGAGAGAGCAGGCCTGAGCGAGGACGCGATTCACAGATGGAAGGGAGCTGCTGCTTAACTGACACCCTGAGTTATCCCAGGAGAAGGCGAACTCTCAGGGGAGTCAGGAAACTCAGGAGCGCTCCTTCCCTTTGATGCAACACAGTGTAAGCATTCCAGCTGCTCCCTACATAGGAGGAGCCCTCAGAAGACAGGAGTCCCAGGACCAGAAACAGAAGGAGCTGGCAGGTGCCTCTCTTACCAGAGCGCAGCAAGGTCTCCTTCCCAAGGTCCAGCAGTTCGTGAAGCGTTTCCACGCACGTCCCCTGCAGGTAAGTCCTCCAATCCTCTGCCTTTTCATGCTCCTCCCAGCGGTTCCTTATGATTTGAGCTGCCCTGCCCTCTGTGATCCAAGAGCTCAGGTCCTCATTCAGAGAGATGTAGTCGTAGCCGTAGTAGCCGACCCGATAGTGACCGCGGAGGAAGCGCCCATCATTTCCCACACTGCAGCCAGTCACTGTCTGTAGCGTGAGATACTCTGCCCCACCCCCATTCGGCAACCATCACGGAGATGATTCGCCCCCTCCGGGATCTTGTTTCAAACTAAACCCCTAACCAGGTCACGGGTTGGCTCTCCCACATTGAATGTCTCCAGAGTTCTCTTTGCCTATGGCTGACCCTCGGATGTGGGGTTTAGAGAGGAGCTTAGTGGGACAGACCTTAAGGACAAGGAGGGGACAGGACCTCAGACTTGGGATCACTCACCTTCCTTGCTGTGTTTGTAGTGATTCATCAGGGCCTGAAGGAATTTTCTGTCATTCTGTGAGGAGTGCAGGGCATCCTCTGTCTCCTTCTCCCAATATTCAGGTGGCTCCTGCTCCATCCACGGAGCCCGAGGTTGCATCTTTGCAGTCGCAGCATTGCTGTCGAATGCCTTGAATGGTGTGGTGTCCACATAGCTAACTTGGATGTACCGGGGCTCCCAGATGTCCGGTCCATAAACCAAGGTTTCAAAAACCTGAAGCCAGTGTGAGCCTGTGGGAGGTACACACTGAGACCCAGACTCTTCTGCCTGGACTCAAGCAGGTTGGTCGGATGGCAAGGTAGCAGAGTGGGGTTAGTGCGGGGCCTCTGGACCTGGCATGGAATGGGCCAGGGGCCTTTCAGCTAGGGAGCTGGGAGGGCCAGAGAAGGCAGAGGAGACTGTCAAGACACAAATATTCCCAGTGTGGTCCTTCTACCCCAAAGGCGATTTCCCCCCACGCACTGAACCCACCTGTATGACTCTGTGTCAGGGCCAAAGCCACCAGCAGCTGTAGGAGGGTGCAGGCTGCAGGGGTCCTCATCCTCTGAGGTGAGTGGAGTCTCAGTGAGGACTTGTGTGTCTTCACTTTATAACCCTGGTGTGGATGAGGCTGATTGGTTGCTCTAAGGATTCCCAGAGGCAGTGCCAGAGACCTGATGCGTTGAGTGTTGTTGCTGATTCGGGCATGCATTGCGTGGGTGATGTGGCCTGCCTTCTGGGACTAGGGTGGAGGGGTGTTCACAATTCGCAGAGCTGGGAAGGCATCTCAGCCCTGAGGTGGGACAGTGTCCAAGGATACCCTGAGGCACAGGAGTGTAGGAACCTCACAGCTCTGAGAGGAGCCTCCGCTACATGGACCACACAGTACCCAGGAAAAGGATGCCCAAACCCTGAGAATCTGAGGAGACTTGAAGCCTGGTCCTGTTCCTTCTCCAGATGATGCAGCCCCCAGTGAAGGGTTGCCCCTAAGTCCTGAGGACCAGGGGAGCCTTCCAGCCTGAGTCCTGCTGTTTCTTCACATCGTCTCTTCCTCCTCCACCTCCTCCTCCTTTTTCCTCTTCTTGCTATTCCTCTGGCAAGGGAGTTACTGCAGGCGGTAAATGTCTTAAAAGAGATTTAACGAAGGGACGAATCCAGGAGAGGAGGGATGAATCCACCAGGAGGAGACAGCAGAGAATTAGGCAGACACAGCCTTTATATAGGGCTGCTAAGGGGCGGAGCTTTCGGGGGCGGGGGCAGGCATTTCCAGAGTGTGGATTGGTGGAATTTCAAAGTTGGATTGGGGAAAGCTCAGGGATTGGTGGGTTTCTGTCCAGACCTCTCATCCCATATTAGCACAGTCTGGGATGGGATCTACTAAGGGACTGGAGATGCTAGTTACAGAGGTCTGGTGTTGGGGGGGGGGAGGGAGGCTTGGCTGCTGTAACTTTCTCAGGCGGAGGTTGTGAAGGCAGTAGGCTGAAGCAGGAAAGGTTGTCATCACCATGGACAGTTCCCATGGAGGCGGCAGCAGGCTGTCTGAGGCAGAAAAGGTGTCTGGTTTTCATAGACCAGTCAGCTGAGGCAGGAATCATAACCAGGGACAGCTCCTGCTGAGGCACTGACAGGAGCTGTGACTATTTTGTCTCCAGTCACCACAGCCTCAGGGCGGGAAGGAGGGGATGGCTGCCCCGAGGCAGGGAGGAGGACTGGCAGACTGGCAGGGAGCTCTGGGCAGAAGGACTGGGAGTCAGGAGGGCAGTGGGCTCCCCTCAGGTTGGAGGAGGTGTTTGGTAGTCTTAGGCACAGAGAAATCCCTTAATCAGTGTGTATGAGTGAGTGTGTGTGCGGGAGTGTGTGTGTTGTGTGTGTGTGTGAGAATAAGTGTGTGTCTCTTGGTGGCACTGGCATCGACCACAGCAGAGGTAGCCGAGCGGTGGTGGTGATGAATCTCTGGGTGATGGCAACTGACCTTGCAGCTGCTGGAGGTGCAGCCTTGATCTTGGGGTGCCGCTCCAGTGGAAGAATCCCCACATTGGGTATTGGAGAGATCACCCCCTGGGTAAGAAATCTCTAGGGCTCTGCTTCTCCACCTCAGACCCAGTTCTGCAGCCAGACATCATGGCACCAATGTCTGCGCATTAAGTCTTTTTTTTCCCCCTCCCTCATCCCTTTTGGCCTGGGCCTGGTCACAACATCCTTGAGTCCTAGCCCAGAGGCCAGTAAGTTAGCAATTCTCAAACATTTGAATGTCAGGATTTCTGCATAGGAGTAGACACTGTGTAGCCTTCCATGGTGGCTGTGCCCTGTGGATTACATCATCCATGTTTACCATGTTAGGAAGTGGAGGTTTTGAGAGTTTTGATTCCATGAAGATATTAGTAACTAATTGCACATAGGCAGAATAAGAAGAGAAAGAACTATTTTCCAAAATGAGACAATGGTGTAGAGAGAGATTTTTGGATATTTAAGACTTCTGGGAGGCCTATCTTCATCTTTCCCACTGCAGATCACAAGGATTTTTTTTAAAGTTTTCTCTTGTTTGGAACAGATAAAATTCAGTTTCACAAACATATTTTGAGTGAAACAATTTTAAGACTCAGTTTTGTTTGTATGTATTTTTGTGTGTCTCTCGGTGTATGCAAGGGGTGTGTCCTCATGGGATCCAGGAGAGAGAATAGGAAGTCCTGGAGGTAGATTTACAGGAACATGTGCGCTGCAGGGCTCAGGTGCTGGGGAATCAACTCTGGTCCTCTGCAAGAGCAGGACGGGCTCCTCCCATCTGTCCAGGCCCAGGAGAAAGATTTTCATTAACACTGCCTGCTAATTTTACTTTTCTTTTGGAGACAGGGTCTCGGTATGCCTCCATGCCTGGCCTGAAGTGGCTGCGTAGACCAGGCTGACCTGGAACTCAGGCACGCACCTGCTTCTCGCTCTAGGTTGCTGCCGTGAAAGGGATGCACCAATCGAGTGGGCTAATTGCACCTGTTTCTCATTCGTATGTCACTAAATCGGCACAGGTGGTACTTCCTCATGACTTTTCACACTGTGCACTTTAGACATCATTGAATCCTTCATTTTGTGCCTCACCCACATGCATGCAGTCCTGTGCACTGAACAGGCGTTATGTTCATGAATGTTACTGTAAAGTAGGACTGTCTTTGACAGACTTCCTAAATGAAAATTATAAGAAATTCGGTGGTTAACATGGGCACACATTTCACTCAGAATCTTAGGAGGCATCTAAAAGCCTTTAAATTGCCAGAGAAGAAATCAAGGCTCCAAATCACCAATGTTAACTGGAGGGCTTAGACATCATCTTTGTTGTCGTCACCAGGGGAAGGGACTCATGGGCTATGAATGGAGTTTTATACTGTTTATCTTGGAGGAGGGAGGCAATGCCCCTGTAACTACATTGTGAAGAGTGCAGGGTCTGCAGGAGGAAGAGCCCCACCGGCTCTGTGAGGCAGCAGAAGGCGGCTCAACACTTTGGAGAGATAGTTGTTTACTTAGGCAGTTCCTTTGTTCAGCTTCCTGGAATGAGATCCACGCCATGTGAATGGGGGAAGTCTGTACTGGCTGCTGGACTGTTCTGTGAGGTTAGCAAGACCCTCTGTGATGTCAGCTCCGGCAATGCATCTCTGAGTTCTATCCTGGTCAGAGGCTCTGACCACAGGCCCTGGGATGCTTCTCTGAGATGCCAGGTTCCCGCACTCTGCAGCCTGCGATTTCCATCTGAGAGGTTGTAGGAAGCTTCTGTTATTAATAACCACTGCTGCTGGGAAATGTTAGTCAGCGGATTATCTAAAACAGTCGTTCTCAGGCTTCCTAATGCTGTGGCCTTTAATGCGTTTCCTCAGGTTGTGGTGACCCCTTTCCACAGAATTACCTTTGTTGCGACTTCATAATTCTAAATCTGAATTTGAATTTCCATGTAAATATTGTTGGGAGACAGCGGTGTGCTAAAGAGGTTAAGACACACTGCTTAAGAACCAGAGATCTAAATTGATATCATTATGTCATTGTTGAGACATTGGCTTTATTAAGTATGGAAATCTATTGAATTCTAATTTCTCTTTGATTCTTTTCAGTTCATCTGCATTCCATGAACAGCAGGCCAGGACACTACAAAACCATTTTATTCCTTGTTTTAGAATATTCTCTAATAATGTATTAACAGAATTCTTCTAACGGAGCAGAGCATGATGCTGCATTGCCTGTAATCTCAGCAACGGGGAAGCAGAGGAGATCAAGGTGTTCGCGATCAAAAGGAGAGTCCCTTCTCCTATATTTTTGGGGGTGAGCCCATCCTTTAACAGCTAAGCCATCTTAGCTGAGATTCTTTTCTCAAAGAACAAACAACAACAAAAATCCACATAGTCATTTTCCACTTCCTGTCTACAAATCTCTCAGGGTAAATTACTGTAGTTTGTCTAGACGAGGATAAGCAGACTGTCTCAGACAAGGCAGATGTCATGGCAAACCTATGTAACTGCAGCACTAGGGAGGTGAAAGCAGGAGAATCAGGAGATCAAGACCATGAAGGTCCATGCTGGTGGGCACACGCACGTGTGCGCACGCGTGCGCGCGCGCGCACACACACACACACAATCTGTTAGAATCCCCAGAGGATGGACTGGGGAAAGTTATACAGCAGCTGTCACAGAGGTGAGCAATGGCTAGAAATATCTAGTTCATTAGAAAAGAAATAGAAAATGTTATTGGACAGAACGGGGGCAAAGTCCTTCTGTCCTATTCTTAAACCTAAATCTCACATCAGCATCCTAATGATGACTTGATGGGTCCCTGACCACTTTGTCCCTTTTCCATGTTCCTAAATCCCCTTTCTCTGCTCCTACCACTACATCACACTTTTGTAAGTGTGTGGTCAAGGATAATTTCTTAGAGCTGTCAGAAACCAGGCTTTAACCCCAAACACTTCTGTTGACAACACCACAAAATGTCCTTTGGTCAGGTGCCTTCATGTGGAACAATGACAGAAATATCCCTGCTGCTGTCAGAGACAGGACACACAAAGGAGAGTGACACCACACTCACACACAGCGCTGAGGGCAGGACTAACTCTCTGTAGAAGCGTGAAACCAAACCTTATGTGGCTGGGACAGAGGCACACACGGGAAATTCTCACAGGAATAAGTGCTGTTGTGTAGGTGCGGTGGGTGGCCTGCCTTCTGGCACTTGGGTGGAAGACTGTTCACAACTCTTAAAAACTGGGAAGGTTTCTCAGCTCTGATGTGCAACAGTGTCCCAAGGGTGCCCTGAGGCACGGGAGCCCAAGAACCTCACAGGTCTGAGAGGAGGCTTGTTCAACAGAGACTATACAGCTCCCAGGGGAGGGTTTTTCAAACACTGATGAACTGGGGAGCCTGGGAGCCTGAATTCCACTCTTTCATCACATCTCTCCTCGTCATCTTCGCCATCGTCGCCATCCTCCTCCTCCAGACAGGGGAGTCATAGCAGACAACAAATCCCTTAAAGGATATTTATTGGAGGGAGGAATTCAGGAGAGGAGAGACGAACCCAGGAGTGGCTGCCTCTGCTCCTGGGAGAAGACAGCAGGGCAGTGAGCAGACACAGCTTGTCTACGGGGTTTCTTAGGGAGTGGCAGGGATTTCCTGAGTGTGGACTGGTGAGATTTTAAGTCTGAGCTGGGGGAAGCGCAGGAATTGTCCAGACTTCTCATCCCAAAATAGCATAATCTGGGATGGGTCCTGCTGAGGAGCCGGAGTTGGCAGTTACAGAGGTCTGGGAGGGTGTGTGTGGCTGGGCTGCTGGAGCTTTCTCAGGCAGAGGTCGGGCCAATTTTCTGCCTTGAGGGGCAATAAAGCTTACAATGTGTCAAATTTTACAAAGAGTCCATGGTGAGGGCAGCAGGCTGAAGTAGGAAATGTCATCACCATGGACAGCTCCCATGGAGGTGGCAGCAGGCTTTCTTGGACAGGAAAGGTGTCTGGTTTTCATAGACCAGTCAGCTGAGACAGAAATAGTCACCAGGGACAGCTCCTGCTGAGGCGCTGACAGGAGATGAGGCTATTTTCTCTCCAGTCTGCACAGCCTCAGGGCGGGAAGGAGGGGATGACTTCCCTGAAGCAGGAAGAACTGGCAAGAAGCTGCTTTATTTTAGTGGCCCTCTGCTCAAGGCCTAGTCATAGCTCTTGGGGGTGATGTTGTTGGGTGAAGAAGGAGGAAGTGGGGACAATGGGCTCCCTGATATATAGTGTCACAGGGCTGAAGGGCAGTGGACAGCAGCAGGCCACTGCAGCTTGGAGGTGGGATGCTACCACTGGGGGGATGGACTGTCATGGCTTTTGTGCAGACTACTATTGCTGCCCCAGGCTGAGGCTTGAGGCAGGGCACCATGACTTTCACTACATGGAAGGTGGGAGGGTAGTGGGGGCTGATGTTATGCTCGGCTCTGCAGAGTGCTGCTTATCTGTGCAGTGTTGACAGTGGCACTGATCCGGTCTTGACAGAGGCAGTGGTGCCAGCAGAGAGATCCCTACAATAAGGCTGGGTGATTTGCCTAGAAGGTACCGGAAGTGGTGAGCAATGGCCAGAATTCTGTGGCTTATTAGGGAAGCATAAAAGAAAACTTTACAGAGCAGTAGAAGGAGAGAGTTCAGAGTTAATAAAGGAGGCGTGGGTGGGTCTAGTGAGCACCCTTTATATATATGATAATTAGATAATGATAGAACACAAGGCTCAGATATTATATTGTAGAGGAGTTTATTAAATGAGCCTGGGGAGAGAAGGAAAAGGGGGAAAGGGGTACCCCAATGAGAGACAGGAAGAGGGAGAGAAAGAGAGAAAGTGGGTGGGTAGAGGAGAGAGAGAAAGTAGAGAGAGAGGGGGTAGAGAAGGGAGGGAGAGAGGAGAGAGAGAGACAGAGAGAAAGAGACAGAGGGAGGGAGGGAGGGAGAGAGAGAGAGAGAGACACACGAGAGAGAGAGAGAGAGAGAGAGAGAGAGAGAGAGAGAGAGAGGAACCATGTGGAGGGTCTGTCCTTTTATATGGCCCTGGGGAGGGTCACGTCTCCGTGGCAGGTAAGCGATGACATCACAAATAGGCAGACTGAAGCAGAATCCTAACATTCCTACCTTTTCCTATAATTACATATGAGGACTGTTGGATTTATTTTATATAAAGCAAGTTACAGTATATGAATGCAGGTTCTGTAGGCTCAATTTTCCTATTAATTATATTTTATTATAAACTTAATAAACAAGCCTACCTCCCTAACAACATGACTAACCCAAACAAATAGGAAAGGATATTAAAAACACTACAATGAAACCTTAAGGATATCAGTCCTTGGCGTAGTCAGGAGGATTTCAGCACACCAGCACTTCCACCAAAGTTGCTGCTGAAACCTGGAACAGCAGCTGGAACCTCAAGCCTCAGCTGGAGTCTAAAGCCTTGAAACTTTCCCTGGAGCAGTTCTCTTTAGGAGCCTCTTGAAGTGCAGCGATGAACAGAGCCGAAAGCCAAGTCCCAGCCAAAAAGCCTCCTCTCCATACATCTTCTCAGTCTGTTCAAGGGTGTTGTTCACCAAGCTCCCCCATGAAGTAGTTCAACTTCTGTGTGGGAAAACATCCTGCTTTCTCACATCTAAGTGGTAAACATCCTGCCCTCTTCTTCGTCCCACACTTGGGATCAAAACAGAAACAGGTTTATTTCCCCTTCAAGGTTTATTGGAAGCAGCTCTTGGCTGCCATGTAAAGGGAGAAGAGAGATAGAAAAAAAGCCATAGCAATCAGTGTCCAAATTATATAGAGAAGGGGAAGGGAAAGTTTTGCCCTGAAAGTTTAAGGTAGAGCGCAGGCTATGCCAGCCATGTCCTGCAGCAGACAGGGACCGAGGAGTGCTGGGGGAACCTGGAGCTGACTGTCCCGGGTCTGGAGCACACCATTTCAACCATTTGCAAATGGATAAGGGGCGAAGTAATTGTCTTAACTACTTCCTGTTGACAGTAGGGCGGCAATAGGGGCTTTAAAGTCTGAAATGTTGGCCAAGTTCTGGAAGAACAGGTGGCTGATTTGCTGTCCAGGGTCTGAGAACATCTTCAGCTGGGAAGGGCAATGCAGGTCCAGCTGACACAATTTCCGAGGTTGATGATTGATGAGAATTTTGGGAGAGCAAAGAAAAGGTCTGGATATGGGAACTTCCTTCCATTTTACCCAATTGCTGGCAATAATTAAAAGGCTTCAGTTTGGACCTGTCTAGGTTTGCTTGCAGAGGCATGTAGAAGCCCTTAATGTGGGCTCAGGGATTTGAAATTCTCAGAAGGCTCCCAGAGGAGCCTGGAGACATGGCGAATGGATGCCTTTTCCTGGGCAGCAGTGGTAGTGAAAGCATCAGAAGTGGAAGCAGAAACAGCTGTAGCTGAAACAGAGGTTTCACCCTATGAAAAAGTCCTATAGTTGTAGGTTAGTGAGAGGAAATAGGCAGTCATGCAGACCGGGGCTGTCAGCTGGTCTGCAGTGCAGAAAGGTAGCATCAGGTAGTTAGGTGAGGGGAGTCCCAAAATCAGAGAAAAGGAGGAGGAATCCCACCCTTAGAGACAGGTGGTGGGTGAGAAATTCAGGTTTTGGGTTGACAGTTCTTATCTGGGTTCCATTTGACCAGATAGATGGATTTCCGGCAGCTTACAAGAATCCTTCTTAAAAAAAAAAAAAAAAGATTCCTTCTAAGTTCATTAAGGGAGGTAAATTTCAGACACATTAGCATCATCACTGTTTCTAATCTGCAGTGAAATACACATTGTTAGACATGTAAACATTATAGGAAAAGGGCAGTAGACATATAACATAGCACAGGCTTGGGGAAAGAAGTTTGTGTTAAGAGCACAAATACTCTGAGGTAGGTCTGGAAAGGCAGAAGCCTTTTTGGCCTCTGTGGATCAGTAACAAAAGGAAATTTAGAATCTTGGAACTATGGTAAGATCACAGAGTGGAATGTTTTACCATAATTAGATTAATAAATTAGAGCTGCATTGCTCAGTGTCAACACTCTGAACAGTTAATACAACAATGTCATAGCAACAAGAGGAAGTGAAGCATCTTTCAGACATGTTCACCTTCATAACTTGCATTTTCCAACGTAAACCACCTTCTTGGGAGCTTTAAGCAGTAGGTCAAATTGCTGTGAGCAGTCACTGTCTTTAGTTAAAAGAATGGGATTTTAAGGCACTGATTTAAACTTTGACTAGATATCAAGCTAACATCAGCTTAGGCGTCAACGTGGTCAGAGACCTGAGAAAGATAAATCGTAACCTAAAGAATCTGCGCATTAATACAAATGACAGGGATGACTAGTTAGTCCCAGTAAACAGACAGTGTCCCAGGTGTCTCCTGTGACAGCCTGGGACCATGGGCAGAGACAGCCTCGCCTCAAGCACAGAGGACGGGGCTGCTCTGTGGAAGGTGAACATGGAAGAGGCTGACCTCACCTTGTGTTCAGCAACGTGAGACAATGACTCTCCAGTTCAGTTTGTCCACAGGATGATCCGTTGTAGATGTTGGGAGCAGTTTAGCTCCATGGCCAGAAACCACACTCCAGGTTGGAGTCACCTGCCACTGAGTGCAAGTCTTCTGAGACCTGAGACTGTTATGATCTGGGAATCTCTGTGTTTATAATAAATTTACACATGGTAAATGCCATATTCAGCAGATCTCTGACAAGTTTGAGGCTTAGCTAGCATATTTGAGCGAAGCAATCGTTATATCTAGTTATCTGTCATTAATTAATAATTTAAAAACCGTAGAAACTCATTAGCCAGGAAGCTTGTAGTTGAATCCAGGTTAGCTGATGACAGTGAAACAGCATCTATTTAATTGTCTAGGCTGAGTTTTAGAGGAAAAAAGCCAGGTGTATTTGACTCTTTAAAGCTAAGAGTTCGCTGATGGAGGCCTGGAGACAGTTATGGCGGAGCTTGACTCTGCCCCTAGCCTTCCCTAGCCCACCCTTGCCTGCCCACGCTCGTGGGGAGGGGCCCTGCGCGCGCACCCATCCACTGAGTCTCTAGGCATACGTGGTACAGAGGCTCTACCTTCAACATGGCGGCTACCGTGTGGCGGCAGATACGGAGCTGCTGTAGCCCTGTTGCCGCCCCAGCTCTGTGCAGCCTGCACAATAGGAACAAATGAAATAGAGACGCACCCAGGGTGGGGTAGCAGGACAGAGGCTGTGGCTGGCAGGACGCACCAGGGGGCTGCGAGGGCTTCGGTGAGATGGACCATTATTAGCCTCCCTCGGAATCATAGCAGACCGACCAGGGCAGTAAACGCACGCAGTCCAAGGCACTCAGTGTCCAAGCAGAGGAAAGCTACTCGAGGTAACCACAGAAGTCCACTGCTGATGGGTAGAAGCTGAGATTTACAGGTACCTTACCAGAGATATAGCAGGCAGGGAGCGTCGGTGGGGGGGATGTGTAGCCATGCAGACAGCGGGGGAGAGATACCTGTGCTCCGGTCCCGGGTCCCAGGAGACAGCAAAGGAGCAGCAATTTGCCGCAGTTTAGAATCGGGGTCTGAAGTCAGGGCAGTGATGGGTTTAGATGTGAAGAAATGGAGATAAAGAGTGAAGTTTGGACCACAAGGAAATGAGTTCAGTCGAAAGGATTCTGGACTTAAGACAGTGCTGGAATAACCTTCCCCGCATGGGCCACCAATTTTATATATAATAATTAGATAATGATAGAACACAAGGCTCAGATATTATGTTGTAGAGGAGTTTATTAAATGAACCTGGGGGAGAAGGAAAACGGGGTAGGGCGAACCCCAGAGACAGAGAGGAAGAGGGCGAGAAACAGAGAGCAAGTGGGGGGGGGGTAGAGAGAGAAAGAGACCACATGGAGGATCTGTCCTTTTTATGGCCCTGGACAGGGTCAGGCACACAGGGCAGGTAAGCGATGACATCACAAGTAAGCAGAATCCTAACACCATTACCCAAGAGGAGTGGCCAGAGCTGTGGGAAAGACAGACGGCCCTTGAGAGTTTCCATTGCTCTCCCAGTATCATGTTTTAAGATGGTACAGAGGGAGCAAGGGAGACAGAATTGCAACAGCCACAGCAGGAGAGAGAGTGGAAAACCCTTTCCCCTCAGTACCCAAACAGAGCAGTAGCCATGTGCCATTTTCAAAGGCCTCTGCCGAGCTGGTGGCTTATTAGCCCCAGACCCTCCTGTCACCACACTCTCAGGACAGCCAGAGCACGTGATGGGAAAATATGCTGAAACCTGGCCCTCCGGATTGTTACACAGGGAGGAAGAAATGTTCTATCAGACCATGCAGAATTCAGATTGGTAGAAACCTGGACTGACCCAGAGTCTGCACAGACTATTGCACAGTTCCAAGTGTGTGCAAACTAGACATGGCCCTGACAGAGGCCAGGTCAGTATTCACAGCCAGACTCCCAAAGGCAGGTCTAAGGTGTGTGCAGCATCTGAGAGCTGACCCATGAGAGACTGTCTAGCGGAGGGACCACTACCTTCTGTGGTGGGAAACTGCAAAGACGGCCAGGGGTGGAGCAGACATCTGGAAGCCAGGAAGGGCTACCCAGAGCATCAAGGATGCAGTCACAAGCAGGTGAGACAGAGTTCAGACTTCATGACCCACACAGCTCTCTGCCCATCACATCCATCCCTCCTCTATGATACCTTTGGTTCCACACTGTCACTGTCTTGTCACGACAGGCAGCGCACTAAGCACAGCAAACATAGGTTCTACCAAGGTACCACACCTCATTAAAATTTTTTTATTTATTTACCTTACACTCTGGTTACAGCCCCTGGACTCTCCTCCCAGTCCCCCTCACACCCTTCATCCTTATTCTCCCCTGGCCTTCTCCTCACAGAAGTGGAGGCCCCACTTGTGGACCAAACACCCTGTCACGTTAAGTTGCTTTAGAGCTAGGCACATGCTCTCCCACTGGGGCCAGACAAGGCAGGCCAGTTAGGGCAACAGCATCCAAAAGGGAGGCACCAGAGGCAGCGGGGGAAGTCGCTCCAGGTGTTGGGGATCCACATGAGGATGTAGCTGTGTTTCTGCTATACATATTCAGGGGGGCTGGGGACCAGTCCATCCATGGTCATTTGTTCATCATTCAGACTCTCTGTGCCCCTATGTGCTCAGGTTGGTTGACTCTGTAGGTCTTTTTGTGAGGTCCTTGACCCCTCCAGGTCTATAACCATTTCTCCCACTCTTCCATAGGATGTCCTGGCTCTGTCTCATGTTTGTGAGTCTCTGCATCTGTTTCCATCAGCTGCTGGGTGAAGCCTCTCAGAGGAGTTATATGCCTGGCTCCTGGCTCCAAGCATAGCAGAGTAACATTCATGGCATCGGGATTGGTTCTCCCATGGGATGGGTCTCAATTACAGCCAGGCCTTGATCGGCCGTTCCTTCATTTGTAGATGTTTCCTTTGATGTCTCAGATATGTGGGTTTCATTCATAATATCTACAGAACTTAGGTGGCCAGAGAGAGGAGGGGGAAACAGGAAGGGGAAACAGAAGGGTGGACATGAAGGAAGTGGACTATGACGAGCTCACTGAGGCTTCAGGTTCACAGTTAATCAACCTTGAACAATGGCACCTGTGTCAACTTAGTGACTCACCAAAGGTAAAACTCTACAGCGAGTGACTGTGGTAGTTAACACTTTAATCCCAGTGCTGCTAGGTTAAAGTGGACGGAGCATGTATGAATTTATTATGAAAAACAGATTTCCAAATCCTACCAGTAGTTCCACAAGATCTCTGTGACAATTGGGGTACAATGACAGATGGCTTCAGGCCCAGGTTGTGGTGTGCTAACCACTGGGCCAACGCACCCAACACTTCACCCTCTGCTGGGGCCCAGCCTGAACTGTGGGCCAACTGGACACCTGCAGAGTTATTGTCTCACATTGTTGAAAATGAGACAAAGTCAGATTCTCACATGCTCTTCCTCACCAAAAGCCACAGATCTTCTCAGCCGGATGCAGACCACCTGCCCATGTTGCCACAGGAACCTGACACAACTGTGTAGGATTGGGCTATGGACTGGCTAGTAATCTCTGTCTTTTTGTTTGATATATAAACTCTTTTAAACTACAACTTATCCTTCTCAGGTCTCTGATCACATTGATGGATAAGCTTGACAGCTAGGGAACAGGCAATTAGCTCCTTACCCCAAAGTAATCCACCATGTTAATTCTCTAGTTAATTAATTAACTTGTTAAAACTCCTAGAAACCAGATCTCTCATTTAAAAAGGCAAACAGGGTTGCCTTACACAGAGGCTCCATCTTAAGATAAACAGGCCTCAGATGCTTTCTCAGTCCTCTCCGTAAGCAGCCAACCAGGCCTCAAGCTTCGGTCATAGAGCTGCCACCGTCAGGTCTAGGTACAGTCTACCTTGTAACCAGACTCAGCAACAAGGTCTCTGATACAACCTTTTACAATTCTTTTAGCTAAAGGACGTGGAGCAGGGTCAGCTGGGCCATGGCCGCACTTCTCCAGTGGGCCTGGGATCCCAGCTGTGCTGGCAGAACCAGAGGAGGAGTTCTCTGAGGAAACCACTGGCCTGAGGAAAACCACAAGGGTCAGGATTCACAAGCCTTCTAATAGGAACGGTAAGTGTCCCCTCTGATAGGAGCAAATGTCCTTTGATCCCCAAGTAAGACTTTCATCATGGGCTGCAGTTATTTGACATTGTGTTCGCTGAAGTTCTCAGAACTCTCAGTTCCTCGCACAGTCAGTGTGGGCTGACGTGACCCACGGAGGCTTGCTTCTCTGTTAGATCCACACAGTTTCTAACGGAGTGCAGACACCTTGAGTACAAAATGGTTTAGAGTTGCTGACATATTGGTCACTGTGCTGGGACTCAGAAACGTGCTGTAAGAGGACACAAGGATCACTTGTCCCCAGACTCTGTTCCTGGGGTTTCAGGCCCACGTTCCGGGTTAGCGTGAGCAGAGAGGCTGTAGGGGCTTCACAGTTGCCAGAAGTTAATCTTTCCATTACCCAGCACACCCTTTCTGTCGCTGCATTCATGGGCCTGTCAGCGTAACCCAGTCCTGGTCATGAAGAGAATGGAGACCAGTCCTGACTCAGCCTCCGTGCCTGAAGCCTGTGACCCTGCACTGTCCTCCTGGCATTCCTGGGTCCACGTCACTGATGCAGAGCCATGTTGTGAGGCCGGAGTTGAAGCAAGAAAGAACCTCTGCACAGAGGAGCCAGACTCCGAATGGCCTGGATGTATCTTCAAAAAAAAAAATCTCATTTCTGCCTTCATTGACCTGGACTTTTTCTGTTCCTTCAGCACAGGGGTTGGCTCTGCAGTGATCACCACTTCTACCTGATAAATGCTGATGAGTATTTCAGAGCAGAAAACATCACCAACAGAGAACCACAAAGTGGGTCAAAGTGCAAACCAACCTTGAGTAGAATGTGTTGTTTGGAAGAGGAAGAGAAAACACTCTTTGCAGAGTCATGGAGGCCAGTGTTCCTGCACAGAAGGCAAGAGAGAGGTCACAAGTGATCTAGACCATGAGTGTAGGACATGGCACGTGACACTTTTACCATGGTACTCATCAAGGCCTCACTATGATGGTGAGAGCCCTGAGCTGTGAGGGAAGAGTCTGGGGACATGAAGGATTTCTCCAGCTAGGCTTCAGCTCAGGAAGGTTCATAACTTCCCCAGACAGAGCCATCCATGGGGACCAAGTGATCAAACAATCCAGTCTATAAGGGAAGTGTCTCATTCAAACCATTTCCTGGCTTTCTTTTTAGTTTTGACGATTTGACAGAGTTAGTGACTTTATCTGTGAAGAGGAGTAAATGCCTCCATCAGATGCTTCCAGGCTAGTTCATAATAATTGTTGATGTGAGAGGCGCTAACCCACTGTGTGTGGAGCAAGGGTGAGCAGGCCCTGACTGATAGACGAGAGCAGGCTGAGCGAGTCACTAAGCTGCAGCTCTCCATGGAGTCTGTTTCTGCTCCTGTCTTGAGTTCCTGCTTTGACAGACTCAGTGATGAAATGTGACCTTGGATTTGTCTGAAGAAATAAGCTCTTCTGCATTTTCTGTTTGGTCAAGATATTTTTTTAAGGGAAAAAACAGGAATGGAAGAAGAAAAAAAAAAGCCCAAAAAACAAAAACAGACTAATACAAACTACCAGCGAGCCCCCATGACAACTAAATAAAAATCGCAACCTTGGTTTTTACGATTTCTTGTGTGGGCCGGGTGTGGTGGCGCACGCCTTTAATCCCAGCACTCGGGAGGCAGAGGCAGAGGCAGGTGGAGCACTGTGAGTTCGAGGCCAGCCTGAGGCCAGCCTGGCCTACAAAGTGAGTTCAGGACAGCCAAGGCTACACAGAGAAACCCTGTCTCGAAAAACCAAAAAAAAAAAAAAAAGAAAAAAAAAAAGAAAAAAAGAAGGTACATATGGTATGGGTGGTGGACGGTTCCTGCTGTGGAATACTACTCAGCAATAAAAAGGAACGGCTGTGATGGGGTATGGCTCAGGGGTGGAGTGTTCGCTTGGCATGCAAGAGGCCCTGTAGGCTATCCTTGGTAATACAGAAAAAAAGAAAGAAGAAAAAAAGATTTCTTGTGTGTGTGTGTGTGTGTGTGTGTGTGTGTGTGTGTGTGTGTAGTATGTATGTGCCAATTGAATGAAGGTGACTGTGGAGGGCAGAAGAGGGCATCAACTCCAATCAGCTGGAGCAACAGGGCTTGTGAGTTTCCCTGTGATGGGCTGTGTGAACGAGCTCAGGTCTACTGCAGGAGCAGTAAGCACTTTCCACACTTTCCAGCCGTCCTTCCAATCCCAGGGCTGTGATATCTGCCTGCTTCTCCTTGCTGAATCCCAGGGCCTGGAACAAGGTCAGGCACTTGGCAGATTCTCCACCAGTTAATAAGGAGTGAATGTGAGAGGAAGAGTGGAGTCAGGAGAAGGGAAGGCAGGCTGCTATTGGATGTGATAGAGGCGCTCTCTCCTCTCTCTCTCTCTCTCTCTCTCTCTCTCTCTCTCTCTCTCTCTCCCCCTCTCCTCTCAAACACACACACACACATACACACACACACACACACACACACACACACACACACACTTGTGTATTGAAACACCCTGCCAAGAACAGTCCTGGAGACCTTGGAGCAAATGCTACATCTCACTACAGCTGGGACACCACACCAAACCTCTGCCCCAAGGATGAACTTGAGCCACAGCTGACCTCATAGCCCCGGGAAATAGGAGGAAGGGGCGTTTCATGTACAGCAAGTCCTCCGCATCCTGCTTGACTGCTGATTTCCAAAACCCAGTCCTGTCAGGACACAACTATACAGCCATGGCAGCTGTCCCATGCCACAGCCACAATCTCTCCAATAAATATAAGATCACAACTAACAAATGATGGCTGTGTGGACACAGATATGGCAAGAGGAGGCCATACCTGCCCAGGACCAAAGAAATGGTGAAAGGAGAGACACCCGGGACCTTAATCTCAGGGATATAAAATGGTGGCCATAAGGTGGGTGCTATGATGTTCCTTAGAGTGTCACTTATTAGTGTCCAGGTTGGAGTGGAGGCCTGGTTGTTAGAACAATCATCCTGGTATCATGGAGAATGACTGGGTAGATGTGTTTTCTGAAAACCATTAGTGGTCCATCAGAAGAATCTCATTCTCAGCTCGTGCCATTTTTTCTCTCCACCCTCTGGGCCCATGGTCTTCACCACTGCTAGAACACCAACACAGACACTAATTGTGAATCCCCCCTGGGCCTCCTGTGGTGGAGGCCACCATGCAAATAAAGCTAATTCAGGAGATATGAGCCAACCAGAAAAGACCATGGCATTCTAGTGAGAGCATGAGAACCCCAGATCAGGACCCAGAGCTGGACACTTCAGTGACAGACAGAGACCTCTGCTTCCCTTCCCTTCCTTGATTCTGTGAGCCAGGTCAGCATCTGGGCTAGGACTCAGGGGGATGTTGTCAACAGGACAAGCACAGGCACCAGGGTGATCAACTTGTCCCCAGACACTGCTCCCAGGATACCAGGGCTCAGAGCTTCATCTGCAGTGGGGAAGCAGGGCTCTGGAGAGTCCTCACCCAGCAGTTAATCTTTCCATGACCAATCCTCCCAGGTCTCTGTCAGTCCCGTTGGGAATTAGAGAAGTCAGTCAGCCTCACAATGAAGATCATGCTTGTAAAGTGACTAAGAAGTGTTGTGGAATAAATCTGTACCATCATTTAGGATGAAGACTTCTTTACCCCAGCTCTCCTCTTGCTGCAGGTAGCCACCCCACCTTTTACTCAGACTGTGGCAAGTGAGTGTTGGTCCTGAGAGAAAGAATCTCATTCTGAAGCCACAAGGACTTTGTGCAGCATCGCCAAGGGCAAAGGGAGAAATCTAGCCTTGGCTGTAGCCCTACCAGGCTCCCCAGAACCCTTAGTCAGCCTCCCCTGCCTGGCTCCCTACACACTCCGGTCCAGAACTCTGTGCCCTGTGCAGCACCCAGCCTTGTGACCATTCTGAGGTTTGATGAGGAGGCCAGGATCCTATTGTGTTTCTTCTTCAGCTACCTATGAGCTATGATATGTGTGTGCCCTTTCCTTTGAGATTGGCCTCCTGCAGCCCTGGTTCATATTCAGAGTGTTGGGCAATGTGGAAGACATGCAGATTCTGGGAAACCACGGAGATCTTGGACTTGCTCTGCCACTATAGACTAGCAGGGATTGTGTGTGTCACTGGGTAGGCAACAGCACACTAACTCAGTGGAGTCTTTGAAAAGTGGATTCTGGCCACTGATCCTATTGAGTTATGAGGGGAAAGCATTTTCCATAATCTCTCCTGCTGTGGCTGCTGTCAACTTTTGTACCTCTTGCTTGGTCCCTTCCTTTTCTCCCTCTTTAACTGATGTGGTTTTCATTTTATTATTTGTGTAACAGGTTTTCTTGCATGTATATCCGTGCACCATGATTGTACCTGGTGGGTATTGAGATCAGAAAAGGGTTTCAGGTCCTCGGTGACTGGATTAGACGGCTGCGTGTAGAAGTGCAGGTGCTAGCGTTTGAACCCAGGTTTTCTGCAAAAGCCACCACTGCTCTTTATCCCTGGGACATCTGTCCAGCCCCAACATACAGAATGTTATGATGCAGATAAGTGTAGTCACTGTGCAAGTCCCCACAGACACACACACACACACACACACACATACACATACAAACACACAAACACACAGACATGCAAACATACACATGCACATACACGGTCATACAGAGACTCACACACAGACACACAGAGACATATACACAGACACACACACAGGCCCATACACAGACTCACACATAGACGCACACAAACACACACAGACACATACACACACAGACACACACAGAAACACAGACACAGACATAGACACACAGAATACAAACACAGACAGACACACTCACACACAAATACACAAAAACACAGACAGTCACGCAACACACACACACACACACACACACACACACACACACACACACACACAAGACACCTGAGAGCTGGGGCTGCTGATGAGTTGATTCCTTGACAAACACACAGAATGTTTGGGCACCATCATCCCTAACACCCCATAGAAACAAGTCAAACAAAAAAACATATTTGCTTATAGTGGCAAAGCTTGCTCTCCAGCACCTGGAAGATGGAGTCTGCAGAGTCAAAGGTTCAAGAGACTCTTCAGCTACACACCGAGTTCCGTGCCACCCTAGGCTACATCAATCCATACCTCACAAGGAAAAAACAATAAAAATGCTGCCACACTCCCAGTGACAGGAAAAAGGGGGAAATAAACACTTGAACCAGGGAATGTTGACAGAAGAAGAGAGTGAGGGCAAATTCCCTGGTTGGCCTTTCCAGCTGGAGGTCTCAGGCAGGTGCTCTGAAGGACAGCACTGGGGATTTCCACATCCTGACTTACACTCTCACTCTCCTAACCTGTGTGGCATGCTGCTGCCCACACAATGAGGATGTGATGCTGGAGCCCATCCCCCTTGGGTGACAGGAGATCTAGACACTCTACAGCCAATATTGTTCAGTGCATATGACAGGGAACCCTCACCTTTCCTCCTGACAATGCCCAAAGGTGATAGCCACGGGGCCCCTTGACCACTTCCCGATGCTGGCAGCTGCCCTGGTCTTGACTCAGACCAGATCAGGGGACTGAGAGCACTGGTGGGGCAGAGCTCTCTTCCTATTCAGAAATAAAGTGTGGGTGAGAAGGGGGGGGGTTGCAATCATCCCTTCCAAAATCCCAGGAGAACAACATCAGTATCTGAGAAGTTGCATTCCTCACTATATACTTAACAAGTACTTTTTTGTTTGTTTGTTTTCTTTGGTGGTGAGGCTCACCTGTTCCCAAGTCTCCAGCAGCCACTGTGCTGCCCACTCTCCTGAGAGTTCCAGCCAGTGAGGGGGCAGAGTAGCTTTCCTGCTCTCAAGCCCTCTGTGCCAGCTCTCCTGACTAAGGCAGGCAGCTAGGGGCAAGTGTGTGTATGTTTGGAGAAAGGGTCAGATCTCATAATGAAGGCAGGTGGCTTGAGGTGAAATCGGGGGAGGGGGCTCAACTCTTCTCACCTCCTCAGGGTCAAGAGTGCAGACAGCATCATCCCCACATCCAGGCCACCTTATAGCAGAGGAGTGGCAGGGCTAGTTCTTTCTCCCTCCCTCCCTTGGGACCAGCTCACAGATGCCCCTGACACCAGCTCCTACCCTGGACATCACCAGAGCAGAGAGACTTTGGCACTATATGAACCTTAACCTCCTCTCAGAACCCTAACGATGAACCTGGAGAGACAGATGGAGTCTCTGAACATAGTTGCTCCTCTTCCAAATGTGGCCACATTTAATAAATGTCCTTTTTCTGCTTTTCACTGTCCTTGTCTCATTGTCTTTTTGTTTTTTTTCCAATACTAGTTTATTACAGCTGTCAGAAACCAGGCTTTGACCCTGAAACATCTGATGACAACACAGTTTAAGTGTCAGTGGTCAAGGTTCCGTAGGCTATGTTGGACAATTAAACACACACCCCTGCTGCTGTCACAAACCAGGAACAACCTGAGGAGAAGGACCCAGAGTCCTACTCAGTACTGAAGACAGGTCACCTTCCCTGTACATACAGGAAACATGAGCAGATGAGACAGGGGTGCCCAGTTTCTCAGGATGGAGAGCAACAAGGCCCTGTGATAGTTCACTGGACTCTACAGGGAAAAGAATCTACAAGTGCATTCATGTGGAGAGCCATAGATAGCAGCGCCCCCTTCTGCTTCACCGGCGCAATGCGCCCCCTTCTGCGCATGCGCAGTGAGAAAACCCCTTTGCACATGCACAGTGAGTAAACCTTTGCGCATGCGCAGTGAGCAAGCCCCTTATGTGCATGACGTAAGGTGGCGTGATTCTGACAAGGCATGGCGTGAGGTGGTGTGATCCGAATGCACCAACCAGGAGTGGCGACGTGGCAGTTTCTGATAGGACAGGCACACTATAAAAGGTTCTGTGGGAGCTTTTCCCAGGGTCACTCCGATAGTCAAGGATCCTGATTAAAAACTGCTACAAGAAGAGTTCCCGGTGTTGGTGTCTTTCCTGCTGGACGGGAGCGGCATTGGCATTTTGGTGGCCCGTATGGGGAATCTCAGAACTTGTGGCAGCCAGGGCAGCTAGCTGGTAAGTTCCCTGCCAATGGGACATAATTGTTAAGTTCTCAGGTTTTGAGACAATAAAGTTCCGGGGCTCGGACAAAATGAGGAATTAAGTTCCCGGTAAGTGGGACATAACTACTGTTAAGTTCTCAGGCTTTGAGACAATAAAGTTCCAGGACTTGGACAAAATGGGGAATTATATTTTGGGGAAAGTGAAAGAGGAACAGTTTGAAGGGGACGATTCTGGCCCCGAGGACGAAGAATTAGAGGAGTTGGCTGAACAGCTAGGTAGCATTATTATACAAAAAAAGAAGGAGACCAAGATTACGCAGCCTTCAGCTCCTGAACTAGAATCACCTAAATCTCCAGGCGGAATAAGACCCCCGCCCCAAATACCAGGGGGAGGTGGGTCTGCCTGTCCTGAGGTATGGAGGCCATTTCATTTGCAAAATGCCCCTCATTGTTACCCAGTTTTTCAGAATGCACAAGGGAATCGTTATCATGAACCCTTGGATTTTAAAATTGTCCAAAGACTGGCTGAGTCTGTTCGTGCTTATGGCACGACCGCAGCCTTTGTTATGGCGCAGTTGGAATCCCTAGGGAGGTATTGCATGACACCCTCAGATTGGCAAAATTTAGCACGAGCCTGCCTTTCACCTGGCACCTATTTAGATTGGAAAGCTTATTACATTGAGTTCTCAGCTGAGCAGGCAACTGCCAATGCAGCTAACGGACAACCGGCATGGGACCAGGATATGCTTATGGGGCAGGGACGTTTCGCTAACCAACAGACAGGATATCCGGCGCAAGTTTTTGAACAAATTAATTTTATTGGCACAAGGGCATGGAAAGCCCTTCCTAAATGAGGGGAAGTATCTGGAAATCTCACAAAAATTATTCAAGGAAGCAATGAAATATTTGCCGACTTTGTGGCCAGACTAGTTGATGCCGCTGGAAAGATCTTCGGCGACCCAGATACTGCAATGCCTTTGATAAAGCAACTTATTTTTGAGCAATGTACCAAGGAGTGTAGACAAGCCATAAATCCATACAAACATAAATCTTTAGATGTGTGGTTAAAGATCTGCAGAGAGATAGGAGGACCATTATCAAATGCAGAATTGGCTGCAGCCGTGATGCAGGCAGCCCAGGGAAGGAATAGAAAGGGAATTACTGGTCCTCAAAATTGCTTCAAGTGTGGCAAAGAAGGACATTTCAGACACCAATGTCCCAGGGGGATTAATCAGACTAGTCAAAATCCTCCTCCACGTACACCTGGCCTCTGTCCCAAATGCAGGAAAGGAAATCATTGGGCTAATGAATGCCGGTCATTAAAAGACATTAATGGTCAACCACTAGCGGCAGGATTTAGGGGAGCACGGCCAAAAAACGAGACACGGGGCCCTTGTCCTCAGGGCCCTCAAATATATGGGGCAATGGAGGAGACCAGGGCTCCGGAACAGTGGCCGAGTCTGCATTCTCCCATAGAATGGCAACGCCCTGGAGAGCTACTAGAGGGAGCGCAGGCCTCGACCTCTGTTCCACCACCAGACTTGTACTGCAAATGGGGCCTCAGTTGGTAGCCACTGATTTCACTGGCCCTCTACCAAAAGACACGGTGGGACTTCTAATTGGCCGTAGTTCTACATTGCAAGGCCTTATTAACATTCCGGGCTCCATGACACAGCCTGAGTACAAGTGGAGAATCTTGTCGGGTTTTCCAAAACATACAACCGCAATTTTCCCAAGAATCTTCACCACCAATGTTTCGTTAACAAAAGAGATTGCACCTGATACAGAAAATATGGGCTTTCCCCTTAAAGGAAGCCTATGTTTTCAGATTATTAACTTGTCTAGCAGTGTCTCCCAGTATCTTGCAGGTAACTGGAGCAGAAGCCTGGATAGTCCCCTGCAGGAACTGCATCTCTCCATGGTGCACATCAATTCTACACGAACTGACACCATCTCCATGGTCTCTGGGCTGCCGCAGTGGTTCCAGAACGCCTTCTGTCATCGGCAGGAATGGGCGGGAATAAGAGTTTTGACAGTGTGTCTGGTCCTTGTCAGTTGCCTAGCACTCTGGTGCATATGCAGGATGCACACCCACCAACATCGCACGCAGGCCTCTATGATGCAAGCATTTGCTGCACTGGAGGCTGGGCAATCTCCTCAAATGTGGCTTGGCATGATAGAGAAGTAGTAGTCAGTGACGGGTATAGATCCTCCGTGCACTTGGCAGACCAAGGCCATGACACTAATGTGCTTCCGTTTCCCCTTCCTTGGCATGGTGAGAATGGTATACACTCAGATATTGCCTGCCGTAAGGCATGGGCAACTGCAAGGGGTGTAGGACGAGGTACCGCAGGGGGAGGACCCGATTGTCTGACTCTGAATCCCCCGAGAAGTAAACCTGATTGCATAGAGGTTGATGTCGGAAACTGTCTTGTTCGATGTATGTTGGGGATACCCACAGACAACAGATCAGGACCTCCCCTCTCCTCCTCAAAAAGACATCTTGACAGGCCAATGTGGCCCCAGGAGGATCAGGTCAATGCTTCCCCCCTCTGGTTAATGCCCGCTTCCTTCGGGAACCCAAGCTCACCTGTATATGATGGATCCATCTACCTCCTTTTCTAATAAAGCGAGGGAGGAGAAGAAGAAGTTGGGGATGGGTTATAAGGCCAATGGTCAACCATCTTGTCAGCCTATTTCTCCAGTGCAGGGGGGACAACCTACCAGGCATTCTCTGTGCCACTTGCTCAAAATTTAATGAATAAGGGGGAACTGTGGAGAGCCATAGATAGCAGCACCCCCTGCTGCTTCACCGGCGCAATGTGCCCCCTTCTGCGCATGCGCAGTGAGAAAACCCTTTGCGCATGCACAGTGAGTAAACCTTTGCGCAGTGAGCAAGCCCCTTATGTGCATGACGTAAGGTGGCGTGATTCTGACAAGGCATGGCGTGAGGTGGTGTGATCCGAATGCACCAACCAGGAGTGGCGACGTGGCAGTTTCTGATAGGACAGGCACACTATAAAAGGTTCTGTGGGAGCTTTTCCCAGGGTCACTCCGATAGTCAAGGATCCTGATTAAAAACTGCTACAAGAAGAGTTCCCGGTGTTGGTGTCTTTCCTGCTGGACGGGAGCAGCATCGGCACATTCATACCTGTCTGAAGTAAACAGTGATGTTCAGATATCGCTAAAAACACTAGCAGGATAAAGAAGGGAATTTTACAAACCTGTACCAAAAATTCCTTATTTCCTAAATGGGGATTAGCTTGACTACAGAGTACTCACCCTGTGAGAATTACTTGCTAGAGCCATGTTTAAGACATACAACACCAGAATATTGCTGTAGTTCTAACTGGAAGAATTATTTGGGGCACTGGGGGCTGGACAGATGTCCCAGGGCTAAAGAGCACAGGTGACTTTTGCAGAAAACCTGGGTTTGAATGCTAGCACCTGCACACAGCCGGCTAATCCAATCACAGAGGACCTGAAGCCGTTTTCTGATCCCACCAGGCACATTCATGGCGCATGGACAAACATGCAAGGAAAACAGTCATACAAATCATGAAATGAAAACTGTATCAGGTAAGGGGGGGAGGAAGAGAAGGGACCAAGACTTTCGAAAGTTGACAGCAGCCACAGTAAGAGAGATTATGGAAATGCTTTCCCCCTCAGAACTCCACAGGATCAGTTGTTGAGCTGTTGCCTTCCCAGTGACACTCAGCATCCCTGCTGGTCTATAGTGGCAGAAAAAGGACAAGATCTCCATTGTTTCCCTAACCTGCATGTCTTACGCATTGCCCACCACTGTGACTGTGAACCAGGGCTGCAGGAGGCCAGCCTGTGAGGAACGGGCACACACATATCATAGCTCACTGGAGGCTGAAGGAAAATGTAGTGGGATCCTGCCCTCCTCCTCTGACCTCAGAAAGGTCACTAGGCTGGGTGATGCACAGAGTTCTGGACCAGGAGGGTGTAGGGAGCCAGGCAGAGCAGCATAAATAGGGAGTCGAGGTAGTCTGGTAGGACTAGAGCCAAGGCTAGATGTCCCCTTGCCCTTGGAGAAGCTGCACAAATTCCTGTGGCTTCACAGAATGAGATTGTTTCTCTCAGGCCAGCACTCAGTTGCCAGAGTCTGAGTAAAAGGCCAGGTGGCTACCAGCACCAAGGGGAGACCTGGGGTCAGATCTTCATCATTAAGGAAGACTTCATCCTAAATGATGGTACAGATTTATTCCAGAACACTTCTTATCCACTCTGCAGCCCTGGTTTTTCATTATGAGGCTCACTGGATTCTCTAATTCCCAATGGGACTGACAGAAACCTGGGAGGATTGGTCATGGAAAGATTAACTGCTGGGTGAGGACTCTCCAGAGCCCTGCTTCCCCACTGCAGATGAAGCTCTGAGCCCTGGTATCCTGGGAGCAGTGTCTGGGGACAAGTTGATTACCCTGGTGCCTGTGCTTGTCCTGTTGACAACATCCCCCTGAGTCCTAGCCCAGATGCTGACCTGGCTCACAGAATCAAGGAAGGGAAGGAAAACAGAGGTGTCAGTCTGTCACTGAAGTGTCCAGCTCTGGGTCCTGATCTGGGGTTCTCATGCCCTCTCTAGAATGCCATGGTCTTTTCTGATTGGCTCAGATCTCCTGCACTTGCCTTAGCTTCATGGTGATCTTCATCACAGGAGTCCTAGGGTGGATTTCAAAATTATGGTAGGAGTTGGCTGCTCTGTCAGTGACCATGAAGACCATGTGTCCAGAGAGTGGAGAGGATTATTTCAATCCATATTGACTGCAGTAAGAACTAAGAGTTTTGAGAACCTAACTCCAGTGAAGATTATATCACATAAGTGCAACCTGGGATCACAATTTGGACTTGGGGATCAATGGACATTTGTTCCTATCAGAGGGAACAGGTATCATTCCTATTAGAAGGCTTGTGGATCCTGACCCTTGGTCCTTTCCTAAGGCCAGTGGTTTCCTCAGGGAACTCCTCCTGTGGTTCTACTAGCAAAGCTGGGATCCCAGACCCATGGGAAAGTGCAGCCATGGCCTTACCTGACCCTCTTTTATGTTACATGCTCAGGACCCATCTGCTCTGTCCACTGCATCTTAATCTTCATCCTGGGAGTCATCCCCTGTCCGAAGGGCTTGTGATCCACATAGCATCTCAAATGGCAGGTCTGGATACCTCTTATGGGAAAACAACATAGATTGTGAGTCTCAAAGTCAGGATCTTTCTCCAGGTTGGACCCTGGTCCTGATATATGAACCAGGAGGTTAAGTTAACATGGATATTTAAAAGGAACATCAGGAAGTATTGAGGCTCTGCCAAATTATAAACAAAAGCATGGGAGCTGGTGAGATGGCTCCATGTTTAAGAGCACTGACTGCTCTTCAGAGGACCCAGGTTCAATTCCTAACTCCCACATAGCAGCTCACAGCTGTCTGTAACTCCAGTTGTAGGGTAACCGACATCCTCACCCAGATGCACATGCAAGCAAAACACCAATGCACATGAAATAACAAACTTAAAATCAGAAACATGAAGTTGTATCTCAATGAAAACTAAAGTTCAATCAGGACAGAGGTTTTCCAGCTGGCGAGGTTGGAACAGGATGACTGGGGAAGGAATAATGATCAGTGTGGTGCTTACTGCTGCTCAGCGCTGGGCTGCACTCATCACCTGCTCACTGTGCTCACAGGAGATTGGTACACTCACAGTCAGATGCAGCGAGAGGAGTCATCAGTTCTTGAAGCCACGTGGGAGAAAGAGAAAGTTGATTTATGCTATTGAGTGTGATTCAGCTATTTCCACCTATGGATAAAAAGAAACTCATACCCATGTCTTTCAATGGAGACAAACTGAACTACTCATCACACACTCAATGGTCCTAATCCCAAGTGTTCCCACCTCCCATGGTTCTACCTTTGCATTCTTCTCTGTCACACCCCAGGCCCTGTGGAGGGATGGTCTTTTTAAACTAAAATGAAGGCTGGACATCTAAGGAACTTTGCCTTCCAATGGGAGAAATACAAGACCCGGTCAAAGCCTCAAAGCCTTTGAAGACGGAACTAAAGGAAGAGGTCCTGGCTGGCTGAGATCCTCTATGGAATACTCTATATATGACCAAAAATATCTCAGGGATGAGTCATACTGAAAATCATGGATATAGCTGTCAGAGCTTTTGACCTTTGGTAATAGACCCTCTTATTAGAAGTCATGGAGGACGGAGGGTCTAAAGGGTCTCCAGGAAGCTCCTAGTCCTTATCTCAGAAGCGTTTTCAGAACTGTGACTGCAGATCCAGAGGAAGATGGAAGACTCTACATGAAGAGGACTAACTTGATTCCTGGATATCTGTTCTAAGCATGAACCTTTCCCTCTGACCTCTGAGAGCTGAGAATCAGGTATTCAACACCTCTCTTTGTAGTGGCAAATCAGGTCATTATTTTCTTCATGGTTCACAGTAGAGTTTATGCCAGCACCTCAGTCCAAGATTGAGTAAGCAACTGTGTGGATTAAATTTGCTGTCATGTGGCATGGAATGCTCACAGCTTGGCCTTGGTATTCCAAAGAAGATATGGACTCAGACCCTGCCCCTTCCTTACCTTTAGACCTCCTCTTCCATATCAGAAAAGTCACCACAGCTCCTGTGAGCAGAGCTCCAAGAACCAGAGAAGTAACAACAGCCATGATGGGGATGGTGGGCTGTGGAGGCTCTGGGAAGGGAAAGGAGAGGAAACAAGAGTGAGGCCTCTGACCTCCAGCTTTCAGTCTTGACTCTGCTCCTGTTTTCCCAAAGGACTCCCACTCTCTCTGTGAACAGTCTCTGTGCTCACTCCCAGTGCTTCCCCCATCTCAGGGTGATGGGCTCAGGCAGTCCCCCATGGACCACATGGCATGTGTAGCTGTGTTCTTACCCAGAAGCCACCACCACCGATGCCCACTTCTAGAAGGTTCCATGCCCTGCTGTCCTGGTGTCCATTATCTCCATGTCCTGTGTCTCGTTGCTGCCATCCCTCTTCCAGGTCAGGGTGATCTCAGCAGGGTAGAATTTCAGGGCCCAGTACCTCAGTGTGATTTTCCTGTCAGGTCTAACCTTATGAGTCATATACATTTTTGGAATGTCTGAGGGAAACAGATTGGAAAATTCAGGCATTTTCATTGTTCCTCCAATCTCATCTAACCTTGTAGTAATGGAGAAGAGAATTGGCTATAAGGAAATGTGCCCACCAAACACAGCAGCCTAAACTCAGGATAAGGATGGGGTAATCTATTCCTTGGAAAGTTTCAGAGTCAGTATGGTCCAGCACAGAGAAGACACTGGATCTCCCTCTAGGAATACAGGCTTATGGTTCTGACTTGATGGAGATGAAAGACTCAGAAACACTGTGGTCAGACCCCAAACTCATTGTGCAAGGACAATGAGCAAGCCTGAGAGAGGCAATTGTCCACAATGCACATGGAAGGAACTGCTGCTTAACTGACAGACTGAACTGTCCTGAGAGAAGGCTTAGTCCTCTGGTGACTCTCTTCCTTTAGTTGAATCAGGAAACTCCATCTGCTCCCTGTTGAGGAGGAATCCTCAGAGGACAGGAGCACCAGTCTCAGAGCAGATGGGGCAGTGTCTGTCTTTACCTCTTCTCGGCAAAATCTCCTTCCCATATTCCAGCTGAGTGAGGAGATCCTCTAGGCAATGAAGTTCCACATAATTCTAAACTTGATTTGCAAATCCTGACTCATCCCACTCTTGCCTCAGCATCTCAACTGCTTTCCCAACTGTGGTCCAAGTCCTCAGGTCCTCATTCAGTGTGATGTAATCATCACCATTGAAGGTTAGACCAAGGAATCCATGACTCGAGTTCTCTCCAGACAGCATTTTGCGGCCAACCCCCTCTGGGTTGTGTGATATCCTGAGGAGACACCCACCTTAAGCCATTTCGATCAGCAATGTCCCTTGTTGAGGCCCTACAGAGGGTTCATCCCTCCCATATGGCCTTTCTATATGGTGAAATTTAATCTGAGACTGTACTGAAAATAAGGCCACTGTCCCCTGGTTCTCTGGAGCCTAGTCATTATGGGTCACATTTTCCAGTCGTAAAACTTGTGCATGGCAAACGGGGGCAACCCTATGGAAAACTTGAAATTTGGTATTTCTGATTTGGTCCTACTCACCAGTTGAGCTAAGCATGCATGCCTCACTTGTACTCTCTGTTTCTCTCTGACTGAATTGTGGGCCATGCAGTAACAGCACCAGTGCCACCTGGACTGGGGGGGGGCACCTAAGAGTGTGGATCTGGGCCAGCCAGTCCATGGAGGGACTCAGGGCCCACATGGGGGCCTAGGAAGCTATGGACACGTCACCCACCCCAAACCAGGGAGCCATTCCCACAATCTCGCACAGCCTGAGCAGCTACCACAACTCAGGGTGAGTGCCCATGCTTGCCCCGCAGGGCTGAAATGACCTGAAGGCAGTATCTGCTCTCTCAAGCAGGACTGAACCTAGGCCCCACAGCCTGGCTGGATCAGGCAGAATCCTAGCTAATCCCCACAAGACAGCAGGGGTCCCAGCACTCTAGGGTGCACTGAACCTAGGCCCCCAAAGCCCCAGTGCCTGACAGCGTGGTATTCAAAGCCCAGCCAAAGGTAGGATAATTGGCTTTAGCTACAATACCTCGAACTGATCCTTGAGCACCAGCACCAGCCTCTGCTGACCCAGAGGGGAGCCCATAGTGTGGAGTAAAGCCCCCTGTATCTAAAACCAGGTTACCTGCTTGATCCAGGGAAAGACACCAGAAACCATGTCCCTACATCAAAGACAGCAAGATGACTAAAGGCCAGTGTAAAAACACAAACAATAAAAACCAAAACAATATAGTATCTCCAGATCCCAGCTATCCCAAATAAATCAACCCTGAGAACTCAAACACAACTGAGACACAAGAAAATGACCTCAAATCCCTGGTAATGAAGATGACAACGGAGGAAATGAATGAAATCCAAAAACAAATGCAGGAAGATGCAGCCAAACAGACTGAAGACATCAAAGATGCCTATAGAGAGGCACTGGAAGAAATTCAGGAAAATACACAATCAGATGAAGGAAATCAATAAAGCAGTTCAAGCCCACCAGTCAGAACCAGAAGTCCATATTCCTAGAGGGAGAGCCAGTGTCTTTTATGTGCTAGATCATGCTGGTTCTGAAACTTTCCAAGGAATAGATTACCCAATCCATATCCTGAGTTTAGGCTGCAATTTCATATGGAAAAACAAAAAACCCAGAATAGCTAAAACAATAAAAGATCCTCTGGAGGAATCTCTATACCTGATCTCAAGCTGTACTATAGAGCAACGGTAATTAAAACAGCATGGTACTGGCATAGCTATAGACTGGTTGACAAATGGAATCAAATTGAAGATCCAGAAGTAAATCTACACACATACGGTCACTTGATTTTTGACAAAAAAGCCTAATCTGTTCAATGGGGGAAAGGGTAGCATCTTCAACAAATGGTGCTGGTCTAACTGGATGTCTCCATGTAGAAAAATGCAATTAAACCCATATTTGTCACCATGCACAAAACTCAAGTCCAAATGGATTAAAGACCTCAACATAAAACAAGACACACTAAATCTGTTAGAAGAAAAAGTGGGGAAGAGCCTGGAACACATTGGCACAGGAGACAACTTCTGAACAGAACACCAACAGGCCAGGCCTTAAGGTCAACAATTAATAAATGGGACCTCATGAGGCTGAGAAGCTTCTGTAAAGCAGAAGACACTGCCAACAGAACAAAGTGACAGCCTACAGATCTTCACCAACCCTACATCTGACAAAGGACTAATATATAAAATATATAAAGACTTCAAGAAATTAAATACCAACAAACTAAATAACCAAAATAAGAAACGAGGCTCAGAACTAAACAGAATTCTCAACAGAGAAATATCAAATGGCTGAGAAACACTTAAAGAAATGCTCAACACCTTTAGTCATAGAGAAATGCAAATCAAAACAACTCTGAGATTCCATCTTACACCCATCAGAATGGCTAAGTTCAAAAATCCAAGTGACAGCACATGCTGGTGAGGATATGGAGAAAAGGGAAACACTCCTTTATTGCTTGTGGGAGTGAAAACTTGTACAACCATTTTGGATATCAATCTGGTGCTTTTTCAGAAAACTGGGAATAGGGCTTCCTGAAGACCCAGCTATTCCACTCCTTCGAATATACCCAAAAGATGCTCCACCATACACCAAGGACATATGCTCAACCACATCCATAGCAGCCTTATTCATAGTAGCCAGAAGCTGGAAACAACCTAGATGTCCCTCAGTTGAAGAATGGACAAAGAAACTGTGGTACATTTACACTATGGAATACTATTCAGTATTAAAAACAAGGAAATCCTGAAATTTGCAGGCAAATGGATGGAACTAGAAATGATCATCCTGAGTGAGTTAACCCAGACCCAGAAAGATACACATGGTATATATTAACTTATAATTGGACACTAGCCCAACAGCGATGTCCCCTGAAAGTCTTCACTTAGCTGGAGATTGGGATAGATACTGGGACTTCCTATTGGGACTCTAGGTGAGAGAGGTAAGGAAGAATGGGGAAATAGAAGGATCCAGAGGGTTCTAGAACCCTACAAGAAGACCATTAATGCTGGTGGATCTGGACCCCATGGGTCAGCTCAAATTACTGTACCAACCAAGGACAATGCATGCAGTAAACCTAGAACCCCTATCCAGATCTAGCCAATGGACAGCACATTCCCCACAATTGTGTGGAGAACAGGGACTGACTCTGATATGAACTCTGGTGGCCCCTGTTTGACCACTTTCCCTTGTTGGGGAGACCTGGTGACACTCAGTGGAAGAGTAAAAAGGCTACTAGGAAGATACCTGACAGGCTGTGATCTTATAGTGAGGGACAAGGTCCCCTTCTGTCACAGACATAGTGGACGGGAATAGGATGGAGGAGGGAGGGAGAGGGAATGGGAAGATACAAGTGAGAGGATCAAAATTGAGAAGCAATCTGAATAAATTACTTAAATAAAAATTTTAAATGAGGGGATTTTTTTGTATATTCAGATGTGTTTGAGTGTTCATACATTTAAGTAAAATTTTAAATCAAATCTCACTTGCTAATATTACTACAAATTTCACCAGAGAAATGTATAAACATTTAATTGGTTAAGCTTATGGTGAGGGATGCAACTTGTCTGAGGCTGGACATGTTCTCCTGCTTCGGGAGGACACAGAAGGTTTATGAGGGGAAATAATTGATTCACACTTGATACTGTGGAAGAAGCACCATAGAATTGTTTAATATATTGCAAAACTCTACAAGGTGGGCGAGAAGATGACATGGACTCAACATTGGACAAATCTTGTTCATAAAGGGGCTTTCTTTTTGTGAAGTTTCCTGACATTTTTTACTCTGTGTGCATGAAGGGCATCCAAATAGGCAGACATACCAATGTGGTAGATTAGTATGAGCCTGGGGACCTGAGGTGCTGTGGTTTCGTGCATGAGAAATTCTCTTGATCTTTTCTGATAACCCAGGTCACTCACCATCTTGCCTGTTTCATACAGGGGAGCATCATCCTGAAACACAGTCAGTGATGGAGGCTGCAGGGCTTTCTGCTTGTCCTGCTCCCATTATTCCTTCTCCACCCACTAAAGCACGGAGCACATCCTGGGGATCTCTACTTTACTGTGTAATCCCACAACACACATGTGGGTTTACATGAGCTGAAAGTAATGACCCAAGATCTGGGAGCCCAAACCTTTATAGTAAAATGTAAAAAAATAAAATAAAATTACAGGGATATGAACCTGGGGTTGGCACGTGATGGTGTCCTAACCCTTCTGAGGCCAAACACTCATGAGGTGAACAGAACGGGAGGGGAGAAGGGCAGGGGCTTTCCCAGCTTGGATAGCAGGAGGCTCTGGTTGGGAAAGAGCAAAGAAGCTGCTTCCTATGCATCCTTGCTCAGCTCTGCAGAGGATTTTCTCTCTGGACCCTGCACTCCCTCCTGTGTCGCTGTCACATCTATTGGGAATTGGAAAAGATCTTTCTTCAATGGACTGCAAGGGGGTGCAGGGTGGGCAGGAAGAAGATCACCAACAGCCAAGGCAGCTGAAGGCAGAAGGAAGAGAGGGAAAATGGTCATCATCATGAAGGCTGATGATGTCAGGGCTGCGTCTGCACTGCTCTCTTTCTAATTCATAGCCTTGACCCAGTGAGGCCAAGTGGCTTCCCTAAACCTTCCCTGTGAGAGTAAGAGGACCTGTTGGGTTGGGTAATGGAAAATCACCTCCCGGGAGCATCATCTTTAGAGTCATGACTCCCCACCTAAGGTCCAGTGCTGAGGCCTGGTATCCTAGAGCATTGTCTGGGGTCACATTGCTTTACTCTGGTGTCTGTCCTATGGTCCTTATGACAACATCCTTCTGAGTCCAGCCTAGATGACAGGAAGTCAGCATTTCTCAAAAGCTTTGATGTCAGGATCATCACACTGGCTTAGAAATTATATGGGTTTCAATACTGATTACACTTACGTGGATATCAATCCATATTCACCGTGCTAACAACTTGGAGTTTTGAGACATTGGCTTCATGAAGGTATTACTAACTGATTGCATGCAGTAGTCAGTTGTAGTTACATGAAAAATAACATAAAAATTAGAATGTTAACATTTCTGCATGTCCTTTTTCCCACCTCTCCCCTTTGTATATCCTTCCTTAGCTTTCTGATTTTTTAAAACTAAGGAATATATGTCTTCACAAAAATATGCTGCAGGAATAATATGTACATATTCAGTTTTTAGTCCCCAGCATTCATCTTGTGTTTTTATTCCAGCATTACAGTTGCCTGAGGGAGGCCAGAAGAGGGCAGCAGATACCATGAACCCGGAGTTTCAGTAATTTCTGGTCTGGGAAGCCTGACTGATTAAGAATTCCCTCTGGCTCACAGAGAGCAAGTGCTCTTCACTGCTGAGACTCCTCCAGCTAAAGGAGCATTTCTTTTAATGAACATCTTCAGACAAGTGTAGGGTTTTTTTTTGTTATTGTTTTATTGTTGTTGTTATTCTTGGTTGTGTTTTGTTTTTTTAATATATATTTTATTAATTCATTCATATTGCATCTCAATTGTTATCCCATCCCTTGTATCCTCCCATTCCTCCCTCCCTCCTGCTTTCCCCTTACTCCCCTCCCCTATGACTGTGACTGAGGGGGACCTCCTCCCCCTGTATATGCTCATAGGGTATCAAGTCTCTTCTTGGTAGCCTGCTATCCTTCCTCTGAGTGCCGCCAGGCCTCCCCATCTGGGAATGTGGTCAAATATGAGGCACCAGAGTTCATGTGAAAGTCAGTCCTCACTCTCCACTCAACTGTGGAGAATGTCCTGTCCATTGGCTAGATCTGGGTAGGGGTTCGATGTTTACTGCACGTATTGTCTTTGGCTGGTGCCATAGTTTGAGCAGGACCCCTGGGCCCAGATCCTCCCATCATAATGTAAAAATATGGAACGCTTCACAAATTTGGGAGTCATCCTTGCACAGGGGCCATGTTAATCTTCTCTGGATTGTTCCAATTTTAGTATATGTGCTGCTGAAGCGAGCACTGCGTTTTGTTTTTGAGACAGAGTTTCACTATGTAGTCCTGGCCGGCCTGGGACTTGTTATGTGAACCAGGCTGCCATTTAACACAGAGTAATCTACCTGCACTTTGACCCAGTAGGCCGTGGTTAGAGACATGAGCTACACCATATTTCCCTGTAGACTTCTTCCTTTGATGTGTCCCAAAGTTGATGCAATGGCCTTCGAGGTTGTTTAACTGTGAACCGGAAGCATCAGTGAATTCTTCCTAGTCTGCTTCCTTCATGTCCACCCATCTGTTTCCCCTTCCTCGGAATCCCAGTTCCCTCCCTAGCTACCTATATTCTGCAGATATTATCAATGAAACCCATATATTGAAGTCACCAAAGGGAACATCCACAAGGAAAGGAAGCATGCAATACTCACTGCTCAAGGTTTGGATTATGTCATTCAGAATGATTGCTTCATCCAGTTTCAGAAAATCTCACAATTTTATTTTTCACATAAAGCACTTATTTAAAATAAATTATATTATTTTATCTATTTAATTTATTAAGATATTCTGTCACATACTACATCCTGACAACAGTTTCCTCTCTCCTCTCAGTTCCTCCCTGTCACCTCCCCTCTCTCCCAATCCACTCTTTTTTTTTTTTTTAAATCCTAGGATGTTTATTACAAAGGTAACCCTGAACCTTGAGATAGGTTTATTGGTAGGATTTCTGGTACCGAGCACGGGCCCCAGGACCTCCAAACTTTTTGGACTCGCAGCGACGGGGGTCAGCTACAAGCAGGGTCCAGTCATACTGGATGAGAATGTCTCTGATCTCCTTCTTAGAGGCTTCGTCCACATATTTCTGGTAATAAGCCACCAGGGCTTTGGAGATGGACTGCCGGATAGCATAAATTTGGGCCACGTGACCACCACCCTTCACGCGGACACGGATATCCACACCAGCAAACCGCTCCTTGCCTAAAAACAGAACGGGCTCCAGTAGCTTGTACTGCAGCGTGCGCGGCTCGATCATCTCCAGGGGATGCCCGTCCACCTTGATGAGCCCATTGCCCCGTTTGCAGTGAGCCACGGCGGTGGCTGTCTTCTTGTGTCCGAAGACCTGCACGGACTGCAGCGGACCCTTGGACGGCATGGCTGCGAGGAACGAACACGAGGTCCTCACCGCGTGGCGCCGTCACCGGAAAAGGGCTCCCAATCCACTCTTCCTTCTGTTCACTTGAAAAAAAAAACAACCAGCAGGTCTCCCAGGGAGGTCAACCAAACACGGCGTATCAAGCTGCAATAAGATTAGGCACAGACCCTCATATTAAGGTTGGATGAGGCAATCCAGTAGGAGGGAAAAGGTCCCAAAAGATATTTTTGGTTTTTAACCCCTGAAGAATATTCTGTCGTGTCAATGTGTCACATTTTCATTATCCATTCATCAGTGGCCGGACATCTAGATTGTTTCCAGTTTATGGCTATTATAATTAAAACAGTAATAGGCATGAATAAACAAGCACGTCTGCGGTAAGATGTATAGTCCTTTGGGTATGTGCCCAGGAGTGGTATAACCTTATATCACTATAAAGCTTGTGGTAGATTTATGTGAGTTCCAGGCCAGCATGGTCTACATACTGAGTTACAGGACAGCAAGGGCTATATAGAGAGACCCTTACTAAAAATGAGAAAAAAAAAATCAACGGTGTGACGATGTTTCTTAAAAGTAAAATACCTTGAGTTGGAGAGCAGGCTCAGAAGTCAAAGGCACTTGTTGGTTTTGCAAAGGATTGGAGTTGAATTCACATCATAGGATGGTGGTCTTTGATACCTAGGCTCTCTTCCTGGTGCTCCAGGCTGTGCTGGAGCATGCAAAGGGCCAGTGAGTGTGCCAGGAGGGAAAGGAATTAATCCGCAGTAGCAAAAGATACCAACCCATCAGGTAGCAGCACCAGGGAAGCCTTCTCTCCTCCCCAGACCACCAGAGCCTTCTGCTTCCTTCTCCATTCTGCACTCTCAGCCCTGTCCCCAGCCCCTCACCCCACCTCCCCCTACTACAGACCCAGCCCTGCATGGGGTCCTGGGAGGAGGGCTGGGATTTCACCATGGGCTTCCCCAGGCTCAAACTCTCCGCTCTGCTTCTAAACCTGCCTCACATGGCCTGGCTTCCTAGAGCCTCAGTTCATCTCCGCTGGCTATGCAGACCACACACAGTAGCTGGGATTCCAGGACAGAGTCCTGCTTGCCACAGATGGAGTAGCAGGAGCTGAGTATTGGGAGAGGCAGACACAGAGAGCCCTGAGACTCACAAAGCACCTCACAGAAGAACTGAAGAAAGCACTCCGCCTCTATAACTGTAGTGCAACAACTGCTGAGTGAACTCTCACCAGAAACCCCAACTTTCCAGGTGACCACAGGGTCCCCCAGAGTCACCATGTTGGACGTTTACCCTTAGGAAATCTGACACTTGGAGACTATAGGGTCCTGAGAGCCATAGACCTGGTTTCAGTTCAAATCAGCAGTTAGAAAGGCTACCTGGGTGGGATGTACCCATTGGAGGGTCCCACCGATGGCCAGGCCCAGTGGGAGCGGCTGGAAGAGAGGGGCTCGGCTAGGATGTTATGCTACCCAGAGTCTGTATGGCTGCAGTGTGCTCCCTGGAGGGACTACCATGAGGGCACTATGTATTAGCCTACAATGGCCATGATTACATCATCCTGAACAAGCACTTGGACCATAGTTGACAAGGCAGCTGAGATCCTCAAGCATGAGTCGGAGGAGAGCATCAGGCAAGGGGGCTGCAGACTTACCTGAAGGGCACCAGCACAGAATTGCTCCTCACACAGATGGACTAGGGGAAATTTTTTTCCTGAGAATAGGGAGGAATGGAAACTCACCCATCTGCTCTGAGGCTGGTTCTCTTGTCCCCTGAGGCATTCTCCTCAAGAAGAAGCATCTAGAATAAAGACTTGGTCTTGATTCAAAAGGGGGGGGCGGGGGGGAGAATGTTCCTGGGTTTCCTGACTCAACAGAAAGGGGATCCTCTCCAGGGGCCTTACTCCTCTCTCAGGACAGTTCAGTCTGTCAGTTAGCAGCAAGCTCCTTCCATCTGCACTGTGAACCATAGCTTCTCTCAGACCTCTTCCCTGTAGACACACTGGACTCATTGGACTGTGGATGTCTGACTACAGGGTTGCTAGGACTCATAGCCCCAGTCTTCTCAACCAGAAGTGACTTTTCCCACAGGGAGACCCAGTGTCTCCAGCCTTGTGGTGGTTCATTCTGATTCTGAAACTTTCAAGGAGTAGATTATCGATGTCCTGCACTTAGGCTTCTGTGTGGAGTCTGCACAGCTCCACCATCCATCCCAAGGCTGTTCATGTAACCATATGGAGCTTCTGAGATCACCCTCACCTGGCAGAGGAGTGGAGCAATCAGACACAGGACATGGAGCTGGCAGAGCCCAGCCTGAAGAGGCCTGAGACGGGACAGAGGAAGGGTCAGAGGACGGGGACCTGTGTCTTGTGACTCTTGGGACTGGGCATTCTCTGTTCAGAGTGGTGTGAATTTGTTACTTGTTCTTTCCTTCTTCAGGAAGGGACAGCTACCTTGTTTGTGGCTGACCCACTCAGGATTGCTTCTGGATTCGGCTTTCCTGCCATGACTTCAAGAGCTTGCATTCTAACTTTGTTTTCTGCAAGTGGCATATGACTGTGTCTGAGTGGCAGTCTCCTACCAGGACGATGTATAAAAGTGAGGATCTCAGCCTGTCCCTGGGCACTGCTAGCCACACTTTCCTGTGTCTTTCCCCTGACTTCTCTTAGCTGTTACAGCAGAGGCGAGGCTGGGTCACCTCTATCTCTGGCTCTACTTGGCTTTCCCCAAGCTTCAACTTCTACTTCTTGCTTGAGGGAAGGATGTATACATTGATTTATACTTTCTTGCTACGGTAGGTGATATACCATGCATAGGTGTGTTATATAGGTAGGTGATATACCATGTATAGGTGTGTTATATAGGTAGGTGATATACCATGCATAGGTGTGTTATATAGGTAGGTGATACACCATGTATAGGTGTGTTATATAGGTAGGTGATATACCATGTATAGGTGTGTTATATAGGTAGGTGATATACCATGTATAGGTGTTTTATATAGGTAGGTGATATACCATGTATAGGTGTGTTATATAGGTAGGTGATATACCATGTATAGGTGTGTTATATAGGTAGGTGATATACCATGTATAGGGGTGTTAGATAGGTAGGTGATATACCATGTATAGGTGTGTTATATAGGTTGGAGGGTTTCTATGTTGTTTTGTTGTCAACTTGACATAAGTTAAAGTCATTCTTTGAAAAGGGAACCTCAATTGATAAAACATCCCCCCCCAGTATTGGCCTCTAGGCAAGTAAGTATCGTTTTTCTAGCTGTTGGGGATCCCACCCAACTGTGGGTGTTGGCAGATGGTCCTGGTTGTATAAGAAAGCTAACTGAGTAAGCCATGAGACGTAAATCAATACTCTTCCTCCATACATTCCTCCATAATTTCCCCTCACTTCCTGCCTCAGTGTCCCTCCCTCAAGTTTCTGCCCTAAATGCCCTTCATTACAAGAAATTCAAATGTGAACTGAAATAAACTCTTCTCTCTCCAAGGTGCGTTGGCCATGATGATGTCTAACTACAAAGAAATCAAATACAGAAAATGCATGTGAAAGAAATCAAATAAAGGAAATATATCTGCTCTCATAGTCCTCTGACTGTTTCTTGTCTCTAAGAATAGCAAGAAATATTCCTGTAATGATCTCACAGTCCCCTGGCCACAGAAGTCTACATTGATATTGTCACCATAGATGTTAGGGTCAAAACTTGGTTTCTTACAGCCTTACAACCTTAGGTTCATCCATCCATCCATCCATCCATCCATCCATCCATCATAAGGCACTGAAGAGACAAGTACAGTGAGAAGAATGTGGGCCTCCCCGGGAAGGTAAGACATGGGAGGAGATTTGCAGGACTTGAAGGATTCTTCCAGCTGGAATTCAGCTCAGAACGATCTGTAAAGTCCCCCTAATGATGATACCAATGGGAGAACAAGGGTTCAAATAATTGAGCCGATAGAGGCCATCCGCCATTCAAGCCACCACAGGGCATCTCTGAAAACTCCACAACTAGCAGAAAACTTGATTGAGAGGAAGCTCTCTTTTAAACTTTAATTCTTTTTTTACGTGTACGTCTGATTCTGCTTGAGCACATGTGCACAATCCAGCCTGGCATATTGTGTGTTCAGAAAAGGACATCTGGTCCCTGGAAGCTGGAGCAGCAGGTGTTTGAGTCATCTGTTGTGAGTGCTTGGAACCGAACTTGTGACTGCTGCGATAGCAGCAAGCTATAGTAACCACTAATTCAACTCTGTAACCCCAGGGAGACAATTTCTGCTCACTTTCATTTGATGGATCTCAGAGCCTGGAAAAGAGGCCAATAGATGGCAGATATTCCACATTTACTAAGGAGTAAATCTCAGGAGCAGACTAATTAAAGGTGGAACCTGGGGCAGGAAAGATGGCTGGATTGCTCAAGGTAGTGGGGATCACCTCTCTCGTGTACCATATAGACATCATATTTACTCTAAGACTTTCCCAGCAAGTCCTAGAGCCCCGTGCTTGCCTAAGACGCAGCAACAAAACTCTGGGCAAGAGGGGAAATCTGAGGCACAAATGACCTTACAGTTCAGGGAGTAAGAAGGGAAGGACCATCTCAGTACAAGAAGTCCTCCTCATTCACCACAGGAAGTCCTCCTCATCCATCAAAGGAAGTCCTCCTCATCCACTAAAGGAAGTCCTCCTCATTCACCATTCCTGCAGCTTCCCATCTACCAGCCCTGCCCACTCCACAGCCACACAGCCATGGGAGCTGCCCCACTCCACAGCCACACAGCCATGGGAGCTGCCCCACTTCACAGCCACACAGCAACGGGAGCTGTCCCACTCCACAGCCACACAGCCATGGGAGCTGCCCCACTCCACAGCCACACAGCCATGGGAGCTGCCCCACTCCACAGCCACACAGCCATGGGAGCTGCCCCACTCCACAGCCACACAGCCACGGGAGCTGCCCCACTCCACAGCCACACAGCCACGGGAGCTGCCCCACTCCACAACCACACAGCCATGGGAGCTGCCCCACTCCACAGCCACACAGCCACGGGAGCTGCCCCACTCCACAGCCCAAACACATGCACCACCACCGGGGGACAAGTGTCTCATCAAAACCAGGAGGGCATGGATGTGTGGGCGTGGATGTGGCAAAGCGAGTCCACATCTGCATAGGACCCAAGATGGGAACAAGAGGCAGGATGCCTGGCTCCTGACTCAAAGCGGTGGAATGGTGATCATTGTAGTCAATGCTACATGGTCTGTGCCATTTTAGTTGTTCCTTACATACAGGGAAGACTGTGTTGTACCTGGGGTTGGAGGTTTATGGCTCATGGCCACTGGCAGAGCAGCCAACCCCATCCCAATGTCCTATTTCTCCCTCAGATCCCTGTGACCTAGTATAGGTCTAATGCAGATGGCCTGGACCAGCCAAGAGAGCAGCAACATGACACTAAGGCACAATGACTAAGAAAAGGGAACCCCAAAACCAGGGACCGGCATAGACGTAGGGCTCTCTTCCAAATTCCATTCTTTCTTTGGTTCTATCTGTGATGCCTGCATTTGAGATTGGCGCTGGAGGATATTGTGAACAGAAGCAGGAGGACAGGGACCCAGGGAAAGGAATCTTCCCCAGACACTGCTCCCAGGGTACCAGGGCCAAGGAGCCGAGTCTAATTGAGGAAGCAGAGCTCCAGAAATGCTGCTCCCAGGAGCTAATCTTCCCTCTAATCAACCCACCAAGGCCTCTGTCATTTTCACTGGGGACTCACACTAACTCAGCACGAGGATGCCTATGCCGTGTGCTCTCCTTCTGAACAACACAGCTCCTCCCAGCTGAGAAGACTATGGCCTTGAAGCCAGCCAATGGGGTCAAGAGCCTCTGCAGGAAGGACTGAGGGTGAATCGGCAGAGGAACTGTGTCTCAATTTGCACCAACACATACTCTCTGCTCCACCAGTTGGGTGGGAACCTTCTTCATAGTGCCCAGCAGCCCCTGTTTTCACCCACGTCCAAGCCTCAAGAAAGTGTTCTGGGAGGAGGATGGGACATCGTCACACCACGTGCCTGGAATCACACTCGTTGCAGGGTCTCCATACACACTTGTTGCTTGTGGGCCTCCTGTAAATGCTATGTGGGCCATAATCATTCTGTGGAATTCCACAGAAGCAGGAGCATGCCACTGGGACCTTTTAGTGGAGAAGGATGAGCAGAGGATTGGGGGAAAACAAACATAGAAACCACAAAGGTATTCAAGAAATTTTTGAGAAATTTGCTTGGCTTCTATAGAACACTACAGGTGAGTGACCCTGGTTCAGGTCAAGACACATCTGTCTCCATCCCCAGAGGTCAGGCTTCATCAAACTGACCCATGGGTACTCTGGAACAGGTTTGGTGAACCAACCTGGTTTTGGGTGCAGTTAATGGTCAAAAAAGTCTTGGGTTGGTGGTGTGGATGAGAGTCTGACATTGTGTGTGGCGCTGAGAGGTGGCAATTCTGACCTGAATGGCAAGATGGCACATCATACTCTGATGAATGTGCAAGGCTGCGATTTAGCCACAAAAGTGTGCTTTCCAACATGGTGCTACGGGTTGGCCTACCCCGCTCACAGATACCTCACCCTGAAGGAGAGTCTGAATTTCTGATGTGCAGACCACAAGGCAGCTCGGAAGGTCAGGCACCAGTGATGGGGTGACAATTGTCACAGGGGTGGACATTTACCTGGAGGGGAGGTGCGGGGAGATGCTCCACACACAGCTGGGGCCTGGGGAGGAGTTGTCTCTGGCCACAGACAAGAAGGGCAATGAGAACATCCCACGGTTTTCTCTCAAACTAGGGGTCAAGTCTCCTAAGGAGGAAGAACACTGATGCCGTCTTGCATCAGTAGGGCAGAGTGTGCCAGTGTTTTCTGACTCAGCAGGAGAGAGGGACTTTCCAGGGGGGGCTCACCCTTCCCCAAGGAAGTTCGTAACCTGTCTCTATCAACCAGCACTTCCTTCAGGCTGCCACACAGTGTGAAGCATGACCTCCCCAGGGACTGATCTCTGTGCAAACAGTAACTTTGGAGTTCTGACTCCATGGTGACAGAGTCTCTCAGACACCACCCTGTCAGAACCAGAAGTCTGTGTTTTCCTAGAGGGAGCCCAGGCATCTGCTCTGTTGTGGCTCATGGTGATCCAGAAACTTTCCAAGGTCGTGGGTTTAGGCTGCTGTGTGGAGTCTGTACCCTCCTCTATCCAGAATGCAAAATGACTGAACTTTCTGATTTTTCTCCCCAGATTCTCTCTAGACATATTCGACTCATCAGGTAAGAACGAGAGGTGACATCACTTGAAGACCTGGGCCCTGGGCTTCTATCTACTGACTCACTCTGTTGAGGCAGAGAGATGGGAACAGCCATACCTAGGTTGTGGAGCTGATGGACACCAATCCTGCAGGGATGAACCTTCCAGAAGGGGCAGTTGTGGTGGTGACTCCTGGGGAGGAGCAGAAATTCTCATGTCAGGTGTAAAGCGTGGCCACACCCGATAATGGCGGCGACCATTACCACTTGGCGGCAACCGTTAACGCTCCCGCGCAAGCGCAGACATAAGCCCTCTCAATGCACCTCTCCCGAACAGGGGTATGCAAATGAAGAACTCCAACACAGCCCTCTCGACTGTGGGCATGCTAATGGGGCATGCTAATGAGGCATCCAAATGTAACCAATGAGACATTGACATGCCACATACAGACAGTATTTAAATGGCGTGCTCACAGGCATTCGGGGTCTTTCGCTTTGGCTTCAAGGATGCTCCCAATAAAGCGCGATTGAGAAGGATCCTGGTGTCTGCGTCGTTCTTGCCGGCGGGAGGGTGCGACAGTCAGGTGAACCTTGAGCGGCTACCTGACCCTTCACCATGAGATGGGCCAAAGACCGGGAGTGAGCACAGAACCTATTCACAGAGATGTTTCACTTCTGGAAACTTCTGTGAGACATGGACTAGGAGACTCCTTTAGACCTCCATGAATTTGCTGCCTCCTAGGCCTCTCACAAAAGGTTTTCTTCACACAGGTCAAATTCGAGGGACCTATACTCAGGACAACAGTAAGGACTGTGGTGCCTGATCCCTGAGGTTTGAGGTAGAAGAGACAGGAGCCCACGAAGGAGCTCAGGCTGTCATTACCTCCGCTAGTCCCTCCTCTTGTCTGGTTTCGTCAGGTCATGTTTGGCTTGGTCCCAGGCAAGACCACTGCCCAGGATGCAGAGGCTCCTGTCAAAGGCTTATAGATGTGACTCTCAGGGGCCTGCGGGACAGGCGGAATGTCAATGAATGATTTCTGAGTACTCCTGACTCTTAGGACAGGGGCAGTTTGAGTGTGTGATGGGCTCCTCACAGTGCCTCCGCTCACAGACACTGGCGTGAATTTCTGCCCTTTTCTTTCCATTACAGCTGCCTTGTGTTTGAAGGAGCCACATAGAATTTGTTTTGGTTTTCCCTTCCCCGTGTTACTTAAAGTGATCCCAGCTTTTCACTCTGAAATTGGTCTCTGACTGTGTCCAATTATCTGCCTCACATCAGCACAACATTATGAAGGGAGGAACCCAGTCCAGCCCAGAGCACTGACCTCCCCCTACACTGACCTGTCTCTGTTTCTCACCCACCTCTCTATTATGGCAGCAGCTGGCTCAAACTTCTCCACAACTGACTAAGCTTTAGTTTTCACTGAATGACAACTTTGTCTTTCTTTCTTTCAAAGAAGGGTTTATATTTGGTTTTCTTATTTCTTGCCAGGGTAGGTGATTGGTTCATGTACTTAAAAATGAGGAAAACGTGATACAACTCACTTATAAGTGGATGTTAGCCATAAAGTAGAGGATAACCATGCTGCAATCCACAGACCCAAAGAGGCTATGTTACAAGGAGGACCCACAGGAGGATGCTTGAACCTCAGTCAGAAGGGGAAACAAAGTAGGCCTTGGAGGAGGACAGAGCGAAGTGTGGGTGGAGAGAGGAACGGAGGAGGGGATTAGGGACAGGAGGGCACAGGGGAAGAGGACCAAGCGGGAGAAGAGGCATATGAGCTGGTCAGCTCTGGGACCTGCCAAAGGCCTGGGAGGGGGAGACCCAAGGAAGTCTATGGGAATTACCCTAGCTGAGGCTCCTGTCAGCAGGAGATAAGGAGCCTGAAGTGGCCACACTCTGTGTCCAAGCATGACTGCCAGTGGAGGGACATGCACACCCAACCACCCACAAGACATTCTACCCAAAGTGTATCCTGCCTACAAAATGTGCAGGGACAAAGATGGAGGGAACGGCCAACCAAAGACTGTCCCTACTTGAGACCCATCCCATGGGAGAGAACCAATCCCGACATCATGAATGTTACTCTGCTATGCTGGTAGACAGGAGGCAGGCATATAACTCCTCTGAGAGGCTTCACCCAGCAGCTGATGGAAACAGATGCACAGACCTAGAGCCAAACATTAGACAGAGCCCAGGAAGTCCTATGGAAGAGGGGGAGAAAGAGTTATGGAGATGAAGGGGTCAAGGACTCCAGAAGAAGACCTACAGAGTCAGCTAACCTGGGCCCCCGGAGGCTCACAGAGACAGAACTACCAACCAAAGAGCACATGTGGACTGGTCCTAGGCCCCCTGCATATATTTAGCAGATGCAGAGCCTGGTCTTCATGTGGATCCCTCAACAACTGGAGCATATTCCCTCTCTGACTCTAATGCCTTCCTCTGGGTCCTATTTCCCTAAACGGGATGTTTTGTCTGGCCTCAGTGGGAGAGGGTGTGCTTAGTCCTACAACAACTGACTTGACAGGGCATCTCCATACCCATTGGGGACCTTCCCGTTCTCTTAGGAGAAGGAAAGGGGGAGAATAGGAGGAGGGGTGTGTGTAGTGGGGCCTGGGAGGAGGGGGAGAGGCAGAAATCAGGATATAAAGTAGACAATAAATATGTTTTTTATTATTGAATGAAGAATGGTAAGCTTGTAGAATCTGTGTTTCCTGTGCTAAATGCATTGCCCGTCACGACAATACAGGGGCAGTGTGGAACCAAGTGCATCACAGAGGGGGAGTAGACGTGATGGGGAGAGATCTGCATGGGGGTACACACACAGTCTCACATGCTTGTGTTTGCAGCCTTGTTACACTTGTCAGTCCTTCCTCGCTTCCCAGATGTGCGGTCCACCCCTGGGCAGTCCTTTGCAGTCTCACACCTGTAAGCTTGAACCATTCAAACATACTTTATTTGGGGTTCTTTAAATGCTATTATTCCCTTCCAGCCCATCTACCCTAGATAGGAGGGAAAGGAATCTATGGTGGTCACCCTAGCTGAGGCTCCTGGCCGCAAAAGATGTGGAGTCTGAAGTGGCCTCCTCTGGTAGTCAGGTGATCCTTCAGTGGAGAGAGGGGGAAACCATCCCACCCACAAACCTTCAGCCCAACCAACCAGAGACTGGCCCAACTCGAGTCCTATGCCATGAAAGAGCCCAGCCCAGCACCATTAATATCACCCTGCTATACTTGTACACAGGAGGCTGGCGTGGTCCTCGTGTGTGGCCTCCAACAGCAGCAGCAGGGGCTGTCTCTACTCTGTTGTCTGCCTTTGGGTCCCTTTCCCTAACTGGACTTCACGGTCTGGCCTCAGTAATGAAGATGCACCAAGTCCTACTTGATACGCCAGTGTTGGTGGTGCCCATAGGACGTCTCCTCTTCTCTGGGAATAAAGAGAGGAGGGCAGAGTGGGAGGGGGAGGAGAGAGGGGGAGACTGTGAGGAAAGGTGAGAGTGGAAGTTCTCATTGAGGTATATAGGAAACAAAGAAATTAATAAATAAAAAAATGGAGAAGAAATGTCAGAGGGCACTGGGCCCTGTTTAATTTTGTTTCTATTATCAGTATACAAATAATTGTAGTTACGGGTAATGATTGAATTTTTATATATCCTCTAAGAAATGGCAGAATAAAGCATGCTTAGATGAGGAAAAGACTGAGAAATGTGATGCTGTGTTACACACTTTAGAACGGACTGGAGGATTCTTTTTTTTTTTTAATTATTCCAGAACTGAATTTATTTTTTATTATGCTTTATTACATCCCAGTTTTTATCTCCTCACTCTTATCTTCCGGTTCTCACTCTCCCTCCTTCCCTGTTCTGTCCTATTCTCCTCCCCTACACCTCTGATGGGGGCCATCCTACCACACTCTCTGGCCATGGCTTGTCAGGTCTCATCAGGGTAGCCTGCATCCCTTCCACTGGGTACCCTCAAGGCAGTGATCAAATTGCAGGCACCAGAGCTCATGTAGAGGCAGTCCATGCTCTCCCCTCTCTTGCCTCTCTCCCCTCTCTCCCCTCTCTCCCCTCTCTCCCCTCTCTCCCCTCTCTGCACTCTCTCCCCTCTCTCGCCTCTCTCCCCTCTCTCGCCTCTCTCCCCTCTCTCCCCTCTCTCCCCTCTCTGCACTCTCTACCCTCTCTCCCCTCTCTGGCCTCTCTCCCCTCTCTCCCCTCTCTCCCCTCTCTCCCCGCTCTCCCCTCTCTCCCCTCTCTCCCCTCTCTCCCCTCTCTCCCCTCTCTCCCCTCTCTCCCCTCTCTCCCCTCTCTGGCCTCTCTCCCCTCTCTCGCCTCTCTCCCCTCTCTCCCCTCTCTGGCCTCACTCCCCTCTCTCCCCTCTCTCCCCTCTCTCCCCTCTCTCCCCTCTCTCCCCTGTCTCCCCTCTCTCCCCTCTCTCCCCTCTCTCCCCTCTCTCCCCTCTCTCCCCTCTCTCCCCTCTCTCCCCGCTCTCCCCTCTCTCCCCTCTCTCCCCTCTCTCCCCTCTCTCCCCTCTCTCCCCTCTCTCCCTCTCTCCCCTCTCTGGCCTCTCTCCCCGCTCTCCCCTCTCTCCCCTCTCTCCCCTCTCTGGCCTCTCTCCCCTCTCTCCCCTCTCTCCCCTCTCTCCCCTCTCTCCCCTCTCTCCCCTCTCTCCCCTCTCTCCCCTCTCTCCCCTCTCTCCCCTCTCTCCCCTCTCTCCCCTCTCTGGCCTCTCTCCCCTCTCTCCCCTCTCTCCCCTCTCTGGCCTCTCTCCCGCTCTCCCCTCTCTCCCCTCTCTTCCCCTCTCTGGCCTCTCTCCCCTCTCTCCCCTCTCTCCCCTCTCTCCCCTCTCTCCCCTCTCTCCCCGCTCTCCCCTCTCTCCCCTCTCTCCCCTCTCTCCCCTCTCTCCCCTCTCTCCCCTCTCTCCCCTCCTCTGCCCTCTCTCCCCTCTCTCCCCTCTCTCCCCTCTCTCCCCTCTCTCCCCTCTCTCCCCTCTCTCCCCTCTCTCCCCTCTCTCCCCTCTCTCCCCTCTCTGGCCTCTCTGGCCTCTCTCCCCTCTCTCCCCTCTCTCCCCTCTCTCCCCTCTCTCCCCCCTCTCCCCTCTCTCCCCTCTCTCCCCTCTCTCCCCTCTCTGGCCTCTCTCCCCGCTCTCCCCTCTCTCCCCTCTCTCCCCTCTCTGGCCTCTCTCCCCTCTCTCCCCTCTCTCCCCTCTCTCCCCTCCCTCCCCTCTCTGGCCTCTCTCCCCTCTCTGGCCTCTCTCCCCTCTCTCCCCTCTCTCCCCTCTCTCCCCTCTCTCCCCTCTCTCCCCTCCCTCCCCTCTCTGGCCTCTCTCCCCTCTCTCCCCGCTCTCCCCTCTCTCCCCTCTCTCCCCTCTCTGGCCTCTCTCCCCTCTCTGGCCTCTCTCCCC